>NC_090375.1:131706138-132006138 GCF_036365525.1 Heterodontus francisci | reverse complement strand
TCTCCTTATCTGAGGAAGGATGTTCTTGCTATAGAAGGAGTGCAGCGAAGGTTTACCTGACTGGTTCCTGGGATGACGGGACTGACGTATGAGGAGAGATTGAGTCGGTTGGGATTATATTCACTGGAGTTCAGAAGAGTGAGGAGGGATCTCATAGAAACCTATAAAATTCGAACAGGGCTTGACAGGTAGATGCAGGAAGGATGTTCCCGATGGTGGGGGAGTCCAGAACCAGGGGTCATAGTCTAAGGATACGGGGTAAACCTTTCAGGACTGAGATGAGGAGAAATTTCTTCACCCAGAGAGTGGTGAGCCTGTGGAATTCGCTACCACAGAAAGCAGTTAAGGCCAAAACATTGTGTATTTTCAAGAAGGAGTTAGATATAGCTCTTGGGTCTAAAGGGATCAAAGGGTATGGGGCGAAAGCGGGAACAGGTTACTGAGTTGGATGATCATAATGAATGGCGGAGCAGTCTCAAAGGGCCGAATGGTCTACTCTTATTTTCTATGTTTCTATATTACTTGAGAGAATCTCTGGTGCAGTGGTGGTGGGAAATTGTAATACTGTGCTTCAGTCGACTGTTTGAACTGTTCTGTGGAATCTCTAGGGAAGCAGCATGCTTTCTTCAATGACTATTGTGGTATAGAAAATCACATTAGTTACAGTTCATTACATTCTATAATTCTATTTGTTTTATGTTATTATGCAGCTGGATCAGTCAGGGGCATTAGAATCATTCTTGGTGCATATCACATGGATTTCATATTCCATGCTTATCAAGCAGACATATGGTCAAGCAATTGTAACAAATAGCTATTTGGATGGTAATGTCCAAATAAAACCAACTGATTCATTTGATGTGTGTTGGATGAAACCACATTTTTGCACTGTGGTTTTTCTGCAATGTCTAACAAATGTGTGGTATTTTTGTCTAATTGCCACTCCTCATGCACGACAAAACAACACAATTGATTTAAAAAAATGGATCTCTTGCTAATTGCAAAGAGTTCTTTTGTGGTTAGAGGCTAATTAGTGACTGAGGGAATTTTATATGGCTGCAGCAAATTCAAAGTCTTGGATGATGAGAAAGAAACAGATCTGTTCAACAGGTATGTCATATGTTGGCCCAGCTGTTCAAGGCAGTGATTAGCTATTACATACAGAATTGGAAGGTTTATGGGGGTTCAGTCTCAGCCAGACCTATGGTTGTGGTTAGTGTGGTATCCACAATACCTCCCCACCTGACTGTATTTTAGATTGGGCACTCACCATGTGGGTAGTTGCTGGTGTATCCTATGATGCGAATTGTGGCAGGTATTAGCTCAATGCAGACTCAAAAACATCACCTTGTACAAAATAAATTAGAAGATGACTCTTGAAATCCTGAAACAAGCCACTTTTTGTATATAGTTTTCTTCAAATTATAAATCCTGAAGAAGAATTAGTACAATGGCAGCTTAAGAGTTCAACTACATGTTTTCAACTGGGATCCCGGGATTGCAAGGAGTCCCTGAAATCATCAGGAACCTTTTGGATCCGCCATCAGATTTGAGTTTCTCTGTATTCAACTTGAAAGTGTTCTGTTGCAAGCTAGCAAAGTAAGTTGATTTTGCAGAGTATTACTGTTTTTCTGTGGGAAGATGACAGTCTTTTACAAGTTAACATGTGGTCCCTATGAGTGCGGCAATATTGTCGGCAGTTCCTCATAAAAGTTTTAAAACCTCTAAAGCAGCTCTAAAGCGGCAAATGGCATCCAATCATTAGAAATGCAGCCAAAAGAGCTGAAAATTGAAGCCACGGGATTATTAATCAGCATTACCAGTAAATTGGTGATCACCAGTCCACTGTAAAGAAACTTGACCAATGTAATGAAAACTATAAAGATATCACATGGTGGAGGCACTTTGTGTCATTAAAAGAGAAGCTGCTTGCACAAGAAGCTTCTCGTGTCTGAGAGGGTAGTACTCTGCGCACAGTGTCCAAGTACATTCAGCAGTCCATTGCACCAGGTATTCGATAATATCACTGGTCTGCTTGATAAATTAAGTATTGATCCATCAGACCAGTACTAATTTCAAGCCCTGCGTCTATCATATTTTAATTGGTATCTCATTTTCATTCATTAATATTTTTAACAGAGAGAAAGAAAATTTTGGTGATGACTGTAATTTTGTGGTGGATTACTGATACTTACATTAAAAAGGGGGTGGGTGGGGCGGGGGGGGGGGGGGGGTGGTGTAGAGAGAGGTCAATGATTTACTGAGACTCTTTTAATCCTGAACAAGATTATATTTCAGCTGTTGAATGTTTGTAACCAGAATTACTTGGTGGGTTGGGAGGGGCACGATGAGAGCAGGAACAGAAAATTGGTAAATTAATCTGGTTTACTATTGAAAGCCTCTTTTTTAGCCAAGGCGCAGAAGGCTCACTGTCTTCTGTTGGCATAATTGGTGCATTATGGGTCTGCCAGAATAAGAAGAATATCCACCAAATAAAAAAATAAACAAAATATTTTACTTGCTTTTCCACTTCAGTTTGTTTCTTTCTGTCTTTGGTGTCCTGTGATATCAACCCTCGTGGAAGCATTCCCGGTTTCATATTTCACTCCAGAGACTTAATTACATCATCCAGGCTGCCACTTCAGTGTAGTCCTGAGGGAGTAAGGCCGCCTTGTCTGAGGTGCCATCTGCCCTCAAGTGAATGTAAAAGATCACATGACAATATTTGAAGAATAGCAGAGAGATCTCCCAGTGAGCTGGCCAATGTTTATCCCCAAGCCAACACTATTAAACAGATTATCTGGTCATTTTTCTCATTGCTATTTGTGGGATCTTGCAATATGCATTTCATCAGTAACTACACTTAAAAGAAAAAACTTTATAGACTGCGAAGCACTTCGTGACGTCCAGGCATTTGAAAGATTCTATATCAGCTTAAATCCTTTCTGCTTTCCTGCCTCAGCATATAGAAGTTGAAAAGAGAGATAAGGTGCATAAAAGAGTGAGATTGTTGGATAGTACTAGAGAAGGAAGTAGTACCATATTACAGAATCATAGAATTGTTACAGTGCAGAAGGAGGCCATTCAGCCCATTGTGTCCACACTGACTCTCTGAAAGAGCAATTCCGTCAGTTCCATTTCCTTGCCTTCTCCCCATAACCCTGCACATTCTTCCTTTTCATATAACTCTCTAATTCCCTTTTGAATGCTTCAATTGAACCTGCCTGCACCACGTTCTCAGGCAGCGCATTCCACATTCATAACCACTCGTTGCATGAAAAGGTTTTTCCTCATGTCACTTTTGCTTCTCTTACCAAATACTTTAAACCTGTGCCCTCTCATTCTTGATCCTTTCACGAGTGGGAACAGTTTCTCTCTATCTACTCTGTCCAGACCCCTGATGATTTTGAATACCTCTATCAAATCACCTCTCAGCCTTCTCTTCAAGGAAAACAGTCCTAACTTCTCCAATCTATCTTCATAACTGAAGTTCCTTATCCCTGGAACCTTTCCCTTTTCTGTACTCTCGCCAATGCTTTCACATCTTTCCTTAAGCATGGCGCCCAGAACTGGACGCAATGCTCCAAGCTGAGACCAAACTAGTGGCTTATACAAATTCAACATAACCTCCTTGCTCTTGTACTCTGTCTCTATCAATAAAGTCCAGAATACTGTATGCTTTATTAACTGTTCTCTCAACCTGTCCTGCCACTTTCAATGACTTATGCACATATACACCCAGGTCCCTCTGCTCCTGCACCCCCTTTAGAATTGTACCCTTTATTCTATACTGTCTCTCCATGTTCTTTTTACCAAAATGAATCACTTCATATTTCTCTGCATTGAACTTCATCTGCCACCTTTCTGCCCATTCCACCAACTTGTCTATGTCCTTTTGAAGTTCTACACTATCCTCCTCACAGTTCACAATGCTTCCAAGTTTCGTATCATCTGCAAACTTGGAAATTGTGCCCTGTACACCAAGGTCTAGGTCATTAATATATATCAGGAAAATCAAGGGTCCCAACACTGATCCCTGGAGAACACCACTGTGGGCGGCACAGTGGCGCAGTGGTTAGCACCGCAGCCTCACAGCTCCAGAGACCCGGGTTCGATTCTGGGTAAAGCCTGTGCGGAGTTTGCAAGTTCTCCCTGTGTCTGCGTGGGTTTTCGCCGGGTGCTCCGGTTTCCTCCCACATCCAAAAGACTTGCAGGTGATAGGTAAATTGGCCGTTGTAAATTGCCCCTAGTGTAGGGAGGTGATAGGGAATATGGGATTACTGTAGGGTTAGTATAAATGGGTGGTTGTTGGTCGGCACAGACTCGGTGGGCCGAAGGGCCTGTTTCAGTGCTGTATCTCTATAAAAAAAAAACCTTCCTCCAGCCCAAAAAACATCATTAACCACTACTCTTTGTTTCCTGTCAGTCAGCCAATTTCATATGCATGTTGTTACCATCCCTTTTATTCCATGAGCTATAACATTGCTCACAAGTCTGTTGTGTGGCACTGTATCAAACACCTTTTGAAAGTCCATATACACCACATCAACAGCATTGCCCTCATCAACCCTCTCTGTTACCTCCTCAAAAAAGTCCAGCAAGTTATTTAAACCTGATTTTCCCTTAAGAAATCCATTCTGGCTTTCCTTAATTAACTCGCATTTGTCCATGTGACTATTAATTTTGTCCCGAATTATTTTTTCTAGAAGTTTTCCCACCACCGAAGTTAAACTGACTGGCCTGCAGTTACTGGGCTTATCTTTGCACCATTTTTTTGAACAAGGGTGTAATGTTTGCAATTCTCCAGTATTCTGGCACCACCCCTGAGTCTAAGGAAGACTAAAAAATTATGGCCTGTGCCTCTGCGATTTCCACCCTCACTTCCCTCAGTATCCTTGGATGCATCTCATCTGGTCCTGGTGCTTTATCCACTTTAAGTAGATAGGAGCAGACTAACAAGGTCTACCAGGAATATAAAGAGCATCCCAGCGCCAGGACATTGCTACGGGAGTTCCTCAGGGTAGTGTCCTAGCCCCAACCATCATCTTCATCAGCGACCTTCCCTCAGTCTGCGTCCATGTGCAACAAGACCTGCACAACATCCAGGCTTGGGCTGATAAGTGACTTGTAACATTCGCGACACACCGGTACCAGGCAATGACCATCTCCAACAAGAGAGAATCTAACCATATCCCCTTGACATTCAATGGCATTACCATTGCTGAACCCCCACTACCAACATCCTAGGGGTTACTATTGACCAGAAACTGAACTGGAGCAGCCACGTAAATACTGTGAATACAAGAGCAGGTCAGAGGTTGGGAATTCCGCGACAAGTAACCCATCTCCTGACTCCCCAAAGCTTGTCCAGTAGTTACAAGGCACAAGTCAGTAGTGTGATGGAATATTGTCCACTTGTCTGGATGTAGCTCCACAACACTTAAGAAGCTCAACACCATCCAGGACAATGCGGCCCACTTGATCAGCACCCCATCCACCACCTTAAACATTCACACCCTCCACCACTGATGCACAGTGGCAGCAGTGTGTACCATATACAAGATGCACTGCAGCATCTCCCGACACCTCCTTCAACAGCACCTTCAAAACCCGTGACACCTTCCGCCTAGAAAGACAAGAGCAGCAGATGCATGGGAACACCACCATCTGCAAGTTCTCATCCAAGCCACACCATCCTGACTTGGAAATATATCATCGTTACTTCACTGTCGCTGCATCAAAATTCTGGAACTCCTTCCCCAACAGCATTGTGGGTGTGCCCGCACCAGATGGACTGCAGTGGTTCAAGCAGCCGGTTCAAGTGTAATTAAGGATGGGCAACTAATGCTGGCCTTGCCTGTGGACACCCACGTCCCATCAAACAAACAAACAAAAAGACAGGGTTACAATGTATTTATGTAAATGCACAAAGTGTGGTGAATAAGGTTGGTGAGCTACGGCACAAATAGCCATCTGGGAATAGGATATAGTGGCAATAACGGAAATATGGCTTAAAATGGTGAGGACTGGGTGCTTGATATTCAAGGATACAAAGTGTTCAGAAAAGATGTGGTAGGGAAAAAGAGAGGTGGGGTAGCAGTACTGATTAGGGAAGACATTGTAGTGTTGGAAAGGGAGGATGCCCTTGAGGGAGCAAAGACAGAATCCATTTGGTTAGAGCTGAGAAGCAAAAAGGAGATGACCATGCTCTTGGGGATATTGTATAGGCCTCCAAATAGTGAGAGAGAGGAGCAGATCTGCAGGGAAATCAGAGAGATAGAGTCATAGAGTCGTACAGCATAGAAACAGGCCCTTCGGCCCACTGCGTCCATGCCGACCATAATGCCTATCTATACTAATCCCACCTGCCTGCATTAATTCCATATCCCTCTACGCCGTGCTCATTCAAGTACCTGTCCAGATGCCTCTTAAAGGCTGCTACTGTTCTTGCCTCCACCACCTCCTCAGGCAGCTCATTCCAGATACCCACTATTCTTTGTGTGAAAAATTTACCCCTTTGATCCTCTTTAAACCTCCTCCCTCTCACCTTAAATCTATGCCCTCTAGTTTTAGTCACCCCTACCATGGGAAACAGACTCTGGCTATCTACTTTATCTATGCCTTTCATAATTTTATACACCTCTATCATGTCCCCTCTCAGCCTCCTTCGCTCCAGGAAAAACAGACCCAGCCTATCCAATCTCTCTTTATAACTCAAGCCCTCCAAACCAGGCAACATCCTTGTGAATCTTTTCTGCACCCACTCTAGCTTAATCACATCTTTCCTGTAGTGCGGCGACCAGAACTGCACACAGTACTCCAAATGCGGCCTAACCAACGTTATGTACAACTGTAACATGACGTCCCAACTCTTGTACTCAATGCCTCAGCCGATGAAGGCAAGCATGCCATATGCCTTCTTCACCACCCTGTCTACCTGTGTCGCCACTTTCAGGGAACTATGTACTTGCACCCCAAGGTGTCTCTGCTCAAGAACGTTCCCTCGGGCCCTGCCATACACTGTACATGTCCTGCCCTGGTTTAACTTCCCAAAATGTATCACTTCACACTTGTCTGCATTAAATTCCATTTGCCACTCCCTGCCCACTTTCCCAGTTGATCTATACCCTGTTGTAACCTTAGACAACCTTCTTCACTGTCCACTATACAACCAATTTTTGTGTCATCTGCAAACTTACTAATCATGCCCCTTACATTCACATCCAAGTCATTAATATATATGACAAACAACAGAGGGCCCAGCACCGATCCCTGCGGCACACCACTGGTCACCGGCCTCCAATCTGAAAAACAACCCTCCACTACCACCCTCTGCCTCCTATCACCAAGCCAATTTTGTATCCAATTTTCTAGCTCACCCTAGATCCCATGTGTTCGAACCTTCTGGACCAGCCTACCATGTGGGACCTTGTCAAAGGCCTTGCTAAAGTCCATGTAGACAATGTCCATCGTCCTGCCCTCGTCAATCCTCTTGGTCACCTCCTCGAAAACTCAAATTCGTGAGACGTGATTTCCCACGCACAAAGCCATGCTGACTATCCCTAATCAAACCATGCCTTTCCGGATGCATATAAATCCTGTCTCTCAGAATCCCTTCCAATAACTTTCCCACCACTGATGTAAGGCTCACTGGCCTGTAGTTCCCTGGCTTATCCCTGCTGCCCTTCTTAAATAAAGGCACGACATTAGCTATCCTCCAGTCTTCAGGTACCTCACCCATGGCTAACGATGATACAAAAATCTCTGCCAGGGCCCCAGCAATCTCCTCCCTTGCTTCCCATAGCATCCTGGTCAGGCCCTGGGGATTTATCCACCTTAATGTGCTTCAATACCTCCAACACCACCTCCTTTGTAATGCTGATATGCTCCAAGATATCGGTGTTCCCTCCCTTGAACTCACGTGCAAGAACTATCGAGTGGTGATATTGGGGGACTTTATCCAAATATTGATTGAGATAATAAAGTAAAAGGAAAGGAGGGGAAGAATTCCTGAAATGTGTTCAGGAGAACTTCCTTGACCAGTTTGTCCTTGGAGAGAGGCATTGCTGGATCTGGTGCTGGGGAATGAGGTGGACCAAGTGTCTGTGGGGGAACAGTTGAGTAAGAGTGATCATTGGATCATAAGGTTTAGACTAGTAATAGAGAAAAGCAAATAACAATCTAAAGTAGAACTTCTAAATTGGAAGAGGGCTAACTTCAGTGGGATGAGAGGGGATATTGACAGGAAAAAAACTCTAACAGAACAGCAGATGATCTTTAAGGAGATGTTTCAGGTACAGGCTAGGTACATTCCAACAAGGGTCAAAGGCAAAGGAAACAAAGCCCAGGTTCCTTGGATGATGAGGGAGATAGAAAATATGATGAAACAAAAAAGAGGGTGTACGATGCACATCAAGTGAGAACCAGGCCAAATACAATAAGTTGAGAAAGGGTGTGAAGAGGAAAATAAAACTGGCAAAGAGTGAATGAGAATAGAATGGTAGTTAACATAAAAGGCAACCCAAAATCTTCTACCGGCACATAAATAGTAAGCGGGTAGTAAGAGGTAGGGTGAGGTCTATTTGGAACAAAGAGGGTGATATATACTTAGAGGCACAGGGCAAGGCTGGAATATTTAATAAGTACTTTGGATTGGGGTTTACTAAGGAAGAGGATGCTGACAAAATATTGGTAAAAGCTGAGATGGTAGAGGTAATGGGTGAGGTGAAAATTGATAGGCAGGATATACTGGAAAGGCTGGCTATTCTTAGAATGGATAAGTCACCTTGTTCTGATGAATTGCATCCCAAGTTGCTAAAGGAAGTGGGAGTGGTGACAGTGGAAGGGCTTTCCATAATCTTCCAATCTTCCCTAGATATGGGGGAGGTGCCAGAAGTTGGAGAGTGGCAAATGTGACACCCTTATTCAAGAAATTGTGTAAGGACATTCCTAGTAACTACAGGCAGGTCAGTTGTGGGTAAGGTTTTAGAAACAATAATCAAGGGAAAAAATCAACAGGTACTTTGAGAGGTTTGAGTTATTTACAGAGAGCCAGTGTGGTTTTTTTAAAGGGCACATTGTGCTTGACTAATCTATTTGTTGTTTTATGAAGTAACAGAAAAGATTGATGAAGGGAAAGCAATGGATGTTGTCTATATGGATTTTAAGAAAGCATTTAACAAAGTACCAGATAAAAGTCTGGTTATCAAAGTTGAGGCTTATGGACAGCATGGACAAAAATTGGCTTAAGGACAGAAAACAGCAAATTGCAGTAAATGGTTGTCAGACTGGAGGATTGGTAGACAGTGGTGTTCTTCAAGGTTCAGTGCTAGCACCACTGCTTTTTTTGACATATATAAATGACTTGGATATTGGAATACACAGTAACGTTTCAAAATTTGCCAGTAATACCAAACCTGGAGGTGTGGCAAACTGAGGATGGTATCAATCGACTGCAACAGAGCATGGATTGGCTAGCAGAATGGGCACAGATAGAATTTTATACAGAGAAATGCGAGCATTTTGGAAAAAGGAATAGGGAGATGCAATATAGACTAAATGGTACAGTTATAAAGAGTGTACAGGGGCAGAGGGACCTGCGGGTTTGTGTGCATAGACATTTGAAGGTGGCAGGACATATTGAGAGAGTGGTTAGTAAAGCATATGGGATCTTGGGCTTCATAAATAGAGGCTTTGAGTACAAAAGCAGGGAAGTTATGCCGAATCTTTATAAAGCTCTGGTTAGGCCACAACTAGAGTATTGCGTCCAGTTCTGGCCACCACACTTTAGGAAGAATGTGAGGGTGCAGAGGAGATTTACCAGAATAGTTCCAGGGATGGAAAATTTAGCTACAAGTTTAGGTTGGAGAAGCTGGGGTTGTTCTCCTTTGAGCAAAGTGGGTTGGGAGATTTGATTGAGGTGTATAAGATTATGACTGGTTTGGATAAGGTAGTCAAACAAAATGCTGTTCCCATTAGTTGATCATACATGGACTAGAGGACACAGATTTAAGGTTCTGGGCAAGAGATTCAGGGAAGATGTGAAAAAGAACTTTTTTTTTTTACACAGCAAGTGGTAATGACCTGAATCTCGTTGCCTGCGAGGATGGTGGAAGCGGAGATGATGAATGATTTCAAAAGGAAATTGGATGGCGACTTGAGGGAAATAAACTTACAGGGCTACGGGGATAAAGGGGAAGAATGAGACTTATTGGATTACTCAACAGGGAGCTGGCGTGGCCGAGTGGCCTCCCTTTGTGCCGTCATGGCTGTAATACTCTTGCCTGCATTTTCTCTGGCTCTGTACTTGCTAAAAAGCTGTCCATCTCTGACATCTTCCAGTTCTGATGAAAGGTCAGCAACTTGAAATGTTAACCTCTCATCATAAATGCCACCTGACTTAGAACTTGCTCTGTTTTCTGGTTTTATTTAAGTTGTTGGCACAGACCTGATGGGCCAAATGGCCTCCTTCTACACAGTCCTGTTCTGTGAATCTTTGATGCTTTGTTCCTTCCTTTGATGAAATGTTTGCCTATGCCAGAGCATTAGGTAGATCTTAAAGAGCCTATGACGAGTTTTGAAAACAAACAGGGAGGAGCCCTACTGTCCTGGCTAGCTTTCATCACTGAACAGGTTATCCTGCTACTGTGGAATCTTGCTGTGTGCAAAATAGCTGTTATGTTTGTCTATATAAAAGTTATTGCAGTCCCAAAAATCATTAATTATGTGAAGTGCTTGAGACGTCTCTGAGGCACAGTGATGCAGTGGTAAGCACCGCAGCCTCACAGTTGCAACGACCCGGGTTTGGTTCTGGGTACTGCCTGTGTGGAGTTTGCAAGTTCTCCCTGTGACAGCGTGGGTTTCCACCGGGCGCTCCGGTTTCCTTCCACAGACAAAGACTTGCAGGTTGATGGGTAAATTGGTCATTGTAAATTGCCCCTAGTGTAGGTAGGTGGTAGGAGAATTGAGGGAAGGTGGGAATGTGGTAGGGAATATGGGATTAATGTAGGATTAATATAAATGGGTGGTTGATGGTCAGCACAGACTCGGTGGGTCGATGGGCCTGTTTCAGTGTTGTATTTCTCTATGACTCGATGACACACAAGGCACTCAGTAAATGCGTGTATTTCTTTTCATATCCTTTTTTCTGTGAGAAGAGTAGGGAGTTCTCCTGATGCCCTAGGCAGCATTTCTCCCTCAACCAGTACCACACAAAAGCAAATTAACTGGTCATTCATCTCTGTCTATCTGCCTGACGCTGCTGCTGAAGTTGGCGATAGAACAGTTACTGCACTTGCGTAGCTTACAGAATGGAAGATTTTGAGATATTTCCAAGCAATATGGTGGTATATAATTAAATACTGTTATACAAGAAGAATATTTCCGGTCTGGGATTAACAGACTGAAGGAAGTAATATGGGGATTAAAATTCTACAAGTAAATTTCACAAACAGTAAGTTGTCCTAATTTTTTACTTGAAGGGCAAATATTTTAAGAATGAATGGACACAGGGAAGGCTATGTTATTGAGAGTCTTCTGACTGAATTCTCCGGTTATGTTTTATCTTACATTGTCCCACAGCAGAGAGTGACAGAAGCTGGCACAACTTGTGGAAAATAGTCAGCGAGCAGGTTGAATAGGCAGAGAATTAGACCCTGATACAGCTAGCCAAGAAGAGTGGAGTTGGTTCGAAGGAGAATGATTAAACTTGTGATTCTTCCATCATGTTGGCCAGGTGCAATAAACAGTTTATGTAATACATGAAAATGGTGAGAGATCAGAAGTGACAAGCGAATACAAAATTTGAAAACCATTTTGTAAAATGGATTCAAAGGTAGTGAAGTAAGTTTTAAAATATTTTTGATTGGTTTAACCCAATCAGAAAAGCATAGCAGACTTTTTATGCTCGAAATATATCTAAGTTGTGAAGAGTGCTTATGTAAGATTTTTATTATTTTAAAGCCAGACCAAGATGATTCAATGCTTGATAGAAAACAGTGGCTGCTGAAATTCTGGGACATCAGAAATGTCAAGTCAAGCAGACAACTGGCCATTGGTAATATATATTTGAAGTTTCCGGTTAGGGAAAATTTTACATCGTTTCTCAGGAGATTGCAAGAGCAGCTGGAGTCCACAATGAAGCATATTATAAACTATCTACAAAGGCATAAGCTTACTGTCCAAATAGTTTTTTTGTTCCACGCACTCTTGGGTTCTTAATTTTATGCTTGATTGTAAGAATATTGCATTCTGGGAATTGATCTGTGTCAAGAAAAGTTGTGAAGCACCATCATATAATATTTAACACCGTATGTAAAGAGTTGGGCTCTCACTGATGCATTATAGAAGAGCAGCATAAAAACAGAGAAGTACTGGAGTGTAGTACAGCAATCAAGGAACATAGGGCACAATTAGGCAATAAATCAAATACATTTATGATTTTGTCTCCATTTTAGAGACAGTTGGCCAATGTAGAAGATGTCAAGTTCATTGTCAATTAATTTAATAAAGCTTGTGCAGCACATATTAAACTCTCAATTGTTTTCACTCTATAATTATTATATTCATTGGTTGTACTTAATTTAACTGTTGCCTATTGGTGAGTATGGAGGAGCTTTGTTGAACTATGTGATTGGTAGATAGTATTGACCAGTTTCCTGGGCAAAAGCAATGTAATTGTTGATATTGTTGGTTTTAAAATTAATGTATCACAATTCCATGTCAAGTATTCTTGCATCGGGTATAGCATGGGCCAAGTCTAGAGTAAAACATCTGCTACTTTGTTTCAGCCCTAGAGGAGCACTCCTTGCCCCATCAGTGCATTTTCTTCCACTTATCACATGACCTGACTGAGCAACTATGCCAATATGTGTTGAATTATGAACAATTTTGTGTCCTTAACTTAAGACCACTAAATTGAATTTGGATTGTGCAAACTCATTTCATAGCTCCTGACAATTAGTAAAGGATAGACTTATAAATGCAGATTTTAGAGGTGAAAAGATAGTTTTGATAATTCGCTGTGGCACCCTGTCTGCTATGTGATCTTTGTTTTTAAAGATGTATGCTAATTGGCTTATTTCTGAAAGACCTAAAGTATTTCAGTGATTTCTGTGTTTGGTTGAATCTGCCCCACTTAATCAATCTCCTGGTAATGATGGGGAACTCTGAGGAATCCTATTGCTGTTGACCCAACTGACTATTTCCAAAGCAACAATTCAATTTCCTCCACATCAGGCCATTTCTGTCTTGGCATAATAATGTACACTGTAACTTGTGCTTTTCAACACCTTTTCCCTAAAAATAAAATGAATGGCAAACCTGTATAGTCTCCTTTTATAATGTGGACAAGAATACACAATTCATTGAAGAGTGTATCATTACTCAGTTTGATGTCAGAGACAGTGATGCTATGACCAATTTAAGAAATGGCAGTTTAATGTCTGTCTCACATGGTATTGTCAACTAGCATAGAGCCACACAAAGGAGCAAGTGTTTGTGGCATTATTACCACTATGAATATACAGTCATATTAAGCAAAACATTTCATTCCCCAAACTAGCAAACAAGAAGCAACATGTTCAGTGTAGCATCTTTTTAAATATGACCCAAGAGTGAAAATGGATTCCCTGTGGATGAAATATTCATTGAGGTATGCTGTACTTTTCCAGGGCAGCAGCTGCTTCTGCCTCAGTGCACATATATTATGTAGTTTGTTTTGATCCAAAGCTGGGAACTCTAGAGCAGGCTATTTTCGCATGAAAATCCTTTTCACATCTGATTTTGGGAATGTTCTGTTATGTAGTCATTCCAAGAATAGCTCATTAAGCTATAGTGTTCATAAGCACATGATTTTTCTGTTTCATCCTTAGTGTGTCAAAATTGGAATTTATGATTTTCAAGGCCATTTAATTTCTTCATTTGGTAAAGATAAAATTCGTTGAAGCATGAAATGTTGCTGTGTCAGTTTTAATGTGCACATTGGCTGCGCTACTCCGAATTTATTTTTTTCAGCCCTACTTAAGCCCTGTTCAACGCTCTCCTCCCCTTCCTCTCCTGGTCACTACACCTTTTATACATCTCTCTTGTCCAGGACCATGCCTGCCTTTTCTAGGCTTGGATTCCTCAAAAAACACTGTGATTTTACTTATGCTTTACTACGATTCATCCATGGGACAATCATGGAACCCATCTCTTATCTACTCCTGGCAACCACTTCATCCAGTGCAGGCCTCAGGATTTAAAATCTCAAATCTAATCCCATCAGTGAATCAAAGGTTAGCAGACTATTCATTCCCTAGCCAAGGATTCCTATCTCTTTGCAGTTTCAAACCCCATCTCGGCCTGCCTTGTCCAAGTTCATCTTATCCATGCGAGCCACCTTTTGCTTTCATGATGCCCTAGCCAATTAACCTTTCATCTATGCTAGCTTCTACTGTCAGTGGCTGTCTTTCGTCGAGCATTGTCCTGTCATAACTGCCATCATCCACCCCCATCTCAAAAAAAAACCTCATCCCCAACTTTTTTTCTCCAACTACCATTTCTAACATCCCTTTCCTCTCTAAGGCCCTCAAAAATGTCATCATCTCCAGCTCCATTCTTACCTCTCCCAAAACTTCCTGTTCAAATGTCTCCAGACTGGTGTCACGCTAACGAGAAGTGCAGCGATGAAAATACAGAACCAAACTGAAGAGTTATTAAGAGACTGACATATGTGCTGTCAACAAAATGAAGGACAAGACACATGACCCTCAGCATCTCTTACACTCAAACCCATATCCCTGTCTGTTAAGACTGAAAACCAATTAAGCCCCATCTACATGGAAATGTGACAGATAATCACACCTAAATGTGAGCCATACTCAAAAACAATGAGACCTTTCTCAGACATCTCTTCTCTGAATAACCTCCATTACAATGGAGTGTGAACCACCCTCATCTCAAAATGGGGCCATCATCAAGGCCATTATATGGCCCAGCTAGGACTGAAATCTGAAGTCACATGGGTGAAACCAAACCTTGTAAAATTCACCTTAAAAGGTAATTGTTTTGAGGAATAAAGAGGGAGTCTTTTCAGGACAGGACAAGAGACAACATGATCAGTCTGGTTTATCCTCAGCTATCTGAGTACAACAAAAAGCCAGTTTTAATTCCAGCAAGGCTAAGGGAGAGATCGGTTCCAGCCAACACAGTTTGAACCCTGCTGAGACAAGTTGGAAGCTAGCTACAACAGAGACAAGAGATTGCCTTTGTAAAATCGACTCTTCTACTGGTGAGAATTGATCGAAGACATCAGCACCGTTTTCATCCCATAGGAGACTGCTACAGCCCAACGATTACCAGACAACCAGCAGACAGGCCTGCAACTTTAAATTTCACCTCCCGAGGGGATCCCACAGGTTATTCCTGAAACAGCAAACTTTAACAAATTGATCTCTGAACCCCTCTTACCCTGTGCTTTTTTTTTTCTATCTACTCGAGTGCACGTGAGGATGAATAAATGTGTGTGGTGTTGCGAACATTTTTGGTGTATGAGTATTGTTTAACAAATATTTAATCTGTTTTAAACCTACAAGAAAACATGTCACTCTGTTTATTTGGCAAATAAAACACAAGGGGCGCAGTGGTTAGCACCGCAGCCTCACAGCTCCAGTGACCCGGGTTCAACTCTGGATACTGCCTGTGTGGAGTTTGCAAGTTCTCCCTGTGTCTGCGTGGGTTTCCTCTGGGTGCTCCGGTTTCCTCCCACATGCCAAAGACTTGCAGGTTGATAGGTAAATTGGCCATTAGCAATTGCCCCTAGTATAGGTAGTTGGTAGGGAAATATAGGGACAGGTGGGGATGTGGTAGGAATATGGGATTAGTGTAGGATTAGTATAAATGGGTGGTTGATAGTCGGCACAGACTCGGTGGGCCGAAGGGCCTGTTTCAGTGCTGTATAGCTAAACTAAAGGGGTTAAAACACTAGTAACAAAAACACTTGCTGCGGTCAGTTGGGAGGTGAACAGTGGAAACCAACCATGGCATCACCCACCTGGCTGTACCACTGGATTCTGACCTTCTCAACAAGCAACCCTTGCCAAAGTCATGAATGGCATTGTCTGTGATTGCAATTCACCAGCTCGGCTTATCCTCTTTCCATAGTGTTCAATATAATTGGCCAGACCATTCTCCTGTAACACCTCTCTTTCATCACCTAGCTCTGTGGGAATACCTTGCATGATTCCATTCGACTTGCCCAGATACAACTAGGCCATCTCCAGTAATGATTTATTTTCCCTTGCCCACACAGTCATCCTTAGGTTCTCTAGGGATCTAAGCTCACACTTCCATAACAATATGTTATCCTTCACATCATCCACAGTCATGGTGATCTTCCACATTTATGTTTTTGATTTCTATCTCTCCAATGCTTCTCAACCCCTGAACAACCTCTATGCTGTAATACTGCTTATGTGATATTGCCATTGGCAGTTGCAGCTCCCTCCAGCTCAACTTTGGGAAGACCAAAAACACCATCTTTGGTCCCCACTACAAACTCTGCTCTTTTGTCACTGACTCTTCTCACCCTTACCAGCCACATACTCAGGTTTAACCAGAGTCATTGTAATCTTGACACCTTGCTCAACCCTGTTCTGACATCTGATACACCATCAAGACTATTTACTTTTGGTTCTGCAACATTACCTACCTCAATACCTGAGACTCTTGCATATGCCTCGATACTTTAATGTTTTCCTTGTTGATCACTGATCCTTCACTGTTTATAAACTCCAATGCTGTTGTACCAAGTTCCATTTGCCCATCATCCCCATTCTTGCTGACTTACTCCAGCAAGCTATTCTCCAACACATTCAATTTAAAATCATTCATCTTGTCTATAAAGCTCTCCAGGACCATGTTCACCCTATCTCTGCAAGCTCCTCAATGTTCCATTCTTCTGACTCCTGCCTTCTGTGCATCCTTTTCCCTTTGACCCACCTTGGATGATTGAGGGTTTAGGTGCTTCAGTAATCCACTTTGGAAGCCTATCCCTAAACTTCTCAGACTCTGTGCTTCTCTCTCCACATTTAAAAAAAACTTCTCAATATAGCTTAGCCTTCAGACACCTTTTATAATTTCTTCCTTTCTGGCTCGGTGTATGTTTTCGTTATACATATTTGGGCAACTTTCTGATACTTTTTACTAAAACCACTATATAAATGGTTTTGTTACTGCAGCCTCCTTGTTTATCAGCAGAAAAGCTCATGCTGTGAAACCCCTTGACAATGGTCCCAAAGAATGACATTTCTTTAAACTGTGCTACACTGAATTCACTTTTGTTTAGCTATTTTTTACATCCTTGTCTCCTGAAGGAACTGACATTTCCTGGGTTTATAGTTCCAAGTGCATAACCATTGGCTGTTTTTCTTCTCTCTGATTCCACCCTCACCCCTAATCCCAGGACACAGGCCAAATATAGTGTCCTCACCGCTACCCAACTGAATTCCGATCAGGGCTAAGCACTGACATTTTGCACCACGGACATTTGACAAAATTATTGACTCAGCCATGGACATGGGAGCAATTAATCTGCATATGAAGTGTATAGCCAACCTAATGCCATCAAAACACAGTCCGATTTAAAATACATTTCTCCCTATGAATAAAGTAGCTAAGCATACAAACATCAATGGAGAGCAGCACAACTGTATTAGTTAGCGAGCAAGCAAAATAATATGTAATGCCAATGCAAATTACTTTTGTTGATGATTTAACCCGTCATGGTCAATGTTTGTGCAACTTTTCCACTTGCTTGTAATATGTGTCTGAAGACGGGGCAGCCAACAAAAGGGCAGTTATCTTCAAATCAGGAGAATTTTATAGGATGGAGCAGATAATACTTCAGAGGAGTCATGTAAAACCAAAAAGCAGAGTGGGACAGAGAAATTAACGGTAAGTAGCCAAGACTAGTTTATTCATCTTGACAGGCTGTTAAACTAGGTCCTGGATTCTAAAATACAGAAACAAAAGAATCTCTCATTGGCAAAATGTAATTTACTCTCAAAATTAGATCAACACAATTACAAATAAGGAGCGCCCTTCAGTTCCTCCAATAAAGCGATTCTCTCAAATTCACTTGCGTCTATATTTTAGTCTATCACTGTTGATTCCAGTTCAGCTCTGACAAGATAATTATTAACAAAAAGCCTTTCTGCAAAACATTGAGCAGTTGTTACTGCATGTATTATTCAATTACAAAATGTTTAGTCACAATCTATTGCACTCCAGACTAACCAATTTATCTCCAAGCCAAATCTATTACCTGTTAGCAAAGGTGCGCTTATAACGTAATATAATTATATGATACAGACAACTTTCAAATGACATAGGCCACTTAGATTATCTGCCCTCAAACTGGATAGTAAATGATGCGCATTGCTGTTACTGATCTTTGACATACTTGTGAAACCTGTCCTTTAATCCAATTTGCAGCAAAAAAATTAGCACCTGTCAGCTGTGAAACTGACACTTGTGATTTTTTTTTAAAGCCGGTCTGAAGAAGCCAATGGGAAATTTCTGGTCCCCGAAATTACTAGTCAAAATCTTTTTAACATGGACACTGGTGTATGGGTATGGACATGTTGCCGACCCCTGATTCTGAAAGCTTGGGTATTGAATCTGGAACTTCCTTGATCTCTCCAGATCAGTAACATTTCAAGTGCGTTTGTCCACAATCATTCGGGAATATTTTTCTTAACTATAGCAATTTTTTTGTTTCACAAATTTGTAGCTCACTCCTTATAATATGTTCTTCCACCTGAATTGGCATTTTCTACATTTAAAATTAATTAGTAAAGCATGAAATCATCAGAATTATAATGCAGAAGGAGGCAATTAGGCACAGTGTCAGATTTTCAAATAATCGATATACTGTAAACCTACTTCCCTACCCTTACCTGTATATCTTTATATTTTTCCCTTTCAAATACTTATCCCATTCCCTTTTTAATATTTTGACCTGGATTTTGCAGTAGTTCTCATCTTAGACAGCCCCTCGGGATGGGTGGATTGTCTTATGAGGAAAGGTTGGACAGGCTAGGCCTTCTAGGCTTACTCTTCTAAACTCCATTGGAGTTTAGAAGAGTAAGAGGCGACTTGATTGAAACATACAAGATCCTGAGGGGTCTTGACAGGGTGGATGTGGAAAGGATGTTTCCTCTTGTGGGAGAATCTAGACCTGTTTTAAAAATAAGGAATCTCCCATTTAAGACAGAGCTGAGGAGAAATTATTTCTCTGAGGGTTGTGAGTCTTTGGAACTCTCTTCCTCAAAAGGCGGTGGAAGCAGAGTCTTTAAATATTTTGAAGGCAGCGGTAGATAGATTCTTGGTAAGCAAGGGGGTGAAAAGTTATCAGAGACAGGAATGTGGAGTTGAGGTTACAATCAGATCAACCATGATTTTGTTGAATGGCGGAGCAGGCTCGTGGGGCTGAGTGGCCTACTCCTGGTCCTAATTTGTATGTTCGTATGTACTTCTTTAAATACAGGATTTCTCATTATTCTTTCACCAAAAACTTTAACAGATTCTGGAAAAACTATGTAAAGCTGTCCATGTGTAAAAATAGGCCTAGGAATATAAATATGAATTTTCTCAAAAGTCTGGCCTTGTGACTTGTTTATAGTCATAGAATATGAAAGTCTAATCCTGAGTTGAAAGGGCAGGTTTACATCTGATGGGTTCAATATTATTCGAGGCATAAACATTCTATTTCCTTGAAATCTGCCTGTTATAATTTCAGCATCTATTATCAAAGAAAACAGCTTCCTAACTACCAGTCTTGTTCCATGACAAAGTTTTTGTTTAGGATTCAAGTTTCGGAGCAACATTGTCACTGCTCCTTTCTTGAGTCTAAGTTTGTGCAGTGGCATGTCCATAGGAGTTAGACTGTGTAGAAACTCTGGAGGGTATCGACTGTTATCATCTACATCGTCTATAGAATCGACGCTGATGTATTCTTTTATTTCACCTGACAACTTTTCTAACACTTTTACATTAAAATCTAGTGAATCTTCATTTTAGCACAAAGAATAGCTTTTGAATAATTTGCATCAAATAATTCTCTGCCATTTTGCCACACTTAACCAACTCGATCATCTCATCCACTCCTCCCATGTTGCCCTTCACATGCCTTCCCATCCTATCGCCATCCCACTCTTGCCATTCCCATCCCTCCCATCAATCTCACCCCATTCCTCAAGGAAACAGTCTCTCCAGTCAGGGTACGTTTGTTGTTGAGCTCCCATTACCTTCCGCTGTTTTTGTTCTCCGCCAACTCCCAAACCACCACCACGCCGCCACCACTAACCATTGGCAACCACTGCACTCCAGTCCTCCTTGCACTCCACATGCACCAGGCACCGCCCACCAGTAGACGCGCCCCTGAAACTGACAAATCAAAACAGTCAGGACAGACCAAAACAAGCTGTTATCATCATCATCATAATTCAGCAGTACCGGATGCTGGTAATTCTTGCTTTCTGCGTGCAAAGAGTGCTGTCAAACCCCCACAACAACTCCATCCACATCATGACGCATCTGCTCTGATGATGCTACCTTCCACGACAGCACTTCTGATATGTCTTCCTTTTTCTTCCACCGAGGATTCCCCCCACTGTGGTTGACGGGGCCCTCAACCGTGTCTAGCCCATTTCCCGCACCTTTACCCTCACCCCTTCCCCTCCCTCCCAGAACCGCCACAGGGTTCCCTTTGTCCTCACTTTCCACCCCATCAGCCTCCATATCCAAAGGATCATCCTCGCCACATCCAGCGTGATGCCACTATCAAAGGCATCTTCCCCTCCCTTCCCCTGTCAGCATTCTGAAGGGATCGTTTCCTCCGTGACACCCTGGTCCACTCCTCCATTAGCCCCACCACCTTGTCGCATTCCCGTGGCACCTTCCCCTGCAACCGCAGGAGGTGTAATACCTGCCCATTTACCTTCTCTCTCCTCACTATCCAAGGCCCCAAACACTCCTTTCAGGTGAAGCGACAATTTATTTGTTGTACTTTCAATGTAGTATACTGTATTCGCTGCTCACAATGTGGTTTCCTCTACATTGGGGAGACCAAACGGAGACTGGGTGACCACATGGCGGAACACCTCCGCTCAGTCAGAAAGCATGACCTTGAGCTTCCAGTTGCTGGCCATTTCAACATAACCCCTCTGCTCTCATGCACACATCTCTGTCCTGGGATTGCTGCAGTGTTCCAGTGAACATCAACACAAGCTCGAGGAACAGCATCTCATTTACCGATTAGGCACACCATAGCCTGCCGGACTGAACATTGAGTTCAATAATTTTAGAGCATGACGGGGCCCCCCATTTTACTTTTATCCTTAGTTATTTTTTTAAATTATTTTTTGTGTTTGTTTTATTTTAGTTGAGTTTGTTTCTACTGTGCCTACCCACTTTTTTTTTCATGTTTGTGCTTGTGGATGTTCAGTTTTCAGTCCATTAACGTCCTATCTGTACTAATGCTTTGTCTTTCAGCACACCATAAACATATTGTTTGCCTTTGCTCCATGACCTTCAGGCCAGCTATTCTGTGACCTTGTCCTATCAATACCTTCTCTTTTGTTATCTCTTTACCCCAACCCCGCTTTACTTGCTTAAAATCTTTTACATTTCTTATATCTGCCAGTTCTGAAGAAGGGTCACTGACCTGAAATGTTAACTCTGCTTCTCTCTCCACAGATGTTGCCAGACCTGCTGAGTTTTTCCAGCACTTTGTTTTTATTTCAGATTTCCAGCATCCGCAGTATGTTGCTTTTATTATCCATCAATAGCTTTGTGAGAAGGCCGTGTAACAACCTTGATTGAGTACTGCACCTAGCAAATGTATTTTAATGACTGCATAAATGAAATGAGTTAGCAATTTCAGTATAGGTCCAAATCATCAGAAGTTCACACCATGAAACTGCCTTTGTGTTAATCAGAGAGGCCTATGATGATGATAGAAACCAAATGCAATGCCTGTGCAGTAAGGGGTGTTCTTCAGAGGCTGGCATCCTATTGCACTGAATGCAATGGTGGATCTGGGATTAGTCAACATTGGTCTGGAGGGGACAGAAACCCTGGAATAATATTCTAATCCCAGCCACTAGCTTTGCCATGCCTTGATGGGGCAAAATACAATGTTTTTAAAAAAGCACAGGATTTTAAAAAGACCTGGATGGAAATGTTAGCACAATAAACCTGTACAAGCCCTAGCTGTAAGATGAAGGCTGACTACAGTGCGACTAACCCTGCTGAGACATTACCAAATTCATCAGTTTATTAAAATGTTTAAGATTCTCACTTCACAAATTTCTTTCAAATACTGAGCTATGAGGATTTATTTTATTTTTTTAGCCCGACTTCACATTTGCACCAACAGCTCATCCTTCATTTCCCTCCCCAACATCCAAAGTTACTGGCTGTAGTTCCTTACAATATAATCCAGTAACTCACCATTTGAGTAAATTTGTTTAAGTATCCTGTGGCTTCAGGGCATTCTCTTCTCATGGGGCAGTAAGTGCTGATGAGAGTTTATTTGCACTTTGGATTTGATTGAAGTGCATCCTCCAAAGTTGATTTTTTTTTTTGAAAAGCTGAAAAGACAGAAGTACTTTCAACTAAGTGAAGGATATTGATAATGATGGTCAGCATTTTAATTTGGATTATGTGCATTCACCATCAGCTAGAGACTTTCTTACCTTTCCTTTGCTTCCAATTTCCACCCCTCCCTCACCTTCATGTGGTCCATCTCCAAGTCTTTCTCTCCATTCCTCACTTTTTCTATCTCAATTTCTGTGGCTAGACTATCCACCAATATCTAATATAAGACCACCAACTCCCACAGCTAAACCAGTGCTAACCTGGGCACTTTTAAAATGCAGTTTCACATGAGGATGGAGTTGTACAGCGTATGAATTGAAAATGGTGTGAGGCTGCCTCTGAGAAAGGGTCTTGTTATTATGCTCGAGTCAGATTGAAATCTGGCTCTAAATTTATATTGATGAATGCTTAAATCTGTATTTTGTTAAAGTGGCAGGGTAGCTACATCCAGCATCATCAGGCAAGTACTTGTTTTTAAAAGAAAGAAATCTGCCACTTTGTTGTCTGTGTTGAATAATTTGACTGTGAGTACCGACTTATGTTTTCAAAGCCTAGAAGAAGGGGATGGCAAATTGCTGGTAGTATGCCTGCGGTTTTCTGATTTTTGCTTGCAGCGGAGTGTAAAGGTCCAAACCACCCCAGAAGAGTAGCATTGTTGAAACATGTCAATGAACTTGATTGTGGGTTTTTTTTCTGGTACCTGGGTTGGTTTTAGGTTTATGGATGACCTTGATTTATTAGATCAGCCCCACTTGTGGAATATCTTCTGCATCTGAAAGCAGGATGATGGAGATCGTTTACACAAAGGAAGAAACTCAGTAAACTAAACTTTTCTCCTACGCTCAAGAATATAAGTTAACTTGATTAGAGATGTTTAAAAGTTTTAGGGGGAGAAATGCATTCAGAAACAGTGCTGCACAAACTTGCATCAATTCCCAGGGGCAGACAGCACCGCAGGCCACTATCTGCATGCCATTCTTCATATCACATGAATGAATTTCTCCCCCAAGGGTCTGCACATTTTGGTTTCTGTATCCCACATCCTTGAAGGGATTCGTGTATTGGCCTTTTCAGATTGTATACAACAGCTCTTATATTAGAGAAAGGTACAGAAAAACTCCTTGTAGATGATTGTAACCGAAATGCATTGGGTAACATGGGAAGTACAAAATACATATTTGAGTAATGTTGCGTCCTAATAATTCACAAATAATTGGGTGGCATTAAGTTTCAAGGTCAATACTGTAGTATAAGGATGTAAGGGTTAATGCTGAAAACAGTGAGAGCAACCCCGCGCACTGTAAGAGCGATGATGTAACAGTAACATGAGGTTAGGCTTGGGAGAAGTAGAGAGCAGCACGAAGGATGCGAGCTTAGGAGGCTTGATGAGAGTGTATATAGTATTACGTAAATAATAGAGTTCTTAGTTGACCTTATCCTGAGTCTGAGACTTTCTTCAGAAGACCCCAGCTATGCTACAAACTACAACAACACACAACTAAAACCATGAGTGGTAGATTTTCTCCATACTATTAACGACTCAGCACGTATTGTTTACGGTTGGACATGGATTATGACTTCTTCAGAGTTGGGTCTTAGTTTTGCACAAATCAGCTAAAATGTAATTAAATAGTTTAAACCATATTTTATATTAACCGATTTGGGTTCTTAATATAGAAAGATGATAGTTATCTGGATATCCCTTACCTGCTAGAATTTAATACCCATGGAATGGAACTTTGATATTTTGCTTCAGGTCAGGAGACCAGTAGACATCAGGGTTTTAGGTTCAGGTAAAATAAAAGCAAAATACTGCAGATGCTGGAAATCTGAAATAAATGCAGGAAGTGCTGGAAATACTCCACAGGTCAGGCAGCATCTGTGGAGAGAGAAGCAGAGTTAACGTTTCAGGTCAGTGACCCTTCTTCAGAACTGGAAAATATTAGAAATGTAAAAGGTTATAACAAGTAATGCAGGGGTGGGGCAAGAGATAACAAAGGACAAGGCCACAGAATAGCTGACCAGAAGGTCGTGGAGCAAAGGCAAAAAATATGTTAATGGTGTGTTGAAAGACAAAGCATTAGTACAGATTGGGTGTTAACAGACTGAAAATTGAACAGCCGCAAGTACAAACACGAAAAAAAACAGTGGGTAAGCATACTGAACAAACTAAGATGAAATAAAATAAAATAAACACAAAAAAAATTAAAAAATGGAAAAAGAAAAAAAACTAAAAATAAAAGTAAAATGGGGGGTCCGTCACGCTCTGAAATGATTGAACTCAGTGTTCAGTCCAGCAGGCTGTAGTGTGCCTAATCGGTAAATGAGATGCTGTTCCTCGAGCTTGCGTTGATGTTCACTGGAACACTGCAGCAATCCCAGGACAGAGATGTGAGCATGAGAACAGGGGGGAGTGTTGAAATGGCAGGCAACCGGATGCTCGGAGTCCTGCTTGCGGAACGAGCAGAGGTGTTCCGCAAAGCAGTCACCCAGTCTGCGTTTGGTCTCCCCAATGTAGAGGAGACCACATTGTGAGCAGCGAATACAGTATACTACATTGAAAGAAGTACAAGTAAATCGCTGCTTCACCTGAAAGGAGTGTTTGGGGCCTTGGATAGTAAGGAGAGAGGAGGTAAAGGGGCAGGTATTACACCACCTGCAATTGCAGGGGAAGGTGCCGTGGGAAGGGGACGAGGTGGTGGGGGTAATGGAGGAGTGGACCAGGGTGTCACGGAGGGAATGATCCCTTCAGAATGCTGACGGGAAGGGAGGGGAAGATGCCTTTGGTAGTGGCATCACACTGGAGGTGGCGGAAATGGCGGAGGATGATCCTTTGTATATGGAGGCTGATGGGGTGGAAAGTGAGGACAAGGGGAACCCTGTCGTGGTTCTGGGAGGGAGGGGAAGGGGTGAGGGTAGAGGTGCGGGAAATGGGCCGGACACGGTTGAGGGCCCTGTCAACCACAGAAGGGGGGAATCCTCGGTTGAGGAAAATGGAAGACATATCAGAAGCACCGTCATGGAAGGTAGCATCATCAGAGCAGATGCGTCGGAGACGGAGAAACTGGGAAAATGGAATGGAGTCCTTACAGGAGGTAGGGTGTGAAGCAGTGTAGTTGAGGTAGCTGTGGGAGTCAGTGGGCTTATAATGGATATTAGTAGACAGCCTATCCCCAGAGATGGAGATAGAGAAGTCGAGGAAGGGAGGGGAAGTGTCGGAGATGGACCATGTAAAGATGAGAGAAGGGTGGAAATTGGAAGCAAAGTTGGTAAAGTTTTCCAGTTCGGGGCAGGAGCAGGAAACGGCACCGATAGTCATCAATGTACCAGCAAAAGAGTTGGGGGAGGGGGCCTGAGTAGGACTGGAACAAAGAATGTTCGACATATCCCACAAAAAGACAGGCATAACTAGGACCCATGCGGGTACCCATAGCAACACCTTTTACTTGAAGGAAGTGAGTGGAGTTGCAGGAGAAGTTGTTCAATGTGAGAACAAGTTCAGCCAGGAGGAGGAGGGTGGTGGTGGATGGGGTTACTGGTTGGGCCTCTGTTCAAGGAAGAAGCGGAGAACCCTCAAACCATCCTTGTGCGGGATGGACGTGTCGAGGGATTGGACATCCATAGTGAAGAGCAGGCGGTTGGGGCCAGGAAACTGGAAATTGTCAAAATGACGTAGGGCATCAGAAGAGTCACGGATGTAGGTGGGAAGAGACTGGACCAGCGGAGAAAAGATAGAGTCAAGATCGGAAGAAATAAGCTCAGTGGGGCAGGAGCAGGCCGACACAATGGGTCTGCCGGGACAGTCCTGTTTGTGGATTTTTGGTAGGAGGTAGAAGCGGGCTGTCCAGAGTTGCGGAACTATGAGGTTGGAAGCTGTAGAGGGAAGATCTCCAGAGGAGATGAGGTCAGTGACAGTCCTGTGGACAGTAGCTTGATGTTCGGTGGTGGGGTCATGGTGCAGGGGGAGGTAGGAAGAAGTCACTCCTCTGACACCCTGCGTCATTTTGACAATTTCCACTTTCCAGGCCCTAACTACCTCCTCTTCACTATGGACATCCAATCTCTCTACACCTCCATCCCCCACCAGGACAGTTTGAGGGCTCTCCGCTTCTTCCTTGAACAGAGGCCCAACCAGTCCCCATCCACCACCACCCTCCTCTTCCTGGCTGAACTTGTTCTCACATTGAACAACTTCTCCCTCAACTCCACTCACTTCCTCCAAGTAAAAGGTGTCGCTATGGGCACCCGCATGGGTCCTAGTTATGCCTGTCTTTTTGTGGGATATGTTGAACATTCTTTGTTCCAGTCCTACTCAGGCCTCCTCCCCCAACTCTTTTTCCGGTACATTGATGACTGTATCGGTGCCATTTCCTGTTCCCGCCCCGAACTGGAAAACTTTATCAACTTTGCTTCTAATTTCCACCCTTCTCTCATCTTTACATGGTCCATCTCCAACACTTCCCTTCCCTTCCTCAACTTTGCTATCTCTATCTCTGGGGATAGGCTGTCTACTAATATTCACTATAAGCCCACTGACTCCCACAGCTACCTCGACTACACTTCTTCACACCTTGCCTCCTGTAAGGACTCCATTCCATTCTCCCAGTTTCTTCGTCTCCGACGCATCTGCTCTGATGATGCTACTTTCCATGACAGCGCTTCTGATATGTCTTCCTTTTTCCTCAACCGAGGATTCCCCCCTACTGTGGTTGGCAGGGCCCTCAACCGTGTCCGGCCCATTTCCCACTCTTCTACCCTCACCCCTTCCCCTCCCTCCCAGAACCGCAACAGGGGTTTCAAACTTAGTAAGCAGACCTATATTGGGTCTGTCAATATAGAGTACATGCTTACATTGAACACAAATATACTCAAAGCTTTAATTAGGATCTATACTTTAGGCTTAATGAATAATAGTATAGTGAGGGTCCAGCAACAGCCCCATATTTAGAAGAACAAAACTTGCCAATAAGAAAAATTAAGTGAGATTAGAAGAAAGCTCCCAAGAATCTGGAAATTGAGAGGCAGCTGGATGGTAGAATAGGTGGGAATATTCCTAAGATCTACAGGAGTGAGCAGTCAGTTGGTGAAGCACTGAATCATTGGGATTTAATTACTGGAACTGTTCCTAGATCCACTTTTACAATGCTCATTGGAGGGGATTAAGAGACAGATCAAAACCAAGCTTTTGTTTCTTGTTGGTAGGTTCTCTTCGAGTCCGTACTAAGAACGTCTGAATGTAGAAATATGCCTTTATTCAACTGGAGGGAGCACAGTCTCAATTCTTGACTGCCAATTTTCATGGCTTCTGGACAATGATGCCGATGTTGCTTAGTGTCTTATATTGTAACAATGTGCAACTCACAGAAGGCCATGCCAGAGCTCAAAAGGATCTCCACTGGGTATTTCAAAAGGTATTGAAGTACAATTACAAATTTTAAAATTAATTTTTTTTTAATCTATTGGCTCCACCTAGTGGCAGTAGTACGTAGAGTGGTTTAATTTTCTTGCACATCTAAAATGAAAAGATGGATACAGATGAGTGTAGCCATCTTTACCCAACATAAATTAAACCACATTTCCCTCTTCATATCATCTAATTAACTCTGTCACCTCCCTTTAAAGACAAAGAGCTCTAAACTCAATCTATTAATGCTATGGATTGCTATCCATGACTTGAATGTTTCCCTTGCGTCATAATGATCACTTCTGAACACTGAGTTGAAGGTACATTCAGATCTTGGTGCTGAACACTTTTAGCATGACATCTTCTGAATTATGCTCAAGTGAGCTAACAATTTCTGCTTCACGGTGACATGGCATACTAAAGGCTGAATCTACAATCACTCACCAATCGCTTTCTGCTTTACTTTTAGCTATTTCCACACCATCCATAGTATACTTGTGACATCTGTTTTTCCTGCCACTGTGCTGATTTATTTGCAGACATTGCAATAATGGTTCAGTGCAAGTTGGGGACTATTCAGAGATGCACCTCATTCGTAATTATTGATCTGATTATAATAGCAATCTGTTTATTTTTTTATGGGCAACATTAATTAAACCCTGAAACACCATATAAACCTGTAAAGTGTAAGTGGATAGCTAGGGAAAAAAGTTGTGCTTAATAAGGACCGCAGGGAAATCTTAGGGGAGAGACAGAGCACATGGCTGGAGTATTAAATGAGTATGTTGCATCTGTCTTCACAAAAGAAGCAGATGATGTGAAGGTTACACTAAAAGAGGAGAGGGAAGTTGTAGACAGTATAGCAATGGGGAGACGGTGATGCAGTGATAATGTCACTGGACTAGTAATCCAGAGGCCCAGGCTAATGCCCTGGGGCCAAGGCTGCTGGTGGAATTCAAATTCAATTCACTAATAAAAATCTGGAGTTGAAAGCTAGTCTCCATTTCATGGCGCCATTACTATCATTGTCATAAAATCCCACCTGGTTCAGTAATGTCCTTTAGGGAAGGAAATCTGCAGAGGAGATTTACAAGCATGTTGCCAGGGCTTGTGGTTCACAGTAAAATTGTTAAATCTCTCAGTCTCTTTTTAAAGGTGCAGGCCTGGGTGTTTGTAGTCTTGAACTTGTTGAGGTGTTGTAGATTTCTGGTGGTTAACACTTCAGACTGGAGGTGGTGGTCACTTCAACTTGCTGCAGCAGAGAAGTGTAGAATTAGCAGCAGGCCGCCACCTTCTTGCCTGGCTGGATTCTTCCTGCTTTCTGTGATGTTGCTTAATCTCTCTCTCTCCAGAGGGCTACCTTTTAAGGTCAAAATACATCACCTTAACATTTCTGTTAGTTGACACATGGCCTTCTCCCTGGTGTGACGGAACAATGGATCAGGATGTGGAATCCATGGTTATCTATTGATGTTTAGATGGGTACCATTCTGTTATGATATGGCTACTTCACACCTTTTTCTCAGAAGAAAACCATTCAATTCAGGAATGTCTCTTGATGGTTTCAGGATAGGTGTAGTTTAACACCTCTTTGTCTGGAATTTATCCTTTCTTCCTTTCAACAGTGAGGCAGTTTGTGAATACACAGAACAGGTCATCTGACATTTGCTGGCCATCTTTGCAGCACATTATATCTGTACTGGGCGTGACACTTCCAGGTAATGGTCCTCCTGTGACTAGTCAATAGAGACCACATATTAAAGCCTGGCTACCCGACCCGAACCCGACTACAGGCTCAGGTCGGGTCTATTTTCCGAATGCAGCATTCTGGCTCGGGTTGGGTCAGGCTGGACAATGCTGCTTTCGGGAACTCACTGCATCAGGCTTACCCATGATTCCCCACAGCTCCAACTGCAGGAGTAGTCTGCTGTTGGAACAGATGAACAGGATCACAAGAACTCACCTGGGAGCAGAGCGGCAGACAGCGGACCTAGGAGGAAGCAAACCCGAGTGGGAGGTATAAAATCGAGACCGAGGCTCAAGGCCCTCACTCACCTGGGAGCGGAGTGGCAGACAGCGGACTCTCTTTGGCTGTGTCGGCGCGCGCTGAGTTAAAACAAAACTTAGTGACGTCACGGGAAATCTGTAAGCTGATTGGCTGCCTCTACGGTACTGGCGAAGAATCTGATTGGCAAGTAATTGGTAAGTTATTCTACTTATTACATTAGTAAAAAAACATTTTTTTGTAAAGCTAAGGTATGGCAGGGCAGCTTGGCCAAGCAGGATGTGCCTGCTGTGATATGTGGTTGTCGTTGACAAACACATCTGCAGGAAGTGTCACCGGCTGCAGAAACTTCAGCTCCTGGTTTTGGAGCTTGAGCGGCAGCTGGAGTCACTGTGGTGCATCAGCGAGGCAGAGAACTATGTGGATAGCATGCTTCAGGAGGTAGTCACCCAGAGCTCAAGAGAGCACAGGCAGAGAGGGACTGCCAGACAGACAAGAAGGTCAAGGCAGGTAGTGCAGGAGACCCCAGAGAACATCCCACTTTCTAACCAGTATTCAGTTCTGAGTACTGATGGGAGAGAGGGTTCCTCTGGAGAGTGTAGCAAGAGTCATGAGCAGAGTACCATGGGGGGCTCAGCTGTGCAGGGAGGGAAGAGAAAAGACAAGAGAACAATAGTGTTTGGGGATTCTATAGTTAAGAGAACAGATAGGCATTTTTGTAGTCGTAGACGTGATTCCAGGATGGTATGTTGTCTCCCTGGTGCAAGGGTCATGGATATCATCGAGCGGCTACAGGGCATTCTGGAGGGCGAGGGTGTACTGCCAGAGGTCGTGGTCCACATTGGTACCAACGATATAGGAAGAAAGAGTGATGAGCTTATAGAGTCATAGAGTTATACAGCACAGAAACAGGCCCTTCGGCCCAACACGTTTGTGCCGACCATCAAGCACCCATCCAATCTAATCCCATTTTTCTGCACTTGGCCTGTAGCCTTGTATGCTATGGTGTTTCAAGTGCTCATCTAAATACCTCTTAAATGTTGTGAGGGTTCCTCATTCTACCACCCCTTCAGGCAGTGTGTTCCAGATTCCAACCACCCTCTGCGTGAAAAACTTTTTCCTCAACTCCCCTCTAAACCTCCTGCTCCTTACCTTAAATCTATGCCCCCTGGTTGTTGACCCCCTCCGCTAAGGGAAAAAGTTCCTTCCTATCAATACCCCTCATAATTTTGTATACTTCAATCAGGTCCCCCCTCAGCTTTCTCCGCTCCAAGGAAAACAACCTCAGCCTATCCAGTCTCTCTTCATAACAGAAATGCTCCAGCCCAGGCAACATCCTGGTGAAGGGGAGGTGGTGGTGTAGTGGTATTGTCAGTGGACTAGCAATCCAGAGACCCAGGGCATAGCTCTGGGGACATGGGTTCAAATCCCACCACAGCAGAAGGTGGAATTTGAATTCAGTTAATAAATCTGGAATTAAAAAGCTAGTCTAATGATGGACATGAAACCATTGTCAATTGTTGTAAAAACCCATCTGGTTCACTAATGTCCTTTAGGGAAGGAAATCTTGTCCTTACCTGGTCTGGCCTACATGTGACTCCAGACCCTCAGCAATGTGGTTGACTCTTACATGCCCTCTGAAATGGCCTAGCAAGCCATTCAGTTGTATCTATTTTATCAAAAGCCTTACTGAAGTCCATGTAGACGACATCAACTGCTTTACCTTCATCTACACATCTAGTCACCACCTCGAAAAATTCAATCAAGTTTGTTAGACAGGATCTCCGCCTGACAAAGCCATGCTGACTATCCCTAATTAATCCTTGCCTCTCCAAGTGGAGATTAATCCTGTCTCTCAGAATTTTTTCTGGTAGTTTCCCTACCACTGATGTTAGACTCACTGGCCTATAATTGCCTGGTTTATCCCTGCTACCCTTTTTGAATAATGGTACCACATTCGCTGTCCTCTAATCCTCTAGTACCTCTTCTGTGGCCAGAGAGGATTTGAAAATTTGTGTCCGAGCCTCTGCTATCTCCTTCCTTGCCTCACATAGCAGTCTGGGAGACATCTCACCTGGGCCTGAGGATTTATCCACTTTTAAGCCCGCTAAAACAGTTAATACTTCCTCCCTTTCAATGCTAATTTGTTCAAGTATATCACAATCCCCGTCCCTGATCTCTACTTTTCATCTGTGTTCACTATGGAGAAGGACGATGTAGGTGTAATCATTTAAAACCTCACCTATGTCCTCCAGCTCCACACACAGGTTGCCACTTTGGTCCTTAATGGGCCCTACTCTTTCCCTGGTTATCCTCTTGCCCTTAATATACTTATAAAACACCTTGGGATTTTCCTTGATCTTGTCTGCCAGTGTTTTTTCATGCCCCCTCTTCGCTCTCCTAATTACTTTTTTTTAAGTGTCCCCCCATACTTTCTATACTCCTCTAGTGCCTCCGCTGTTTTCAGAGCTCTGAATCTGCTATGAGCCTCCTTTTCTTTCCTGATCTAATCCTCTATATCCCTTGACATCCAGGATTCCTGGGTACACCTTTACGGGAACATGTTGGACCTGAACTCTCACTATTTCCTTTCTGAATGACTCCCACTGGTCTGATATAGACTTTCCTACAAGTAGGTGCTCCCAGTCCACTTTGGCCAGATCCTGTTGTATTATATTGAAATCGGCCTTCCTCCAGTTCAGTACTTTTATTTCCGGTCCCTCTATGTCCTTTTCCGTAACTACCTTGAATCTTAGAGTTATGGTCACTATCACCAAAATGCTCCCCCACTGCCACTTCTACTTCTACCACTTGTCCACCTTCATTCACTAGGATTAGGTCCAGTACTGTCCCTCCTCTTGTAGGACTGTATATGTGCTGGCTCAAAAAGCTCTCCTGCATGCACTTGAAGAATTCTGCCCCCTTTAAGCCTTTTGCACGAATACTATCCCCTCTAATATTGGGGAAGTTGAAATACCCTACTATTATTACTCTATTATTTTTGAACCTCTTTGAGATTTGCCTACATATCTGCTCCTCTATCTCTCCCTGACTGTTTGGAGGCCTGTAGTACACTCCCAGCCAAGTGATTGCCCCCTTTTTGTTTTTAAGTTCTGTCCATATGGCCTCATTAGAGAAACCTTCTAAGATATCATCCCTCCTTACTGCAGTAATTGACTCCTTAATCAACAGTGCAATGCCACCTCCTCTTTTACACCCTCCCCCATCACGCCTGAAGATTCTGTACCCTGGGATGTTAAGCTGCCAGTACTGCCCTTCCCTCAACCATGTCGCTGCGATAGCAATAACATATTCCCACGTGTTAATCAATGCCCTCAATTCATCTGTCTTACCAGTAAGAATCCTTGCGTTAAAATAGATACAATCCAGCCTTGCATTATTCGCTTGTGGCTTAACAGGTCTATATTTGCTCTGCCCTCCAGATTGACTTAGTTTCTCTTCTATATTTGATTGTATATCACCCCCACAGTTGGTCCTGCAGGCTGAGTTTAGGGTGTTAGGAAAGAGATTAGCAAGTGGGTCCTCAAGGGTAGTAATCTCTGGATTACTCCTATGGCCATGTGCTAGTGAGTATAGAAATAGGAGAATACACCAGATAGAAGGTGCAGGAGGGAGGGCTTCAGATTTCTGGGCCATTGGGACCAGTTCTGGGGAAGGTGGGACCTGTACAAACCAGAGGGTCTACACCTGAACAGGACTGGGTCAAATATCCTTACAGGAACGTTTGCTAGTGCTGTTGGGGATGGCTTAAACTAGTTTGGCAGGGGGATGGGAACCTGAGCACAGTCTCAGAATGGACAATTTCAGGGCAGAGAACGGAAGGCAGAAATTTAGTGAGTAACTCTGAAAGACAGAAGAAGCAAAGGTTAAAAAGTGTGCAGCACAGGAATTTGGCAGTGTTAAGAGGTATTTATTTAAATGCAAGGAGTATAGTAAATAAAGCCAATGGGCTGAGGGCACAGATAGACCCATGGTAACACGATATTGTTACTGTAACGGAAACATGGCTTAAAGAGGGGCAAGAATGGCAACTCAACATCCCTGGATGTAGAGTTTTCAGGCGGAATAGAGATGTGGATTAAAAAGGAGGGGGTGTAGCATTATTGGTTAAGGAATCAATAACAGCTGTGAGGAGGGATGCTATACTAAATGAATCATCAAATGAGGCCATATGGGTGGAGATCAGAAATAAAACAGGGGCCGCCACACTACTAGGAGTGTACTATAGACCCCCAAATAGTGAGAGGGGGATAGAGGAACAGATATGTAGGCAAATTTCTGAGTGTAAAAACTATAGGTCAATAATAATTGGGGATTACAACTACCCCAGTATCAACTGGGATACAAACGGTGTGAAGGGCACATAGAGCACAACATTTTTGAACTGCATTCAAGAGAGCTTTTTTAGCCAGCCGAACGAGAGGGGGCACAATTCTAGATTTGTTCTTTGGTAATGAAGCTGGACAAGTAGATGAAGTAGCAGTGAGTGATCATTTTGGAGATAATGATCATAATACAGTCAGTTTTAGCATAATCATGGAAAAGGACAAAGATAAGACGGGAGTAAAAGTTCTAAATTGGGGGGCAAATTTTACAAAAGTGAGAAGTGATCTGGTGATAGTGGACTGGACACAGCTACTGGAAGGAACGGACTGATCAGGGATAGTCGGCATGGATTTGTAAAGGGAAGGCCATGTCTTACTAACTTAATTGAATTCTTTGAGGAAGTAACAAGGAGGATTGATGAGGATAGTGTAGTGGATGTGGTCTATATGGATTTTAGTAACATGTTTGACAAGGTCCCGCATGGCAGACTGTTCAGTAAAATGAAAGCCCATGGGATACAGGAAAATGTGTCAGGTTGGATCTAAAATTGGCTCAGTGACCGGAAGTAAAGGGTAGTAGTCGACGGATGTTTTTGTGAATGGAAAGCTGTTTCCACTGGCATTCCACAGGGCTCAGTGTTTGGACCCCTGCTGTTTGTGGTATATATTAATGATTTGGATTTAAATGTGGAAGGCATGATTGGGAAATTTGCTGATGACACAAAAATTGGTCGTGTAGTTGATAGTGAAGAGGACGGCAGTAGACTCCAGAATTATATCAATGGTTTGGTTGAGTGGGCGGAAAAGTGGCAAATGGAATTCAATCTGGAGAAGTGTGAGATGATGCACTTGGGGAGGGCAAATAAAGCGAGGGAATACACAATAAATGGGAGGATATTGAGAGGGGCTAGTAGAAGTGAAAGACCTTGGAGTGCATGTCCACAGGTCCCTAAAGGTGGCAGGACAGGTAGATAAAGCGGTGAAGAAGGCATATGGAATGCTTTCCTTTATTGGCCGAGGTGTAGAATACAAAAGCAGGGATGTAATGCTGGAACTGTATAAAACACTGGTTCAGCCACAGCTGGAGTATTGTGTACAGTTCTAGTCGCCACATTACAGGAAGGACATAGTTGCTTTGGAGAGAGTGTAGAGGAGATTTACAAGAATGTTGCCAGGGCTTGAAAGTTGCAGCTATGAGGAAAGATTGGATAGGCTAGGGTTGTTTTCCCAAGAACAGAGGAGGCTGAGGGGTGACTTAGTTGAGGTGTACAAGATTATGATGGGCATAGATAGAGTAGACAGGAAGGAGCTGTTTCCCCTAGCAGAGAGGTCAATTACCAGGGGGCACAGATTTAAGGTGATTGGTAGAAGGATTAGAGGGGACATGAGGAAAAACGTTTTCACCCAGAGGGTGGCGGGTGTCTGGAATTCACTGCCAGGAATGGTGGTAGAGACAGAAACCCTCAATTCTTTTAAAAGGTACCTGGACATGCACCTGAAATGCTCTAACATGCAGGGCTATGGACCAGGTGCTGGAAGGTGGAATTAGATTGGGCAACTAGTTTTCGGTCGGCACAAACATGACAGGCTGAATGGCCTCTTTCTGTGCTGTAATTTTTCTATGGTTCTAAGTATTACCATTTGGACAAGGTAGAGCACAGTAACATGTTTGATGTTGTTAAATTTGTGATATTCGGCTCAGGTCAGGCATGAAAAAAAAAATGACTCTGGCTCGGGTTGGGTTTCAATTTTTACACCCGAGCAGGCTTTTACCGCATATCCTCAGAACCAATGGTTAATGACACTAAGGAAACCTGCGAAGTATACCCACATGCTTATGGTTCCATTTCTGACTTTACTGTTGGACAAAGATTGTGCATAGAGTAAAATTAGTCCAGAGTAATCATGATCTACTTCCAAAATGACAGGTACGATTTGAGCCATATAAATGCTGCGTATTGACCAACTTGAACAAGGTAACATACAGTCTGATCTTCAATGGCACATCGTCAAGTTCCCAGTATTTGCATCTTAGGAAATAAGCATTCAGCAGGAACTGAACTGGACCAGCTATAGTGGTTACAAAAGCAGATTAGAGTAACCTGCGACAAGTAGCAACTATAAAGTGAAGTCCAGTGTGTGGAATAGCTACTATTCGTCCAGATGGGTGCACCCACGACAACACTTAATAAGCTTCACACAATCTAGGCCAGGGCAGTTTTTTCAATTGGTGTTCTGTCACCAGGCTTAATATCCATGCACTCCATCACTGGCATGGTATTGTTCTAGTACATACAATCTAAGGGTAGACTGCAGCAACTCACCAAAGTTGCTTCAACGACACTTCCCTTCCCTGTGACCTCTACCACGGTGAATGGCAAGTGCAACTATGCCATGGGAATACCATTGCTCCAAGATCCTCGCCAAGTCGCAGACTATTCTGTTTTGGATATATATTACTATTACTTCATCATTGCTAGATCAATATCCCAGAATTTCCTACCTAATACCAGCATGGGAGTGCAATCACTACAGTGGTTCAATGAGATGGTATATAATCATCAACTGGGGATGAGCAATAAATGCAGCCTCGCCAGCATCATCTCAAGAACAACATTTTTAAAAATCCTCAAACTATTCTACTCGTGTGTAGTGTTTGTACTTTACTATTGCACTAAATTTTAAAAAAACTCATTGAATGTAAGACGTCAGCAGCGATCAGTCGGTTTAGAAATGAAAGGAAGATACAAATCATGATCAGCCTCCATTTGACAATACAGGTGGTATGATTCCATGTACGAACACTGGGGGGCAGTAACACTTCTGAGTATACAGAGTATTGAATAGATATGCAGTGCATGTACTGCATGGCACATCGTCAGGTTCCCAGCACTTATTGCATGTGCATGCAATTTATGTTTAGGACTGTGAAAAGCTGTTGTTTTCCTCTGATTTGAAACGCTACTGTGGTAGATAACTTAAAGCTGCATCACCTCCAGAATTTGCTTATACTTTTAAAGGGTCATGGGTGAGGTCATCACTTAATCTCTAATTTTCCTTATAAAATGTGCCTGGGATTATGAAAAAATGAGCACATTATATGCATGGTTAAAAATTTACTTTCTTTTTTTACTTACTTTTTTTGATTTATCTATTGGTTATTTGAAAAGGACCATAGCAGAGAAGTATCAAAGTATTTAACTCATAAATTTATATAAAGTAATTAACTAAGTGGAGATGGCTGGGCAGGTGATGTGCTGTAGCTGTATGATGTGGGAGCTGGCTGTCCCCATTGTGAACGGCAGGGACCACATCTGCAGCAAGTGTTGGTTGCTGGAAGAGCTCCGGCTCAGAGTTGATGATCTGGAATCTGAGCTTCAAACACTGCGGCACATCCGGGAGGGGGAGAGTTACCTGGACGTTTTGTTTCAGGAGGCAGTCACACCTGGTAGATTAAGTAATTCAAATTCAGTTAGTGATCAGGGACAACAGGGTGTGATTGCAAGTGAGGCAGGTAGGGAGATCCTGAGTTCAGGAGTGGAGGAGCCTCAGCCTTTGACCTTATCCAACAGGTACAAGATACTTGCTCCCTGTGTGGATGAGGAAAAGGGCTGCGGGGAGGATGAGCCAACTGACCATGGCACCATGGTGCAGAAGGCCATTCAAGAGGGGGGAGCAAAAAGACAAGTGGTAGTTATAGGGGATTCTATAATTAGAGGGAAAGATAGTATCCTTTGCAAGCCGGATCGGGAGTCCCGCATGGTGTGTTGCCTGCCCGGTGCCAGGGTGCAGGACATCTCTGACCGGCTTGAAAGGATATTGGAGCGGGAGGGGGAGGATCCAGTTGTTGTGGTCCACGTTGGGACTAACAACATAGGCAAGGCTAGGATGGAGGACCTGTTTGGGGATTATAAAGCACTAGGAACGAAATTAAGGAACAGGTCCTTGAGGGTCATAATCTCCGGATTACTGCCCGAGCCACGTGCAAATTGGCTTAGGGATAAGAATATTAGAGAAGTAAACACGTGGCTAAGGGAGTGGTGTGGGAAAGAGGGGTTCCATTTCATGGGGCATTGGCATCAGTTTTGGAACTGGGGGGATCTGTACCGATGGGACGGTCTCCACCTGAACCGATCTGGAACCAGTGTTCTAGCGAAATGGATAAATAGGGTGGTCTCTATGACTTTAAACTAGTGACTCGGGGGGAAGGGAAAGGGAAAACGACAGGGAGTATGATAAATAAAAAGGTAAGCAGCAGGCTAACGTGTGCAGGAGGGTTTAAGTTCAAGGCAGACGATGAAAGAAGCAGAAAGGAAGGATAACTCAGGAGTTATTATTAGAGATGTTGGGAATCATGAGGGTAAGAAAGCTAGCATAAAGGCACTTTACCTGAATGCTCGTAGCATTCGTAACAAGGTTGATGAGTTAACGGCACAAATCATCGCGAAAAAATATGATTTGGTAGCCATTACGGAGACATGGTTACAGGTTGGTCACGACTGGGAGTTAAATATCCAGGGGTACCAGACTATTCGGAAGGACAGACAGGAAGGTAAGGGAGGTGGTGTAGCTCTGATACTCAAGGACGACATCAGGGCGGTGCTGAGAGATGATATAGGTTCTATGGAGAATGAGGTTGAATCCATTTGGATGGAAATTAGAAACTCTAAGAAGAAAAAGTCATTGATAGGCGTAGTCTATAGGCCACCAAATAATAACATCACATTGGGGCGGGCAATAAACAAAGAAATAACTAATGCCTGTAAAAATGGTACGGCAATTATCATGGGGGATTTTAATCTACATGTAGATTGGTTGAACCAGCTCAGTCAGGGTAGCCTTGAGGAGGAATTCGTTGAGTGTATCCGTGATAGTTTTCTTGAACAGTATGTAATGGAACCGACGAGGGAGCAAGCTATCCTAGATCTAGTACTGTGTAATGAGACAGGAATAATTAATGACCTCATGGTTAGGGATCCTCTTGGAAGGAGTGAACACAGTATGGTTGAATTTAGAATACAGATGGAGAGTGAAGATAAAATCCAATACCAGGGTCCTGTGCTTGAACAAGGGGGACTACAATAGAATGAGGGAGGACTTGGCTAAAGTGGACTGGAAACAAAGATTTTACGGTGGGACAGTTGACGAGCAGTGGAGGACTTTCAAAGCAATTTTTCAAAGTGTTCAGCAAAAGTATATTCCAGTGAAAAGGAAGGACTGGAAGAAAAGGGGTAATCTGCCATGGGTGTCTAAGGAAATAAGGGAGGCTATCAAATTGAAAAAGAGGGCATACAAAGTGGCCAAAAGCAGCATGAAACTAGAAGATTGGGAAAAGTTTAAAGGTCAACAGAAAGCTACAAAAAGAGCTATAAAGAAAAGTAAGATGGAACATGAGAAAAAACTCTAGCACAGAATATAAAGACAGATAGCAAAAGTTTCTATCAATATATAAAACGAAAAAGAGTGGCTAAAGTAAACGGTCCTTTAGAGGATGAGAAGGGGAATTTGGTTATGGGATATGATGAAAAGGCCGAGGCATTGAACAGGTATTTTGTATCGGTCTTCTCAGTGGAGGACATTAATAACATGCCAGTAATTGACAAAGAGACGAACGTAGGTGAGGACCTGGGAACAATCATTATTACGGAAGAGGTAGTGTTGGGCAAGCTAATGGAGCTAAGGATTGATAAGTCTCCTGGCCCTGATGGAATGCATCCCAGGGTACTAAAAGAGATGGCGGGAGAAATAGCAGGTGCACTGACGGTAATTTTCCAAAATTTGCTGGACTCTGGGGTAGTCCCAGTTGATTGGAAAACAGCAGATGTGACGCCACTGTTTAAAAAGGGAGGTAGACAAAAGATGGGGAATTATAGACCGATTAGCTTAACCTCTGTAGTGGGGAAGATGCTTGAGTCTATTATCAAGGAAGAAATAGCAGGGCATCTCGATATAAATTGTCCCGTTGGGCAGACGCAGCATGGGTTCATGAAGGGTAGGTCATGCTTGACAAATCTTTTGGAATTCTATGATGACATTACGAGCAAGGTGGACAATGGGGACCCAGTGGATGTGGTGTACCTAGATTTCCAAAAGGCCTTCGACAAGGTGCCGCACAAGAGGCTGCTGCATAAGATAAGGATGCATGGCGTCAGGGGTAAAGTATTAGCATGGATAGAGGATTGGTTGACTAACAGGAAGCAGAGAGTGGGGATAAATGAGTGCTATTCTGGCTGGCAATCAGTCACCAGTGGTGTGCCTCAGGGATCGGTGTTGGGACCGCAATTATTTACAATTTATATAGATGATTTGGAGTTGGGGACCACGTGTAGGGTGTCAAAGTTTGCAGATGACACTAAGATGAGTGGCAGAGCAAAGTGTGCAGATGACTGTGAAACTTTGCAGAGGAACATGGATACATTGAGTGAGTGGGCAAAGGTCTGGCAGATGGAATACAATGTTAATAAATGTGAAGTCATTCATTTCGGTAGGAGTAACAGTAAAAAGGATTATTACTTGAATGGTAAAAAGTTGCAGCATACTGCTACGCAGAGGGACCTAGGTGTCCTTGTGCATGAATTGCAGAAGGTTGGTCTGCAGGTACAGCAAGTAATTAGGAAGGCAAATGGAATTTTGTCCTTCATTGCTAAAGGGATTGAGTTTAAAAGCAGAGAGGTTACGTTGCAGCTGTATAAGGTACTGGTGAGGCCGCACCTGGAGTACTGTGTGCAGTTTTGGTCTCCTTACTTGAGAAAGGATATACTGGCACTGGAGAGGGTGCAGAGGAGGTTCACTAGGTTGATTCCGGAGTTGAGGGGGTTGGCTTATGAGGAGAGACTGAGTAGATTGGGATTATATTCATTGGAGTTCAGAAGAATGAGGGGGGATCTTATAAAAACATATAAAATCATGAAGGGAATAGATAAGATACAAGTAGAGAGGATGTTTCCACTGGCAGGTGAAGCTAGGACAAGAGGGCATAGCCTCAAGATTAGAGGGAGCAGATTTAGGACTGAATTAAGAAGGAACTTCTTCACCCAGAGGGTTGTTAATCTATGGAATTCCTTGCCCAGTGAAGTAGTTGACGCTTCTTCAGTAAACGTCTTTAAAGCTAAGGTAGATATCTTTTTGAACAATAAAGGAATTAAGGGATACGGTGGGAGCGCGGGTAAGTGGATCTGAGTCCACGAAAAGATCAGCCATGATCTTATTGAATGGCGGAGCAGGCTCGAGGGGCCGGATGGCCTACTCCGGCTCCTAGTTCTTATGATCTTATGATAAACTGATCTTGTTATTTTCATACACAATTCACACCAACTGCCATGATATTTGCTGCAGCCAATTCAAGTACGTAAAATAGAGAGCTTGAAAATGGACACATGTTGCATGACTGCAGCAATGGAGGTGTTACAAATAAAAACAAAGACTTGCGTTTATATAGCACCTTTCATGACCACAGGTTGTCCGAAAGCACTTTACAACGCTGACATACAACTAGTGATGTATTTTTGAAGTGTAGTCACTATTGTCATGTTGGAAACATGGCAGCAATTTGTGCACAGCATGTTCCCACAAACAGCAATGTGATCATGACCAGATAATTTGTTTTTAGTGCCGTTGGTGGAGGGATAAATGTTGACCAGTACCCTGGGAATAACTCCCCTGCTGTTCTTCGAAATAGTGGCATGGGATCATTTACATCCACCTGCAATGGATGTTGGGGCCTTGGCTTAATGTCTCATCTGAAAAACATCACCACTGACAGTGCTGCGTGCCCTCAGTACGGAACTGAAGTGTCAGATGTGTTAAATGTAAAATTTAAAATGACACAGAGGAGTCATGTAAATACAGTATTACTTTTAAAATGAATATGGTAGTAGCTGCTGTCAGTCAGCAGTAACACATGGTTGCAAAGTAAGCACCTTCACTGGGATAATGATGTATATGGCCAACAGCAGTAAGTGGAAGTTGATGATTGCTTTTTTAAAAATAATGCTCTAGCACGAGAAAACTCACAACACAAAAAGTTGGACAACAGGAAACCTAATGCGCAGTGAGATGGAGATCTGGTATCAGGAAAAGAGATTCTTAATCCAAAAGTTCTCCTGGCACAGGATTAGTACTTCCTGAGAGCTGTTTGAGTGTTTAATATCAAAAAGATTTTATAGTGGAGCTGAAATTCTGGCACCATGTGGTTTATTTGCAAATAGTTTCCAGGCTTTTTAGTTGTAGGCAAAACATAAGCTAAAGTCAATCAGTGCTATTTGTAAACAAATTGTATGCCTGAAATTCAAGAATCCTAAATAAGTCTATTCAGGGATTTGGGCTGATAAATTTGCAGTGTGCTCCATTTGTAACTACAGAATTGCACTTCACAAATCTGAATATATGGAAATAGAAAAATCACTATGTTAGAACCGCTCTGCTTTGTTACATTCCACATGCCCCCAACTAACTGTTTATCCCCTGCTCTTTAGAAAAGAAACACACCTCAATTCAATTCCAAATTTCTAACTCCCATTTCAGCCATGCACCTATCATATCACTGCTGCCACTGTTGAGCTGCTCAGCTGCTCCCTATCCTCAGCCTTCAATTCGGTAGTACATCCTATAACAAATGGGAATAGCTCATGGCTTTCTTTGCCTCCATCTTAGAGACAATCTGTGCAGCTGACTCTATGCCACCTCCTCCTTCCAATCCTGACCACCATCTCCAATCACACCACCCTACTCCTATCTCCTGTCATTCCGCACCTCCTCTCCTGTCCAATCCTCCCCAAACTCATCTCTTCCCTGAAACCCGCTGCTTGCTTCCTCAATCCCCATACCAACCAAATCCTGACCATTCAATTACCTTTGCCTACTCATTTTGCTCAGACAAAGCCCTTTGAAGACTTTTGTCATCACCTATCACTTTTCAAACTTCCTATCCTTGATCCATTCATCCCCTCCAACTACTACCCCATCTCTAACCTCCTTGAATTTATTATTATCTACCAGTTCCATGCTCATCATTCCCAAAACTGTCTTGTTTTCCACTCTGCTCCCATCAGCAAGACCGCCTAACCTAAATTACGAAACATCCTCTCATGCTGAGTACAGAATGTCATTCCTGCTTATTCTTTGCAACCTCTCCACCCGATCACGCTATTTTCCACTACCTTTCATCTGTTGACCATCAAAATGGAAAGTCTCTTGCAAGGTTCAACTCCTACCTGCCTCAGTTCAGCCAGCACATCTCCAGCACTGGCTTTTTCCTGCTCCTAGACAGTTACCTCCGGGATTCTCCAAGTATCTACCCTTACCTCTTGCTTCCTTATCCAAATTCTGCCTGTTGGTGAGATCGTTTCCAGGCATGGCATCAGTTTCTATATCCATAGTGATGACACCCAGCTCTACCTCCCCATTCACATCAACTCCACCACCATCTTCTGACTGCCTGTTTGAAATTAAGTTGCTGATGACTCAAAATTCTTCCAATTGAATATCAGGAATACAAAAGCTGTCTGCTTTCATACAGACTATCCCTGCATGCTCTTGATGAAGTTCCTCTAACAATCTCTGTCTAAACCTTGGTGGAATAACAACTCTTAAGTCCCATAGGAGATGGTCTTGATCTACACTTAGTTCATGTCTACGTGTAAAATACTCCAACCATTTCTCATCATCACAATCTTTAGACCAGCCATTCATGACATAATTGAGTACTGAGCACCACATCTTAGTGAGTTTCTTCAGAAATTTATCTGGAGGATATTGGCATGTCATTTGTGTATGTAATGTAATTTATAGGTAACTCATGCTAAAAATGAATCCGTCTTCATTTCCTCAATGTCAGATGTACTCATTGATTTCTACTGTAAATAACTCGGCCCAGTTTAAACATATGTTATTAAGCCAATTTCTTCCCATCATCTTACCAATGGCAAGTAATAGGATGCATCATTGTATTCCACCTTAACACTCACTTCACCTAATACAGAAATACTGTTATTGGAATAACTAGACAATTTCACACCAGTTTTTCATAAGAGAATGTGACTTAGGAACTACTTGTATTCTCCTTCTGAGATAACATGGTTATTGAAAGGTTATTGGGGGTAGGTGGGCATGTGGAGTTGAGGTTACAATCAGATCTTATTGAATGGGGGAGCAAGCTCAAGGGGCCGAGTGGCCTACTCCTCCTAATTCGTATGTAACAGACACCGTTGTGACTGTATCAACAATGAAAGTAAGGTGTGAATCTCTGATTTTCATTTTTATTGTGGGAACTGGAATTATATCATCAGCCCTTTTTGTCTTAAGTTCCATATGCTGTTTTTCTTCTCTGACTGAGTACAACTATTGATCTTCCTGCTCAATAATATCTTATGTTTCCATATCGATCATGTGTACATTTGAGGACTTTCAGCAGCCTGATCTAGCTTTAGGTGTACCACAACCTCGACCTGGTGCATTGCTGCGACCTGGAGCATTACTTGTTCCTCTACTCCTGCATGCTGTCTGGATATTACTGACTTTCCCACAGGCATAGTACTTTGACTGGAAATGGGAGTCTTTGGATAGTTGGTAGCCACCATAGCAATGTTAGCATCTAAATTTCTGACTGAGTCTGTGAAGTTGGCTACCCTGGCCTGGTTCCTGCTGAAAACCGGTAGACCTCCCCTGCTGGCTGAGGGAAAGAACTTCCTTCCAATCTGCAACTGTCTCTTCCTGCCATTTCCATGGCTGTAGTATCATTGCAGGTCTCCTTTCATGTCAGCTTATTGCCTTTACACAAAAGCTTGGCCTGGATTTTACTGTTCTTTAGACCTTTGATGATCATGTCCCTAAGATTGACTTCTAAGTTTGCACCATAACCACAGTGACGAGAAAGTTTCTTTAACTCAAGAATATAATCTGCAATAGACTCACTTAGCAACTGCTTTCTTTCACAATATGCAACTCGGAGCCCCGTTTTGTTCTTAGTCAAACCATAATTTGAGTCCAGAACCTTATTTATTTCAGAGAAGTCCAAAGTACTGGGGTCCATGGGCAACATTGGTTAAGCACCACCTCAAATGCATCTGGCCCTATCATGGTGAGGAAGACATTCACCTTGCCCTGATCTCCGATTTTGTTCACTTTAAGCCAAATGTGTAACCTTTGTTCATAATTACACCAGTCCTCTTTGTTAGGGTTGAATTCCCCCATTGTCCCAAAATATGTCTTCAGTGCAATATTTTTAAAATAACATACCATGCTGACTCACTTGGCTGCGTTTTACATGTCCGCCGCGATATTAAATGTGGTGGCTCATTTAAGTGGCCAGGGCGGACCGCAGAAACTTACGTAGGCGCTGACACCATTTTTAAAGGGCTTTGAGCCCTTCCATTTAATTTTGATACTTAAACATATTGTGAATTGAAATTGTTTTGAAAAAATTAAATGTTTCTAGCCCCTCTCCCACCTCCCCAATAACCACAGAATTCATTCCTTGCCCTCCAAGCCCCCCCCAAAAAATACTTGCCTTCTGCACCTGACCTTCCCCCACCCCCCCCCAAAGTTTATAACCTTTTAACTTCACCCCTTCCCACCATCCCCTACACCAATCAGATTTGTTTGATCCTGCTCTCCCCCCCCCCCCCCCTCCCCCCACGCACTGAAAACTTTGGTGCTCCCCCTCTCCCCACCAGTGTTCCACCTCGGATCCCCGGATGCGGATCCAAAGGCGCAGGAATGCCAGCCACCAGCACCAATATCTCACCAGGACAGACGGCAGGAGCGGGTAAGTAATCAATTCATTTATTTTAATAAATTAACACATTTAACTTTTGCTACCGTTGCCGATTGGCGGGGGGCCACCACATGGCCTCATTGTCGCTAACGATATCGGGCCGGGCCTTCCTGGTGTCGAGGCCCGTGGCAGGCCTCTCTGAGAGGCATTTTCAGGCCCCCACCCCGCCCTCTGACATTGGGGGGGTTTGTAAAATTCGCCCCACTGAGTTGAACCTGAACACGAATTGCAGAATACCCGGAGCAATCTTTCAAATTACCCAACCTTCCTCAAAATCAACTTTCAGCGTTCCAAAAAGTGTGTCACAATGTTCTTCAAACTGTAATTTCTCAAATGAAGTGTAAAAAAAAAAAAATCAATCCCATCCTTTCGTTGTCATGGGAGCAGCCATCTTGGAAACTTTTATTTACACCTCCCAACAGAGAGGGCAGCAGAGAGGCAGTATACAAAATATATTACAATACTGTGATACCACAACTTTTATTAATGATGGGTTAATACATAAACCAGTTCATCCCAAATTTAGCATCTGCACAATATTATAATTGCAGCAGTCTTCAATATGAAACAGATTAACTGGAGCCAAAGTTGTTCTGTCAGATATTACCTGTCCATTTGCAAGTCCACAACTCCCCCTCTTCATTTCAGAAAATTTATTTTTCTTTCCTTTTGCTTCCCTTGCTAGGCACATTATTGGCAGAAGGTCAAACAGTATTGTGTACTGGTGCCAAACTGAGAAGAGATCTGACTCTGATGTTATCCTGTCAACACCAAAAACTTAGTTTGTGCACAGATTTGTGAAGAAAACTGATATATTTTGCTTTTATTCTATAATGTGGGTGAGCTGCTTGCTGTTGCTATCTTCATTTTGTGGCACATTATAACCTGAAATCACAGGGGCCATTTCACTAGAGATGTTCAGCTTGCTAAAATGAAGTGAATTCTGTAATAAAGTGTAACGTAGGCTCCAGAGATGTCCAAAAAATGTTCACAATCACACAGTTTTGTTGGGCATGATATCTGCAGGATAAATGTAATACAATAAATGGTATAATGTATATTGACTTTAGTTTGAAGTATCCTTGCCAGCGATGATTGCTGAGTGAACGTAATAATCAAGTGATAGACTTATTACTATGAACACTTTTGCATTTGCAGATTAAGTCCATTGGTGCATTAACTTGACCAAGCTCTGGGCACTGGAACACTGTAGCTAGTATGAGCAAGTAACAATTGTGAGGGCAGTTTATTCAAAGTAACCTATTAATTACACAGAAACCATTCGATGAAGTTTCGGCAGTGTTGTACTCATGCTGTTGTAAAATCAGATGCTACGGTGCTGGGATGTTAGGCTGTCTCTGGATGGATGAATTGAGATGAGCCAATGCCCTTTCTCATCCATAATTATCACGTGAGTCTTGTAATTCAGTCAGTTCAAGCTTCTGTACAGTCAACAACTCAGTTTTAAGTAGGTCAGTAGCACACAGACTGCTGCTTCCTAATACTGATCTTAAGAGCCTGTTTTTTTTTTTGTGAGGCTCGCACAATTTCATAAACACAGCCACAATAAAGCCTGAATTATGTATTTTATCTTTCAAATATGTATAAATGCATTGGTTGCATGAAAGTTGCACCCAAATATTTAAACATTATCTGGTGTATGATTTGGTAATCACCCAATACTGCACAGCAAGAATACACATTCATGCAGAAGTAACCAGCTGCAATGTGGTTGAACTGAAGGGCCCCTATTTTAGAGGTCAAAAGAGGCTGGAAAATGGTCACCATCTCTCTTTTTCCCTTTATTCCCTCCCCACTCCCCCCTCTCCCGCCCTCAACTTGTTGGGCATAATTATTGTTTATAATATTTGCTGTGGTTTCATACTATTTCTTTACTGCAAACATAGCTACTTCAAATACTTAACAGATCGGGCTGAGTCAAAAAATATTTCTGCAGTCAAAATTAATCTGGGCATCGAGAAGAAAGGTTAAAGGACACAATGAGATAATTGGGCAATATCTGTGACACAGTAACTTCCCAGATTGAGGCGAAGGACGATGAAGCATGGGGACAAAACCTCAAAGTGACTGATGTATTTATTTTCTGTGAATAATAAATTCAAACAGGAAATGAGAATAAATTTAGAGGGATATAAAACAACTCCAGTACATTTATCCGGAAAAGTATTTGAGATTCTGAAGTATATTTTTATTTTGGTAAATCAAACTCTGATTTCAACACATTTATAGCTGCTTGTAATGAGAATATGCATTATTGGAGCCTGAGAAGAGAATGAATACAAATGCTTTCATCATGTGCCAATGAGCCAGTGCCTAAAACTTCTCCTTGTTCATATATCATTGTTGAACGCATTTGTTCAAACTAACTGTTCTACCAAGTGTAATTTTCTGATCCCATTAAAAAGGGTCACGAGAAGATTTGTTTTGAAAGTTAAAAGTAATGGGTAGTTTCAAATTCTTTGCAAAAATATTCAGCTGGATAGTTTTTGTTTTCTTGATTAGAAAAACATAACCTCCTCTTAAAGTTAATTTACTAAGTAGAACCAAGAAAAACACAAGCTGGCCTTGATATTTGTACTTTTCTGAACAGATTTATTTGAATAGTTAAAGTAAAAGGAATTAATTCTAAACCCACCGTAAGAGTGGGTTTAGAGTGAGATTTCTAACTGAAACTGCTTGTAGTTGGAAAAATCTGTTGTTTATGGCTCCTCATGCAAAATCTAATATGATCCACATAATAGGCAGTACACCTGTAATTCAGTCATATTTGTCCTGTGTCAAATGCAATATAATAATAGATTACTACAAGTTTGGTATTTTAAAGGAAATGAGACATTCTTTAATAATGAAGCAGCAACTGGGATCCAGAAATCATTTTTTTTTTAAGTGGTTGAGCAGCTCTCTGGCATTGCACCTCAAATTATTCCATGAAGCATCTATCAAAAAGTAGCTCAAAGGGAATTAAAATGCACTTATCCTGAAGTGCACCATAGCCCTCCTTCCTTGTAGAGCACATGACCCAGAATGCATGAAACAAGATAGTATATGCAATACATTACCCGCTTCAGTTGTCCCCTCTCACTATTATACTCAAGAATGTCCAATGTTTGACTCGAGATAAGCAAAAGTTTCTCCCATTTTAAAAATCTGTCAGTAATGCAATTAATCAGGATTATTTTGTGTGCTTTATATATTACAGGTACTACTGAACTATTTCTACACTGATGTCATTGGACAGTAGAAATCTGTCCCCTTTTCCTTAATGGCTCCAAATTCTGTTGACCTTTTCGGACCTATGCCAAGGCTATTTGACGGTGGACAACACCAAGTCATTCTTTGGGGTCTGCTTGCCATTGCCTGTGCCTTTTTGCTCCTAATCAGTCTCATTATTCTGTGCAATAGCTGTGACAGGTAAGAACAACATTTAACAGAGAAAATGGGTTCTACTATCATACTCTGTTACAATAGAAGGTGATGACAGTGGGCGTAAAACGATTCCACACCAATTGGCTTACACTAGCTCACCAGTAACTAATATACAACTCTTCTGTTGCTCACGTGCAACTTTTCTATTTATCAACACAATTAACATCAGCGTGGCTCTCTGGGCACCAACAGCAGTCAATGACATTACGCTCAATAAGTTTTCAAGGAGTGGGAGCACATTTTCTTCAGAGGAGGAAACAGTGGGCAATGTGGTAAGATGGTAATGGTATCAAGAGCAATAAGCAAACTGGGTGTGTGGAAAGGTGACTTGGCATTGGATCAAAGTGAAGATGATTTTAGCTTCAAATGTCTGACATGTGGCTAATGCTTTGTGGGATTTCAAGATTAATGATGCTGAAATATTAAAGTGAAGTCATCTCTTTGTTCCCTGAGAATTTTTTTTTAGCTAGCTTTGGCTTTGTCTCAATCTGGGTCTCCGAGATCACAGCCTTTGTAGGTCCAGTGCTCTGTTGCATCACTGTCTGCCCCAATTAAATGCCCCTTTCATAGGATTTAGGACAGAATCAGTGGCAAGTCGAGGTGAAGGGCAGAAGTTCTGCCAATCCCTTCCCCTGCATCTAGATGAGGCATCAGAGGGCAATAATATCCTTGCAACTGTACTGCAACTAGGATTCAACATCTTCAACATAAGAGGAGGGGAGGGAAGAAAATTGATGAAGAAGTCAAAATTTCAGAGTGGCCTGATCATCAATCAATTACTGACTGAAATTGCATTATGTGCCAATGTCTCATTTATCAACCACAATAGTAAACGAGCAAGTTTAATCAAGTTGTTTATTGAGCCTTTTCCCACTGAACTGACATGGTATTACTGCATTCCTCTGGTGTTGCAGTATAAAATATCTTCTTGAAGTGCTGATGTGCAACTATGTGACTGGAATGAGGAGAATGTTTTAGTAATGCACTTCACTAACAGGGCTGTGCAATTTAAGAAATAGAGCAGTTCCAGTTTGCTTTGTATATTAGAAAGATGACCAAGATAATTTAATTTTAATTATCCTCTAAGAATGCTCATTGCAAAAATAGCTAGGTCACACAAATTCTTCATGTCTTATAGTAAGATATTTGTTACACCACAGGCAGAAGATTAATGGGATTACCGAGGAAGGGCTGTTATTAGTAATTCTGTAGCAATCTATTGGCAGTCCATGGAATCTACCCTGAACAGAAATTGAAAGCATATGGACTTAGTGAGTCTCTTCATTTTGAGGTTGCCAATACAGACTTCGCAGTAAGTGGCATTCTGGTTAAAATGCATCCGGACAACTGGGCTGATTTTGGAATCTCGAACTCATTGGAAAAACGTATGATTGACTTTTGGTGAAGATCTGTGCACCCATCTAATGTAAAACTTCAGCATATAAGAAGATTCTTTAAGAGTAGTATTATATTCAAGATACATTGTTAGCATGACAAAGCATCTAGCAACTGAATAATATTCAATGCAAGATGCTGCTATTTCTTTAGCACTAAATGAGCAGGCATTAGCTTTTTGTACATAAATGTACAGCACAGAAACAGGCCATTTGGCCCAACAAGTCCATGCAAGTGGTTATGCTCCACTTGAGCCTCCACCCACCAGTTGTCTTCTCACCCTATCAGCGTATCCTTCTATTCCTTTCTCCCTCATGTCCTTAACTAGCTTCCCATTAAATGTATACATGCTGAGTAATGACCAGCCCCATCCCCATGACCGTCAACACCTTAGGGAAGAAGTTCAACTGGAGCGGCTACAAGCAGGACGGAGGCTGGAGGCAGAAACTCTGTGATGAGTAATTCACCTCCAGAAGTCATCAAAGACTCGTCGCCATCCTAAGTATCAAGCCAGGCATTTCATGGTGATAATGGTACAGAAGAAGCCATTCAGCCCATTGAGTGCATGCCGGCTATCTGTGGAGCAATCCAGTCAGTCCCATTCCCATAATATTCCCATAGCCCTGCAAGTTTATTTCTCTCAAGTGCCCATCCAATTACCTTTTGAAATCTTTGATCATCTGCACTTCTACCTCCCTTGTAGGCAGTGAGCTCCAGGTCATTACCACTCGCTGTGTTAAAAAAAAAATCTTCCTCACATCTCCCCCCTTCACACCCCCCAACCCCCGTATCTCTTGTCCAAGCACTTAAATTTGTGACCCCTAGTCCTTGTATCATTAGTTAATGGAAACAGCTTTTCTTTGTCTACCTTATCTAAACCTATCATAATCCAACTTAACCTTGTAGCTAAAATCACTCATTCCTGTAACCATTCTGGTAAATCACCTTTGCACCCTCAATGACCCTCACTTGCTTCCTAAGGTGTGGTGACCAGAACTGAAGGCAGTAGTCTAGTTGTGGCCTAACCAGAGCTTTATAAAGGTTTAGAATAATTTCCCTGCTTTTGTACTCAAAACCTCTATTTATGAAGTCCACGATCTCGTATGCTTTGCTAGCTGCTCTCAGTATGCCCTTCCACCTTCAAAGATCTATGCACATGAACCCCCAGATCCCTCTGTCCCTGTACACTTTTTAGAACTGTGCCATTAAATCTCTTTTGCCTCTTCCTATCCCTCCTGCCAAAATACATCACTTCACACTTCTCTGTATCAAATTTCATCCATCACTTGTCTACCCATTCTGCTAGCCTATCTATGTCCAGTTGCTGTCAATTGGTATCATCCTCACTGTTTGCCACATCTCCAAATTTGGTGTCATGGGCAAATTTTTAAATTTTACTCTGTATTCCAGCATCCTAGTCATTTATATACATCAAAAAAGCAATGGTCCTAGCACTGACCCTGGGCGAACACCATTATCTACCAACCTCCAGTCTGAAAAACAGCCATTTACCATGACTTCTTGTTTTCTGTCCTTAAGCCAATTCTTTATCCAAGCTAACACTGACCCTCCTATTCCATGACACTCAATTTTGATAACCAGCCATTTATGCGATACTTTCTCGAACACTTTCTTAAAATCCATATGCATAACATCCACTTCATTCCCCTCAATAACCCTTTCTATTATTTCATCAAATTCAATTAGTTTAGTCAAACACGCTTGCCGTTTACAGTTCCATGCTTGCTCTCAGCTCAAACCTCTCCAAGTGCCTCTTAATTCTTTCCTTGATTATTGTTTCTTAAACCTTACCCACCACTGGCTGTAGATACTAGGAATACCGTAGAGGAGGAATTCTTGGAGTGTATACGGGATGGTTTTCTGGACCAATATGTTGAGGAACCAACTAGAGAACAGTCCATCCTAGACTGGGTGTGGTATAATGAGAGTGGAACAATTGACAGTCTAGTTGTGCAAGACCCCTTGGGGATGATCGACCATCATATGATAGAATTCTTCATCAAGATGGAGAGTGATGTAGTTGATTCTGAGACTAGGGTCCTGAATCTCAGGAAAGGAAACTACGAAGGTATGAGGCGCGAGTTGGCTATGATGGATTGGGAAACGTTACTTAAAGGGATGACGATGGAAAGGCAATGGCAAACATTCAAAGAGCGCATGGATAAAATGCAACAATTGTTTATTCCTGTCTGGCGCAAAAGTAAAACGGGAAAGGTAGCCAAACCATGGCTTACAAGGGAAATTAGAGATAGCATTAGATCCAAGGAAGAGGCATATAAATTCGCCAGAAAAAAACAACAGACCTGAGGATTGGGAGCAGTTTAGAATTCAGCAAAGTCGGACCAAGGGATTGATTAAGAAGGGGAAAATAGAGTACGAGAGTAAGCTTGCGGGGAACATAAAAACTGACTGTAAAAATTTCTATAGGTATGCGAAGTGAAAAAGATTAGTGAAGTCAAATGTAGGTCTCTTACAGTCAGAAATAGGGGTATTTATTATGGGGAACAAACAAATGGCTGACCAACTAAATGCATACTTTGGTTCTGTCTTCACAAAGGAGAACACAAATATCATACCAGAAATGTTGGGGAACACAGGGCTTAGTGAGAGGGAGGAACTGAAGGAAATCAGTATTAGTAGAGAAATGGTATTGGGGAAATTGATGGGATTGAAGGCCGATAAATCTCCAGGGCCTGATGGTCTCCAGAGTACTTAAGGAAGTGGCCCTAGAAATAGTGGATGCATTGGTGGTCATCTTCCAAGATTCTATAGAGTCTGGAACAGTTCCTACAGATTGGAGGGTAGCTAATGTAACCTCACTATTTAAAAAGGGAGGTGGCGAGAAAGCAGGGAATTATAGACCAGTCAGCCTGATGTCGGTAGTGGGGAAAATTCTAGAGTCCATTATCAAAGATTTTATAGCAGAGCACTTGGCGAACAGTGGTAGAATCAGACAGAGTCAGCATGGATTTACGAAAGGGAAATCATGCTTGACAAATCTACTAGAATTCTTCGAGAATGTAACTAGTAGAGTTGATGAGGGGGAGCCAGTGGATGTGGTTTATTTGGACTTTCAGAAGGCTTTTGACAAAGTCCCACATAAGAGATTAGCGTGTAAAATTAAAGCACATGGGATTGGTGGTAGTGTATTGCGATGGGTAGAAAATTGGTTGGCAGACAGGAAACAAAGGGTCGGGATAAATGGGTCTTTTTCCGAATGACAGGCAGTGACTTGTGGGGTACCACAGGGATCGGTGCTAGGACCCCAGCTATTCACAATATATATTAATGATTTAGATGAGGGAACTAAATGTGATATCTCCAGATTTGCAGATGACACAAAACTGCGTGGGAGGGTGAGTTGTGAGGAGGATGCAGAGAGGCCTCAGGCTGATTTGGACAAGTTGAGTGAGTGGGCAAATGCATGGCAGATGCAGTATAATGTGGATAAATGTGAGATTGTCCACTTTGGTAGCAAAAACAGGAAGGCAGGTTATTATCTGAATGGCTATAAACTGAGAGAGGGGAATATGCAACGAGACCTGGGTGTTCTCGTACACAAGTCACTGAAGGTAAGCATGCAGGTCCAACAGGCGGTAAAAAAGGCAAATGGTATGTTGGCCTTCATAGCGAGAGGATTCGAGTACAGAAGCAGGGATGTCTTGCTGCAATTATACAGGGCCTTGGTGAGACCACACCTGGAATATTGTGTGCAGTTTTGGTCGTCTTATCTGAGAAAGGATGTTCTTGCTACAGAGGGAGTGCAGCGAAAGTTTACCAGACTGATTCCTGGGTGGCGGGACTGACGTATGAGGAGAGATTGAGTTGGTTAGGATTATATTCGCTAGAGTTCAGAAGAGCGAGGGGGGGGGATGTCATAGAAACCTATAAAATTCTAACAGGACTTGACAGGGTAGATGCAAGAAGGATGTTCCCGATGGTGGGGGAGTCCAGAACCAGGGGTCACAGTCTAAGGATATGGGATAAACCATTCTGGACTGAGATGAGGAGAAATCTCTTCTCCCAGAGAGTGGTAAACCTGTGGAATTCGCTACCACAAAAAGCAGCTAAGGCCAAAACATTGTATGTTTTCAAGAAAGAGTTAAATATAGCTCTTGGGTTTAAAGGGATCGAAGGGTATGGGGCGAAAGCAGGAACAGGTTACTGAGTTGGATTATCAGCCATGATCATAATGACTGGCAGAGCAGGGCCAAATGGCCTACTCCTGCTCCTATTTTCTATGTTTCGATGTTACTATGAATGTCCTTACACTCTTCAGCAAGGATGTCACATTTGCTACTTTCCCATCCTCAGGCACCTTCCCTGCATCTAGGGAAGTTTGGAAGATTATGGCAAGCCCCTGTGCTATCTCCACCCCCACTTCCTTGAGCAACCTGGGATACAAGCCATTTGGTTGGGCCAGGCGACTTATCCACTCTAAGCATAGCCAGCCTTTCCAGTAAATCCTGCCTATCAATTTTCGCCCCATCCATTACCTCTACCGCATCTGCCGGTAGTCAACAGCCTCTTCCATAGTAAACCCCAATATTAAGTATTCTAGTCTTGCCCTACGTATTCTAAGTATATATCACTCTCTTTGTCTCTAATAGTTCCCACCCTGCCTCTTATTGGCTGCTTATTATTTACATGCCAGTAGAAGATTTTTGAGTTCCCTTTTATGCTAACAGCCATTCTATTCTCATTTTCTCTCTTTGCCATTCTTATTTTCCTCTTCACTTCCCCTCTCAACTTATTGGAGTTGACCTGATTTCCACTTGAAAAATTCTCCTGACATGCATCATACACGTTTTTTTTTTTGTTTCATCATATTCTCTATCTCCCTCGTCATCTAAGAAGCCTTGGCTTCAGTTCCTGTACCTTTTTCCCCCTTGTTGGAATGTACCTACCCTATACTTGAAACATCTCCTCCTTAAAGATCACCTGTTCTGTTACAATTTTTCCTGTCAGTCTTTGGTTCCATTTTACCTTGGCCAGTTCCCCTGTCATCCCATTGAAGTTGGCCTCCTTAAGTTCTACTTTCAGTTGTTCCTTGTTCTTCTCTATTACTAGTCTAAGCTTTATGGTGCGATGATCATTTTTACCCAATTTTACCCCACAGACACTTGGCCCGCCTCTTTCCCCAGCATCAGATTCAGCAATGCCTCCTTCCTGGTTGGTCCGAGAGTGCACTGATCAAGAAAGTTCTCCTGAACACATTTCAGAAATTCCTCTCCCTCCTTATCCTTTAACATTATCCCCATCAACATTTGGGTAAAGTCCCCCAGTGTCACTACACTATAGTTCTTGCACATCTCTGTGATGTTCCTGCAGATTTGCTCCTCTCGCTCTCTCTCTCACTCTCTCACACTATTTGGAGGCCTATAGAGTACCCCCAGTCACATGATAATACCTTTCTTGCTCGTCAATGCCAACCAAACAGATTCTGTGCTTGCCCCCTCAAGAGCATCCTCTCTTTCCAACACTACGATGCCTTCCCTAATCAGTACTGCCACCTCACCTCCCTTTTCTTCCTTCACTCTTTTCTGAACACTTTGTATCCTTGAATATTAAGTGCCCAGTGTTTGCCATTTTTAAGACACATTACCGTTCTTGTCACTAGATCATCTTCCTAGATGGTTATTTGTGCTTGTAGCTCACCAACCTTATTCACCACACTTTGTGCATGTGCCTACGTGCATTGTAAACCTGTCTTTGAATTCCTCGTAGTCCTTCTTAATCTGCTCCTATCTAATATAACCTTCTCTAGTACCATCCAACACTCTCACTTTATGCACCTCATTTCCCTTTTCTACTTTTATATTCTTCTGCCCGTGCCCCTGCCGATTTAGTTTGAACCCTCCCCAACCACACTAGTGAACCTCCCCATGGGGACATTGGTCCCAGTCCTGTTGGGGTGCAACCCGTCCCTTTTGAACAGGTGCCTCCTGCTCCAGAACTGGTCCCAATACCCCAGGAATTTGAAGCCCTCTCTCCTGCACCATGCCTCAAAGCATGCATTGATTCTTTCTATCTTCCTATAAGTATGTTTCTAGTCCAACAAGAAAGGAGGCACTTCTTGGGATTGAGGAGAGCCAAGTGGATTCAAGTGTCAGTAGAACAACATTTAGGGGACAGTGATCATTGTATCATAACGTTTAGGCTGACTATGGAAAAGGAAAAAGAAAAAATCAGAGTAAGAATAATTAACTGGGGCAAAGCCAACTTCAATGGGTAAGAATGGATCAGGGACGAATAAATTGGAGTCAAATGTTGGCAGGAAAAACGGTAGCTGAACAGTGGGCTCCCTTCAAAGAAGAGATATCTTGGGCACAGTCAAGGTATGCTCCCTCAAAGGGGAAAGATAGGGTAAACAAATCCAGAGCTCCCTGGATGACAAAAGAGATGGAGATTAAGATAAAGAAGTAAAAGTGTGCTCATGATAGATGCCAGATAGAAAATACTATTGAGAATCAGGCTGAATATTGAAGGTTCAGAGGGGAAGTGAAAAAGCAAATAAGAGAAGCAAAGCAAGAATATGAAATGAGACTGGCAGTTAACATAAAAAGGAATCCCAAAGTTTTCTTTCGATATATAAATGGTAAAAGGCTGGTAAAAGGAGGAGTGGGGCTGTTTAGGGACCGAAAAGGGGATTTACGCATGGAGGCAGAGCTGAAGTATTCAATTAATACTTTGCATCTGTCTTTGCCAAGGAAGAAGATACAACCCAGGCAATGGTGAAAGAGGAGGTAATTCAGACACTAGAAGGATTTAAAATTGATAAGGAGAAGGTATTGTATAGGCTATCTGTACTTAAAATAGATAAGGCACCAGGACCAAATGAGATGCATCCAAGGATACTAAGGGAAGTGAAAGTGGAAATTGCCGAGGCATTGGCCATAGTTTTTCAGTCTTCCATAGACTCGGATGGTGCCAGTGGACTGGAGGATTGCAAACATTACACCCTTGTTCAAAAAAAGGGTGAAAAGATAAGCCCAGCAGCTACAGGCCAGTTAGTTTAACTTCAGTGGTGGGGAAACTTAGAGAAAAAATAACTCGGGACAAAATTAATAGTTACATAAACATATGCGGGTTAATTATGGAAAACTAGCATGGATTTATTAAGTGAAAATCATGTATAACCAACTTGCTGGAGTATTTTTGAAGGGGTAACAGAGAGGGTTGATGAGGCAATGCAGTTGATGTGGTATATATGGACTTCCAAAAGGTGTTCGGTACAGTGCCACACAAAAGACTTGTGAGCAAAGTTATAGCTGATGGAATTACTGGGACAGTAACAACATGGATGCGAAATTGGCTGAGTGACAGGAAACAAGGAGTAGTGGTTATTGGATGTTTTTTGGGCTGGAAGGAGGTTTGTAGTGGAGTTCCCTAGGGATCAGTGTTGGGACCCTTGCTCTTCCTGATATATATTAATGACCAAGACCTTGGTGTACAGGGCACAGTTTCAAAGTTTGCAGATGATACGAACCTTGGAAGCATTGTGAACTGAAAGAAGGATAGTGTAGAACTTCAAAAGGACTTAGACAAATCCATGTAATGGGCCGACGTGTGGCAGATGAAGTTCAATGTGGAGAAATGTAAAGTGATTCACTTTGGTAGGAAGAACATGGAGAAACAATATAAAATAAAAGGTACAATTCTAAAGGGGATGCAGGAGCAGAGGGACCTGGGTGTATATGTGCATAAGTCATTGAAGGTGGCAGGACTAGTTGAGAGAGCAGTATCTTTGGCTTTATTAATAGGGGCATAGAGTTTTTGTTTAATTCATTCATGGGATGTGGGCATTGCTGGCTAAGACAACATTGATTGCCCATCCCCAATTGCCCTTGCGAAGGTGGCGGTGAGCTGCCTGCTTGTACTGTTGCAGTCCATGTGGGGTATACCCACAGTGCTGTTAGGGAGTTCCAGGATTTTGATGCAACAGTGAAGGAACGGCAATATAGTACCAACTCAGGATGGTGTCTGGCTTGGACGGGAACTTGCAAGTTGTGGTGTTCCCATGCAACTGCTGCCCTTGGCCTTCAAGGTGGTAGAGGTCGTGGGTTTAGAAGGTGCTGTCTAAGGAGCCTTGGTACATTGCTGCAGGTACACACTGCTGCCACAGTGCGTCAGTGGTGGAGAGAGTGAATATTTGTTGATGGGGTGCCAATCAAGCAGGTTGTTTTGTCCTGGATGGTGTCAAGCATCTTCAGTGTTGTTGGAGCTGCACCCTTCCAGGCAATTGGAGAGCATTCTATCACACTCCTGACTTGTGCCTTGTAGATGGTGGACAGGCTTTGGGGAGTCAGGAGGTGAGTTACTTGCCACAGGATTCCTAGCCTCTGACCTGCTCTTGTAGCCACGGTATTTATATGGCTACTCCAGTTCAGTTTCTGGTCAATGGTAACCCCCAGGATGTTGATAGTGGGGGATTCAGTGATCGTAATGCCATTGAATGTCAAGGGGAGATGGTTAGATTCTCTCTTGTTGGAGATAGTCATTGCCTGGCATTTGTGTGGCGCGAATGTTACTTGCCACTTATCAGCCCAAGCCTGGATATTGTCCAGGTCTTGCTGCATTTCCACACGGACTGCTTCAGTATCTGACGACTGGCAAATGGTGCTGAACATTGTGCAATCATCAGTAAACATCCCACTTCTGACCTTATGATTGAAAGAATGTCATTGATGAAGCAGCTAAAGATGGTTGGGCCTAGGACACTACCCTGAGGAACTCCTGCAGTGATATCCTGGAGCTGAGATGATTGACCTCCAACAACGGCAACCATCTTCCTTTGTGCCAGGTATGACTCCAACCAGCGGAGAGTTTTCCCCCTGATTCCCATTGACTCCAGTTTTGATAGAGCTCCTTGATGCCATATTTGGTCAAATGCTGCCTCGATGTCAAGGGCAGTCACTCTCACCTCACCTCGAGTTTAGTTCTTTTGTCCGTGTTTGGACCAAGGCTGTAATGAGGTCAGGAGCCGAGTGGCCCTGGCAGAACCCAAACTGAGCATCAGTGAGTAGGTTATTGCTAAGCAAGTGCCGCTTGATAGCACTGTCGACGACAACCTTCAGTCACTTGATTGATGATCGAGAGTAGACTGATGGGGCAGTAATTGGCCAGGTTGGATTAGTCCTGCTTTTTGTGTATGGGACATACCCGGACAATTTTCCATATTGCTGGGCAGATGCCAGTGTTGTCGCTGTACTGGAACAGCTTGGCGAGGGGTGCGGAAAGTTCTGGAGCACAGGTGTTCTGTACTATTGCCGGAATGTTGTCAGGGCCCATTGCCTTTGCAGTACAAGAGCAAGGTTATGTTGAACTTGTATAAGAACTAGTTCGGCCTCAGCTGGAGTATTCTGTCCAGTTCTTTCGGAAAGATATGAAGGCTTGGAGAAAGTGCAGAAAAGATTCATGCGGTTGGTTTCAGGGACGAGGAACTTATGTTATCAAGATAGATTGGAGAAGTTAGGACTGTTTCTCTTGAAGAAGAGAAGGCTGAGAGGAGATTTGATTGAGGTATTCAAAATCATGAGGGGTCTGTGCAGAGTAGGTAGGGAGAAACTATTCCTACTCATTAAAGGATTGAGAATGAGAGGGCACAGATTTAAAGTAATTGGTAAAAGCAGCAAAAAGCAAACATAGGAGTAGGCCTTTTGGCCCTTCGAGCCTGCTCCGTCATTCATTATGATCATGGCTGATCATCCAACTCAGTCACCTGTTCCCGCTTTCACCCCATACCCTTTGTTCCCTTTAAACCCAAGAGCTATATCTAACTCTTTCTTGAAAACATACAATGTTGGCCTCAACTGCTTTTTGTGGTAGCGAATTCCACAGGTTCACCACTCTCTGGGGAAAGAAATTTCTCCTCATCTCAGTCCTGAATGGTTTATCCCGTATCCTTAGACTGTGACGCCTGGTTCTGGACTCCCCCACCATCAGGAACATCCTTCCTGCATCTACCCTGTCAAGTCCTGTTAGAATTTTATAGGTTTCTATGATATCCCCCCCCCCTCACTCCTCTGAACTCCAGCAAATATAATCCTAACTGACTCCATCTCTCCTCATACGTCAGTCCCGCCATCCCAGGAATCAGTCTGGTGAACCTTCGCTGCACTCCCTCTATAGCAAGAACACCCTTTCTCAGATAAGGAGACCAAAACTGCACACAATATTCCAGGTGAGGCCTCACCAAGGCCCTGTATAATTGCAGCAAGACATCCCTGCTCCTGTACTCGAATCCTCTCTCTATGAAGGCCAACATACCATTTGCCTTTTTTACCACCTTTTGGACCTGCATGCTTATCTTCAGCGACTTGTGTACGAGAACACCCAGGTCTCGTTGCATATTCCCATCTCTGTTTATAGCCATTCAGATAATCTGCCTTCCTGTTTTTGCTACCAAAGTGGACAACCTCACATTTATCCACATTATACTGCATCTGCCATGCATTTGCCCACTCACTCAACTTGTCCAAAACACCCTGAAGCCCCTCTGCATCCTCCTCACAACTCGCCCACCCACCCAGTTTTGTGTCATCTGCAAATTTGGAGATATCACATTTAGTTCCCTCATCGAAATCATTAATATATATTGTGAATAGCTGGGGTCCCAGCACCGATCCCTGTGGTACCCCACTAGTCACTGCCTGCCATTGGTAAAAAGACCCATTTGTCCCCTACTCTTTGTTTCCTTTCTGCCAACCAATTTTCTATCTATCAGAATACACTACCACCAATCCCATGCACTTTAACTTTACACGCTAACCTCTTATGTGGGACTTTGTCGAAAGCCTTCTGAAAGTCCAAATAAACCACATCCACTGGCTCCCCCTCATCAACTCTACTACTTACATCCTCGAAGAATTCTAGTAGATTTGTCAAGCATGATTTCCCTTTCGTAAATCCATGCTGACTCTATCTGATTCTACCACTGTTCTCCAAGTGCTCTGCTGTAAAATCTTTGATAATGGACTCTAGAATTTTCCCCTCTACCGGCATCAGGCTGACTGGTCTATAATAAAAGCAAAATACTGCGGATGCTGGAAATCTGAAACAAAAACAAGAAATGCTGGATTCACTCAGCAGGTCTGGCAGCATCTGTGGAAAGAGAAGCAGAGTTAACGTTTCGGGTCAGTGACCCTTCTTCGGAACTGACTGGTCTATAATTCCCTGCTTTCTCTCTACCTCCCTTTTTAAATAGTGAGGTTACATTAGCTACCCTCCAATCTGTAGGAACTGTTCCAGACTCTATAGAATCTTGGAAGGTGACCACCAATGCATCCACTATTTCTAGGGCCACTTCCTTAAGTACTCTGAGATGCAGGAAAACCTTTTTCACACAGCGTGTGGTTAAGGTCCGGAATGCACTTCCTGAGAATGTGGTGTAGGCAGGTTCAATTGAAGCATTCAAAAGGGAATTAATATGAAAAGGATGAATGTGCAGGGTTATGGGGAGAAGGCGGAGGAATGGCACTAAGTGAAAATTGCTCATTCGGAGAACCGGTGCAGACTTGATGGGCCGAATGGCCTCCTTCTGTGCTGTGACAATTTTGTGATTTACTCTTGTTTGTGTGTTGCACTGGGATTATTACCTTTTAAGGTCCTACTTTTTGACTTCCTCCCTCGCTCCTGAAAGTCTGACCATTGGACCTCAATATCTGCCCCCTCATTGTCGTTGGTATTGATGTCTACCACAACCTCTGTCTCACTCCCTACCCCGACAGAATATTCTGCACCCTCTCCGTGATGACCTTTACCCTGGCACCAGGAAGGCAACACACTATGCGAGGCTCATGATAACAGTTACAGAAATGCCTGTCTGTGCCCCTAACTATGGAATCTCCAATAACAACTGCATTTCTACGCTTTGCTGTTCTCTTACCCACATCCCCCACCCAACCCCGAGCAGTTCCTTGCCCATTGGTACCATATTCTGGACTGCACTCCTTCAAGGTGTCATCACTCCCAACAATCTCCAATGTTGAGTACCACCTTGAGAATGGCACGCACCCTGAAGACTCCTACACTTCCTGCCTCTTCCTACTGTTCCGGATGGCCACCCATCTACTAACCTGAAGTCCCTCTGTCTGTGGGGTGGCCATTTCCTGGAACGTATGATCCAGAAAACTCTTGGCCTCCCTAATGCTTTGCAGTAACTCCAGCTGACCCTCAAGCTTGGAAATTCTGAGCTCGAGCTCAAGCAGCTGGAGACACTTCCTACACAGGTGGTTCCCCCAAGACACATCAAGTGACCTGAAGTTCCCACATGGTGCAGGAATTGCAAGCAACAGGTCTCAACTGCCCAGCCAGAATCTAAAAAAATCTCTTGTCTCTCTTTCTTTTAGAATCTAGTTAGTACCTTGTTTAAACTATTAAATGCCTTTAGATCTGCTCTGTGCTAATACTCTTATTATCAATGCACTTACTGTTGTACTTAACCTGATTAAAATGTTTAATTTCCTGGCTCCTAGTTCAAACCGATACTCTAGTTTGGAGAGAGTGAGAAAAAAAGAGAAATACTCACCAAGCAATCGCTTACCTACTTTCCAGTGACATCGCACTTGTTTTTTTTTCTCGAACGTGGTCTGTCTGCTCCTAATCTAGCTGTATTTAGCCACGCTGGGGTCGCTCAGCTCTTGCTACTGGTCTCGTGCCTCATCTGCTGCTCAGTGGTGGAATAGTCTCCATTGCCCCATCAGCTCTCACTATCCTGACTTGGATTATATTCCTTCTTTGTTGCTGGATTGATATTCTGGAATTCCCTACCCCATCTAACAGTGCTATGGGTGTACTACCGTCACATGGACTGCAGCGGTTCAAGGAGAGGGCCCGCAAGCACCTTCAAGAGGGGAATGTTGAGATGAGCAGTAAATGTTTGCCTTGCAGAAGTGCCCGCAGCTCGAGGACTAGAAAGAAACAAAAAAAAAAATGGAGTGTAGTTGAGAGTACAGTAAGTGCCAGCTTGGCTTGATCACAATGCAATGCACCAGCCTGGCAGAAGAGGCTGAGTCGCTACCAGGCAGCAGCTGGAGGCCAGGTATGAGCAGGCGCCAGAGTTTGATGTCTGTCAAAGGGCCAGACCTCCAGTTCATGTTCAGTGGGGTACAGGGCATGTCCCTGTATTTTATGTATATTTAGTTTTTTGTTATATTGTAATATTAGTATTTTATATGCAGTGTTAAAGATGGATTGTGCAATTCCTAATGGAAAATTATGGATCAACAAAACACCTGCAGTCATTGAATAACTTATTCAAATAACTGCTTCTTAAACTTTAAATTGTGGTATTTTCTTTAGTGGATCAAATACAATACCCCATCATAAAATGTATGTAATAATATACATAAAACGTGCAGAGATATAAAAATAGCAATCAGGGTGCAAAATTTAGTGAGATATCCTCCAGATATTCTGAATTGTACTATCCTACTGGTGAATTTAGATATACTACTCACCTTTTAATTAATACTACCATTATAAGAAACTCATTTCACGTATGGTTAGAATGATATCATAAAGTGAATAAATTGGAAAGGTACAGAAAACTGTGTGAAATGATATCCAGAATATGATCATTCAGACATATTGTTATATGATCCCCAGCTATGTACAATGAACCAGTGAGGGGGACAAATTGTCCATTACTTTGCTTGTCCGACCTGCAGGCAATGTATGCTCTTCCCTATAATTAGTTTTTTCTTAAGATTAGGGAAACTTAAATGAGTGAACCAAGAGTGTTCCATTTAGTAAATGCCCTATGTACGGGCAACAGCTGGTAAGGGCCCAGTGGTCCAGAAAAGGCTTCAGCCTTTACCTGTACAAGGTACGTTTAGTGTACACTGTGGGTAGAGATCACAGGGATAGGTAGAGTGTAGCTTGGAGGGTGGGGAAGATCAGGGAGAGATCCGAGAGGGTTCAGTAATGCAGTGTTGTGGGGAGATCTTGGAGGTTGTGGTTGGGGGTTGGTGGTGGGTGGTGGTGTTTACGGGAAAAGGAAACACTCCTCCTCCTGCCTGCAAAGGCACTCACCTGATGTGTCTAGCCCTCCTTGCCACCTTTTACCTGCCAGGTTTCCCAAGGCCCGGGAAGCCTGGCCAACTGTGGTTAAAAGTAGAAATCCTGTTAAATTGGAAGCATGTAGCCTTCTAAAAGGTTTCAATGACCAAGCTGCCTACTGAGAGCAGATCATCCTGCCTCCATTAAAACTGGAGACTGTTAGCAATTTAGTTTCCCACCTGAACCAAGCCCACCTATTTTTGGGGGTTAAAATTTATCCCCAAAAAGTCCAATTATTTTTTTTAATTTTAAGTAATAAAGTGGTGCTATCATATATTACAAAATAATGTATTAAAAAGGTGCAATTTTTACTTTATATTCTTGTTTTCTTTCCAATTTTCTATTCTACCTGAAGGCTTTGTCTAGATAACAATCTGAAATGGGAACTTCAGCAGCTTTTTGTCTTCCTCCTGCCCTAGCCCAGCAAATTGAAGGGCTAACTGTATTGCTCCCACCACTTGCCTGGCTGAGGTCAGCCAGGTCAGCACAGACCAATGATTTCTTTTAATTTCTTTTTTAGAATGGACAACTCTAAATCCTGATCAGTGGTTAAGTAATTTAGGCATCTTGTACTCCATTTAAATTATAAGCCTGTCTCATTACGGCACAGTGGCGCAGTGGTTAGCACCGCAGCCTCACAGCTCCAGCGACCTGGGTTCAATTCTGGGTACTGCCTGTGTGGAGTTTGCAAGTTCTCCCTGTGTCTGCGTGGGTTTCCTCCAGTTGCTCCGGTTTCCTCCCACATGCCAAAGACTTGCAGGTTGATAGGTAAATTGGCCATTATAAATTGCCCCTAGTATAGGTAGATGGTAGGGAAATATAGGGACAGGTGGGGATGTGGTAGGAATATGGAATTAGTGTAGGATTAGTATAAATGGGTGGTTGATGGTCGGCACAGACTCGGTGGGCCAAAGGGCCTGTTTCAGTGCTGTATCTCTAAATAAAATAAAATAAATAAAATAAAAATAAAAATTACTTTCTCTCTCTCCCCAAGAGGAGCACAATGTTTTTTATTTTCAGACAAATGTACTGCCTCCTGATTGTTATGCCTGATGTAGCACTGGATGTTCAGAGATCTGTACAATTACACATTATGATCCATCATATTCTGTGCACTCACCAAAAATTGTACCTCTATTTGTGTGTTTGTGTTGAGGGAGGGTTAAAAATATAACAGCCAGTTCCCCAGCTTTCAGATACCTTGCAGCTCTTCAAGAGAAAGTAGAGTGCCTTGGGTTGTAGATTCATTCATGACCAGCGCCAGTACTGCTATGTAACCATCACGAAATATTCTCAGAACAGAATCAGAAGAGCAGTGCCAGCTTTTAATGGTTCCTTATTACCACTGCTCATGTGATAATTGACAACTTAACCATGTGTTCTGTCTAGAAACTCTGGATTGGGAAAACTCTTTATGCACCAAGCTGGATTGCAGAGAGTACCTCTACTGTTAAAGTACCATTTTTACCTCCATTCCCAATTTATATTTTTGTGGGAAAAGGAAACTTCTATTAATATGCATCAAAAAACAACTTATTTATGATGACCTCATGACTGATCTGATAATCCGGAGTCAGAAAGTGATTATCAATTTTGCACTCGAGAGACAATTCCCAAGGATGCACTCTGGAGCAGTTCCTCTTTATTTTTTTGGACTTTTCTTTCCTAGCCCATAAAGTCTTGTTATAAAGTGGTTTGGGATCGTTAATATAGCTGATATGTTCAGGTTGTATTTTGTGCTACGTTATGGAGCATTCAACAAAGCGCGTTTCATTATAACGTGCAAATCACTTAAATGTCACGGGTTAATGAGGAGTAACTGCTTTTTAAAAAAAATTGCTGTCTTGTTCACGCATATCATGTGCACATATGAGATGATGTAATGCATATGCCTTTCTATTACCAGACACCTGAACACTGCTGAGCAGAATGGGGACAATGAGAATCTAATGAGTGTGGTACGTGTTGTACAATTTGCTAGATTTTGATATACAACAGCAATGTGCTAAATACCAATGTGCATGGTCTCCTAATTATTATAAAAGTAGCTACTAAAAATAAGCATATTGCTCTGACAGCCTTTCACAGGTAGGTGCTAACTGTAATCTCTTTGATGGATTCTAGATATTTTAATCAGAGTAGGGAATATTCCAAGAAAAAATGAATTTATTGTGGTTTTGTTGGACCACATTTTTGAATGTCATGGAGTATTGCAGATGACACTTTTCTTCATCAGAAGCATATTCTAGCTTCTCTTTATTTATGCTAAGAAAGTCAAAATTGCATTGTTCATTTCTCAGAATTTTATACGTCAAAATCTTATGGAACATAATGGCATATGGGAATGATATCCAACCTTATAAAGCTGTGAGTGGACTGCAACTCATTAAGGATGCATTTACACCATGAGGTGCAAAATAGAAACTACTTTGTCCCAGGGACAAATTTGCATTGCAAATGCATCTGAAATTGCTCTCCCCATTCCACCCCCCCCCCCCCCCCACCTCTCCTTTTTATCTAGATTCATTGGTCAAGGATTGTGGGAGGGGAACAGACTTGGGAAAATTCCCCGCATCTCTGGTATCCAATCGACCTGTGAAGGGAAGGGCTGAGCCGGCTGAATGTGATGGGGCCCACAGAGCGATTGGTTGCTAGCCCTGGATTAGAACCAACCTCTCGAGCTCCCCATTCAGCAGCTGCCAATGGCCCAGACCTCAGCCTAGAGCTGAATGGCCCAGATAGACCCACAGCAACTGGAAGTCTTGAATCCAGTGGGTGCAGCTGATCATTGGGCCCAGTGGGATGATAGGGGAGGTGTGTAGTCAGGAATCAATCTACAGATTTAACCCCTTATAATGGAAACGGACGTGACAAAAGTTCAGTTGTGAAGCTACTTATTGTGACAAAGTCAGAGCAAGTTTATTAAGTTTCATGTAAACTGTGGCAGTAAACTCGGGAAGCAATTTGCAGTCTAAAGCAGGCTGTATACTTCCCGTATTATTCCTGGATGGGAAAGCTTTTGGTCTTCAAACTTCTTTTCTCTTTGTTTTTCTCTCTCTCTCTTGTCTTTTTTGTCGTCTTGTTTTTTTTCTCTCCACTGTGCAGATTGACTAGTAAGGTTTCTTTTATCCTGACTCTTATCCAGTTAACCCCTTCCAATGTCCAATCGTGTTCATCCCCGTGGTGATCATGCCCTGAGCATGCTTTTCTTGGCCAATCAGGTATTTGTTCATGTGGCTGTTTACAACTGTACAAAATTACATAATGCTCTTCGTATTCACCACTGTCTTATTTCCTCCTTATCTTAAGATTTCGACATCCTGTGCTTTTTTATCTGTTTGCGGGACGCCTGCTAGACGGTTCACAGCCAGTCTCAGACAGTTTTCAAGGACCATTAGCTTCTGCTGCACTGAGCTTGTTACAGCTTGACGAGATTTCCCACAGTCCCTCTACCTTGGTGTCTTTTATATTATGCCCCATTTTCCTACTATGTTATATTACAAGAGTTCTTTAGTAGGGTTAAATGTTTAATAATCTTACAAGTGGAATGGGGACATTGGGAGGACAAGGGAGGGGGACTGGGACCTTTAAGGAGAGAGAGAATGGGACCAGCAGAAGAAGAGCAATGTTTGCTCTAAGGTGCTGTTTGCGTTGCCATGCAGCAATCTGGAACATACCATACGTTGAAATAAACAGGCCACTCACAACTTCCTGGAAGTTCAGTGAATGTTAAAATGTAAGCTGCCCAATGCACAAAAAAGTAGTGCTCAGAGGAGTTTGTAGCCCACCCAGTACAAAGGAAATTGAGAGGGAACATTGATGCCGAGGTCACGAAGGTGCTTTGTAAATGCAAGCTTTCTTTTTTTCCCCCCTTTTTCCTTTCTTTCCCTCCTCTCCTTCCTTTCTTTCTCCCGCCCCCTTTTTCTTTCCAAAGGTAACATGGAGGGAAGGGATTCTAGGGATATTATTGCATGTAGTGTATGGGGTCCAACAGTCTCTTGGTTGGTGGCCAACTATGGGTCCAGAAGTATTGGCAACCTTGGGCTTGCCCTTCAAGCATGGGTAGTTCCAAGGTGGAGTAGCTTTCCACTCCAACCCCATTAAAAGAGCCACAGATGAGGTATTCTTGAAAAGAACTTAACTATGGAAATAATTCTCCAGTAGAAACATCTGATCTGGTAGCTTTCTGGGAATTTAAATGAAAAGCTTTGAAGACTTTGTGATATGGACTCCTCCGGTAAGCACCTGCCTCAGTAATCCACAGTCCTACTAGTCGTGACTGAAGTGAGAGCACACTATTACTGGGAATGGGAGTTGCATGTCCAATCAGTCTGCTTCTACTGGCAAAACCCTGTAGCATTGCCTGAGGTTTTAAATTCCCATGAACCCACCGGAAGGTCAGCTGTTTCCATCTGTGGGCGGATGCAATCAGGTAGCAAGAGCAGCATTAGGCCTGCAGGTTGTACATTGCGTTGTGTAGCATCGGCATGCAGATTTAAATAAACCCAGAAGGAGCATTATAAGGGCACTCTAGTGAGAGAAGAAGTTTAGTGTTTGATGTCTGATTTTTGTTAAAACAGCATATGTTTGTAACATTTCAAAGCAAAGAATAAGGCCCAGATTTTTGAGGAAAGAATAACAGTGAGGCTATCAGCACGCACCTATTTTGAGAAAATCAGACAGCAACTTCCGACGTCTGCTTAGGCACAGATAAACGCAGAAATCAGGAAGTTGCTGTCTGAGTTTCACTGCTACTCCAGAAGCTTCGTTCTAACAGTACCTTGCTGAGAGACTCTGCTTCAAATACATGGAACATGAATTAGTGGTACTTGCATGATAGATACCCACAAAATATGCCCAAAAAAGTTGGGGCTTGTCCATTCAAATGTAGGTGCATTTTCATTGGCATGATAAATCTTAATTACTGCCCATCAACCACTCTGGCACTAGAAATTTACTTTTACAAGTGTGGAGTCTTATACCTTCAGATTTTAATTATTGTTGGAGATTTCAAAAGTTTAATTTTGTTTTTTCTTTCTGTCTATCTATCTATCCATTTCTCTTTGTTTGTCTGTCTGTCTGTGTCTCTCTCTCTCTCAATCCCATCTCTCTTTCCCTCTCGTTATTTCGCTTTCTGTACACTTCCAGATTTGGACTCAACCCCAGTGGGGATTCTTCGATCTGATTGGTTGAGGAGACAGACTGTTGCTTGGTCTGTTTACACAGGCCCCAGATCCCCTATAGACAACGTTGCACTCTTTTGACTGTCTACTATCTATAAGTTGCAGTGTAAAAACCCACATAAGTGTAATGAATGTTGAGTGCCGTTCGGTCGCTGCTGACCTTAAAATCCAGTCAATATATTTAATTTTTGAAAATTTTTTAAAGTTTGTCTCCATTTTTATTTCCTATCTTTTTAGTTAGCCCTGGACACTATTTTCCCCCAGCCTAGAGGACAAGCAAATGACTTGTACTCAGTACTTTGTGAGCATCACTTTTGAGTCAGTGATTAGGAGCAAAAGAGGAAACAAAATCAGTCATCATCTTATCTATCTCCACATGTGAGGACACTTCCAGCCTCTCTCGTCTTTCCCTTGTGTCACAGCTTTAATTGTAAGCTTGCAATGTGGAGAATTACGAGCACTATATCCTGCCACTTAGCTGAGTTGTGCCACCATACTACATAGGAACAGGATTATGCAATTTAGTCCCTGGAGCCTGTTCTGATATTCAGTGAGATCATGGCTTATCTGCAACCTAACTCCATATTTTTGCCGTATATGTCCCATATCCCTTATCTCTTGATACTTTTTCATTAACAAAAAAATCTGTCAATCTCATTTTTAAAATTAACGATTAATCTAGCATCAAAAATGGTAACTGTTCCTTTTAAAGTTTTCCTTTGCGATTAAACAGTTCTTTTAGTGGAACATAATCTTGCAAAATATTAATTTCTTAGGAACAATTTCAACATTATAGAGCAACATTAATCCATTAAAATGATCACAACATTGACAAGACCATGAACACACAAATTATCTGGAAGTCACCAGCTAAGTTTCTGTGTTGCAAGATATTTTTTAAGACACTTATTTTCTTTCAAATTTTACTGAGCTTTTATGAAGGTGAAATAAATCTGGTCATGGAAAGCACCAGAGCAACTGGAAGAGTCAAGTCATTGATGACATCGATATTTTCAACACAGTTAATTTTGCTTGCTTAAAGTAATAACATTTTAATGTAGATCATAAATTACCTTTTAATCAGTACATGACCTTGATTGTGCAAGTATATCTTCCAGCCTTCAGAGAAAGAGACCAACAGCTATTCGGTCACAAATTTTGGAAATAAAATGCCAGCAAATGGTCATGCTGACAGTCTTGCAAATGGAGATGGTAAGCAATGCATTAGCATTTACTAATCTAGTGACATTTAAAGTAACATTGTAATTATTTTGCTTGAAGCAACCCTAAAATAGTTGTGTACAGTAATTTTTTTAAAAATTCTTTCATGGGATGTGGGCGTCACTGGCAAGTCTAGCATCCCTAATTGCCCTTGAGAATGTGGTGGTGAGCTGCCTTCTTGAGCCACTGCAGTCCATCTGGTGTGGTATGGTAATGGCATGGTATTTTTTCCTAAACTAATTTGTAATGGAGAGATTCCTGGTTCATAAAACTGAAAAATACTCTATTTGTAGAAATGTCACTTTAAGATTTCTTCATGCGTTTGCCAAAATGTTTTTTTTGCTCATTGTCAACGTCTGATACTGTGTTCATGTTATATCAAAAGCATCTCATTGGCACTTTCTCATTTGTTTCTTCTGTTCACTATCATCAATAGTTGCTGTTAACATTTGTTTTATGTTGGAGTAATTGTTACCCAAATGCAAAGAATTTTACGTGTCTCACAATAACGTTAATTTTTTTTAAATGGAACTGTATCTAAATAATTTCACTTTGACAGTTCTTTCAGATGAGAGTGCAACTGTTCATTCTTCTGAAGATGCATTACTACCAATTGTAGAAAACCAACAAGATAGCTCCGGAAAGTCTTCAAAATGTCCTCAGAGTAGAGAACTGCCACAAATACCTGGGAATGATTCAGTACCAAACACAGAATCTACAGAAGTGACTGAAAACAACACCTCTCATGGAGCATATGACACCTATGAGGTGCTGAAGGACAGCTCTTCTCAAGACATAGTTATTGAAGATTCTCTCTATGAAACTGTGAAGGAGCTAAAAGAGGAATCTGGCAGTGTCGCCAATGAAATTTATGATCAGTCAGAAAATGCCGATTCAAATATCATGGTACAAGGTCAAATTCCCGAGCTTGCTGATTGTACTGCGGAATATGCAACAGTAAGCAAGGTGAATGTGAACAGGCACAGTACCTCCACAGAGCAGATAATGATTACCGAAGATGATCCTCCGCCACTTCCAGTAAAGAAGCTGGATGAAAGCGAGCAGGTGGAGGGTGAAGATGCAGAGGTGAGCCATTTTGTTATTATTTGTAGCACATTCAAATCTGTTCTTTGAAGTGCTGACTCTCCTACATTTGGTCAAGGAGGATCTGCCATACGGGGTCTCTTTGTCTTAGTCAATAATGTTGTTGAATACTGTTGTTTTCAAAATAATCAATGTGTTTATGAATTCCTTTTCCATTTCCTCATCAAAGTAATTGAATTATCCCATACCATTACTTTTTGTTTCTTGCTATGAGATACCCATAACATCCAAAAAAAACCTTTAGGAAACTATTTTCTTAACCATATTTAAAGCAATTTGTGTATGGTTATTATTCACTTTCATACTAAAATTCAAACATATTTTGAGCTGCAATCTCCGGTCTGATTAAGTTATAACCCTTCTATATTAATTAACGTAGGTCTTTAATTCTCTATTTTGCCCAGTTATGATCATCTTTAATATATACATAAATATATATAATTTCCAAAGGACTTTTCTTTTAATAAAGTGACTAACAGATCTCAGCTGGTGCTGCTTACAGTGAGTTGGAGGATATTATATGGCTGTGTAACCCCAAACATATTGCACTATATAACACACAAGGTGATATACTGTAAAGTGTAGCTGTGTATAAAGTAACTTGGCCCTTTAAGGCCACAAGGTCTCATTGCTATACATAGATACATCCTGAGGTCAATTAGAGACCTCTTGGGCAGAATCTAGCTTCAGTTAGAAAGTACTTTCTGTTGCTGAAGAAGGTTCTTTAGATTGGTAGCTGCTTGTAAATGTTTGGCTCCTCACAAGCGAAAAGAGAAAAAAGATGTGATTGTCTTTCTTGCTTTTTTTATATTCAAGTATGACACCGCCTTGGACATCTCAAACCTCTTAAATACACAATTGATCTTAGTTGTGTTGCTATGGGTAGTCTAGGCTCCAGGGTACTGTTTGTGATTCTGAGTTCAGTGGCAGCAGATGCAGATTATACAGGTGATATCGAGCTCCTTGAGTTTTGTTATGTACGGCTGCAACTATACAGGTGACAGGTGAGTATTCTATCACAATTCTGACTTGAGAGCTTCTGTGGGAAGAGATTGTGGTGACATGGGCTTAAGGTTGCCATCAACGTTCCCACTTAGCTACGCAGGCTGGCATGCGAACATACGTACGAACATACAAATTAGGAACAGGATTAGGCTACTTGACCCTTCGAGCCTGCTCCACCATTCATTAAGTCCATGGCTGAACTGATTACTCCACATTTCCACCTACCCCGATAACCTTCCACCCCCTTGCTTATAAAGAATCCATCTACCTCTGCCTTAAAAATATTCAAAGACTCTGCTTCCACTGCCTTTTTTGGAAGAGAATTCCAAAGACTCACGATCCTCAGAGAAAAAATTTCTCCTCGTCTCTGTCGTAAATAGACGACGCCTTATTTTTAAACAGTGACTCCTAGTTCTAGATTCTCCCACAAAGAGAAATATCCTTTCCACATCCACCTTGTCAAGACCCCTCAGGATCTTGCATGTTTCAATCAAGTCGCCACTTAGTCTTCTAAATTCCAGCGGATACAAGCCTAGCCTGTCCAGTCTTTCCACGGAAGACAGCCCACCCATTTCTGGTATTAGTTTAGTAAACCTTCTCTTTACTGCCTCCGATGCATTTACATCCTTCCTTAAATAAGGACAGCAGTACTGTACACAGTACTTCAGATGTGGTCTCACCAATGCCCTGTATAGTTGAAGCAGAACCTCCTAACTTTTGTATTCAATTCACCTCGCGATAAACAGTAATATTCTATTAGCTTTCCTAATTACGTGCTGTACCTGCATACTAATCTTTTGCAATTCATGCCTAGAACACCCAGATCCCTCTGCATCTCAGAGCTCTGCAATCTCTCGCCATTTAGATAATATGCTTCCTTTTTATCCTTCCTGCCAAAGTGGACAATTTCACACTTTCCCACATTATACTCCATCTGTCCGGTCTTTGCCCACTCACTTAACCTACCTATATCCCTTTGTAGCTCCCTTATATCCTCTTCACAAGTTATTTTCATATCTTCCTTTGTGTCATCAGCAAATTTAGCAACCATACCTTTGGTCCTTTCATCTAAGTCATTTATATAAACTATAAAAAGTTGAGGCCCCAGCACTGATCCCTGTGGCACACCACTCGTTACATCTTGCCAACCAGAAAATGTCCCATTTATGCCTACTCTCTGTTTCCCGTTAGCTAGCCAATCTTCTATCCATGCCAATATGTTACCCCTTTCACCATAAGCTTTTATTTTCTGCAATAACCTTTGATGTGGCACCTTATCAAATGCCTTCGGGATATCTAAGTACAATACATCCACCGGTTCCCCTTTATCCACAGCACATGTAACTCCCTCAAAGAACTCCAATAAATTGGTTAAACATGATTTCCCTTTCACAAAACCATGTTGACTCTGCCTAATTACATTGATTTTTTTTCTAAATGCCCTGCTGTAATGTCTTTAATAATAGCTTTAAACATTTTCCCTAAGACAGATGTTAAGCTAACTGGCCTGTAGCTTCCTGCTTTCTGTCTCCCTCCCTTTTTGAATGAAGGAGTTACTTTTGCTATTTTCCAATCTAATGGAACCTTCCCCAAACCTAGGGAATTTTGGAAAATTAAAACTAATGCATCAACTAACTCACTGGCCTCTTCTTTTAACACCCTAGGATGAAGTCCATCAGGACCCAGGAGACTTGTCAGCCCGCAGCTCCAACAATTCGTTCAGTACCACTTCCCTGGTGATTGTAATTTTCTTGAGTTCTTCCCTCCCTTCCATTTCCTGACCTACAGTTAATACTGGAATGTTGCTTGTATCCTCAGGCAGACACAGAGCGGCCTGGAACGTACTGCACAGGCCTTCTGTGGTAAATATGGCTTGCAAAAATATTTTTAGAGGACCGTAGACTTAAAAATAAAACTGGCCACGCACAACTAAATTTTAGTTTAGTTTAGAGATACAGCACTGAAACAGGCCCTTCAGCCCACCGAGTCTGTGCCAACCATCGACCACCCATTTATCCTAATCTTACACTAATTCCATATTCCTACCACATCCCCACCTGTCCCTATATTTCCCTACCACCTACCTATACTAGGGGCAATTTATAATGGCCAATTTACTTATCAACCTGCAAGTCTTTGGCATGTGGGAGGAAACCGGAGCACCCGGAGGAAACCCACGCAGACACAGGGAGAACTTGCAAACTCCACACAGGCAGTACCCAGAATTGAACCCGGGTCGCTGGAGCTGTGAGGCTGCGGTGCTAACCACTGCGCCACTGTGCCGCCCCAAAAGTGAGCATTGTTTGTCACGTGGGATAAAATAGTTGGAGATGGCTATGGCAGAGCTTTAGGAGCAGAGCAGATGGTCTGGAGCCTATCAGCAAAATATTGGTGCCGCTTGGGAAGGGTAAAATCTGAGGATGGCTGGATTGCCTTCCAGTACTGTGCCTGTTTCTTCTGTAACTCCCTATTTGAATCACTCAGTACACTTTCATCCTTCTCACGGCATCTAAACAGCCCTAGGTAAGTAAAATGTTAAATTATGTTGCAACTGGCCAGATTGAGATGCAGCTGGCTACCATAGGGATCGCCTGATGTTCAAGACCACAGTGCGGATTTAAAATTAGAGATTGCGGTAAGGAAGGGGGGGCTGGGTCTGGTGTTTGCAGGGGACTGCCAATTATGGGAAGGGAAGCTGATCGTGGCAGGTAAGTTTGATGGGTTGAGGGGAGGCAATCCTGCTTCTCCTGCCCCACAAACCGTGCTGGAGTAGCACTTAACTGCTGGATAAAGCAATTCTTACCTCCCTTCTGCTGCAGCATTTGCCAAGTCTTGAAATTCCTGGCTTGTAGCCGTTAAATCCAAATGTCTGTCAAAATCCAAGGCATCAACCAGATTAACATATTATAATTACTGATCCCCTCGAGAGCAGGTTATTTACTGGCCCCCAGCGTGCCCAGTTAAACCAGATGTAGGCGTGTTCTTAGCGGGTTGGGGCCAGATTTCTCATTTGTTTCAAAGTTAATTTCCCATCACGGTTCTGAGGTTAATACTGTCCCCCCACCCCCACCCAACCCCCGCACCCCCGCATCACCCCACCAATGATTTGGAGTCTGTGAACCATGGCATGGTAGAATAAATTTGTACCAGTTTCCCACATGTTGAGTCCTGATCTTGTGGAAAGGTCAGTGATTTCCTTCTTCCAAAGGAAAGGAGGTAGAATTGGAGATCCAGCCACTCAGGTGGCTCCTGTATGTCCTCATAGCAGCCAGTTGTAGTATGACAATAGCAAAGATATGGCAGCAGGTCTCCAGTTCATCCTTTTAAGTAGAGAATAGAGTTTTGTGTTACGTTATGTTTTGGCATCTTTTTAAAACTTTCCTAATTATTTTAGACCCCTCTTATGGGTAAGTCCAAACTGCCCAAACCTTTGAAAATGGTGGTTATTGCCTTGAAATTGCACAAAGATGTTGATAGGTGTACCTAGGTAAAAGAATAGGAAACCTTGGTTGTTAATTCAGGTTGAGGTGAGGTTGCTTTATACCTCTATAAAGACGACTTCAGTTAAAGTTTGAACTATAAAGCAATGTATTAAATAAACAAGAACAAGAAAATAGTGTAGAGATGTGAAGATCCTTAAGAGGCTGCGCAGAAATGTTTACCAAAATGGTTCCAAAGATGAGGGAATTTAGCTACAATGTTAGGTTAGAGAAGTTGGGGTGGTTCTCCTTGGAGCAAACAAGGTTGAGGGGCGATCTGATACAGGTGTAGAAGATTATGACAGACTTAAATAAGGTAGACAAAGCAATGCACTTCCCATTAGCTGATAGTACAAGTACTAGGGGACACACATTTATGGTTTTGGGCAAGAGATACAGTGGGATGTGAGGAAGAACTTTTTTACACTGCAAATGGTAATGATTTGGAACTCGCTGTCTGCGAGGGTGATGGAAGCGGAGATGATCAATGATTTCAAAAGGAACTTAGATAGGCACTTGAGGGAAATAAACCTGCAGGGTTACGGGAATAAAGTGGGGGAATGGGACTGACTGGATTGCTCTACACAGAGCTAGCATGGACTCGATGGGCCAGATTGCCGCCTCCTGTGCCGTAATGACGCTGACTCTAATCTATTGTAAATGGTTTTTAAGTACACACAATGGCTTGAATTTTGCTGCAGTAAGAATTATGGTGAGGTTATCAGCGCTCGTCAACAGTTATTCTGTAAATCTGACAGCTACTTCTGCTGTCCGCACATGCGCAATTAAACCTGAAAATCCAGAAGTTGCCTGCTCATCTGTAAGCTGTGTTGTTGCAGTCCTTGCCGATAGACTTGACATTGAAATGACTGCAATAGCGTTAACTTGCTGTACTTGCCCACTGATTCAGCATTGAAGATGACTGCACCAGTCCCAACTTTTTCAGTCAAGAGTAGGTGAGTTTTTAGTGGTGTGATAAGTGATAATTACTGCTGAACAACCTCTCAAGCCCTGAAAAAATAATGTTACAGGTGTGGAGTCTCATTCCCTCAGTAGAATGTTATTGTTGGAGATTTAACTCAAAATTTAAATAATTCTTGTGCTTTTTCTGTCTGTCTCTTTTATCTCTCCCTTAAGTCCATCTCTACTTTCCAATTTTTATTTCAAATTCTGTACATCATTTAAATCTAATTTATGTTTCCTGTTTTATACTTCCCGGTTTAAATGCTTTGTATCTCAGTGAGGATTCGTCAATCTAGTTGAAGAGCGTCACTGGTTCTTGTGGCTCACAGAGGCCACAAATCCCCTGGTGGAACAGGCTCCTGTGACAGGAAATCTCCACTGAAGTTGGTCAGAACTTTGTGGGCAGCTGTCAGCAAGGTGAGTGGCAAATGCCGTTCCTTTGCCACTGACTGGAAAATCCGGTCCATTATTTCTCCTGTCTTTCAAGAATATCTACCTGTTTTGATGAGGTTACTGGTAGATGTCCAGAGATCTGGACTAATGATCCAGAGACAAGGATGGGGGAATTTTATGCTCCCCCGCCGAGGCAGGGAAAGCATAAAATCGGGTGGAAGGGTGGGGGGGTACCCCGGCACCTTCCCGCCTCTGCATAAAATTAAGCCCGGGGAAGGAAGGCCAGTGTACGGCCTTACTGCTCGCTGCCAATTGAGGCCTTTCACTGGGCCCTCCTGCGCCTGGCTGAACTTGTTTTCACATTGAAAAACTTTTTCCTTCAACTCCACTCACTTCCTTCAAATAAAAGGTGTTGCTATGGGTACCCACATGGGTCCTAGTTATGCCTGCCTTTTTGTAGGGTATGTCGAACATTCCTTGTTCCAGTCCTACTCAGGCCCCTTCCCCCAACTCTTTTTCCGATACATTGATGACTGTATCGGTGCGGTTTCCTGCTTCCGCCCCGAACTTGAAAACTTTATCAACTTTGCTTCTAATTTCCACCCTTCTCTCACCTTTAGATGGTCCATCTCCGACACTTCCCCTCCCTTCCTTGACTTCTCTGTCTCCATCTCTGGGGATAGACTGTCCACTAATATTCATTATAAGCCCACCAACTCCGACAAGTACCTTGAATACACTTCCTCACTCCCTGCTTCCTGTAAGGACTCCATTCCATTTTCCCAATTTCTCTGTCTCCGCATCTGCTCTGATGATGCAACCTTCCACAACAGCGCTTCTGATTAGTCTTCCTTTTTCCTCAACTGAGGATTCATCCCCACTGTGGTTGACAGGGCCCTCAACCATGTCTGTCCCATTTCCCGCACTTCTGCCCTCGCCCCTTCCCCTCCTTCTCAGGGTTCTCCTTGTCCTCACTTTCCACCCCACCAGCCTACATGTCCAAAGGATCATTCTCTGCTATTTCCGCCACCAAATGCAACTTCCCTATCCTCCCCGTCAGCATTCCGAAGGGATCGTTCCCTCCACGACACCCTGGTCCACCCCTCCATTACTCCCGACACCTCGTCCCCTTCCCACAGCATCTTCCCATGCAATCGCAGGAGGTGTAATACCTGCCCTTTTTACCTCCTCTCCTCACTATCCAAGGCCCCAAACACTTCTTTCAGGTGAAGCAGCGATTTACTTGTACTACTTTCAATTTAGTATACTGTATTCGCTGCTCACAATGAGGTCTCCTCTACATTGGGGAGACCAAATGCAGATTGGGTGACAGCTTTGTGGAACACCTCCGCTCAGTCAGAAAACATGACTCTGAGCTTCCGGTCACTTACCATTTCAGCACACAGTCCTGCTCTCATGCACACAACTCTGACCTGGGCTTGCTGTAATGTTGCAGTGAACATCATTGCAAACTCGAGAAACAGCATCTCATTTACCGATTAGGCACGCTGCAGCCTACCGGACTGAACATTGAGTTCAATAATTTCAGAACTCGACTGGCCCTTTTTTATTTTTATTTTATTTTTTGTTCCTTTTTTTTAACCATGTGCCTGCGTACTGTTTTTTCATGTTTGTGCTTTTGGCTTCTGTCATTAACACTTCTCTGCACTAATGTTTTGTCTTCCACCACATCATTTGTACACTTCTTTGCCATTGCCCCAAAGCCTCCTTGTCAGTTAATCTCTCTGGCCCTCTGTTCTATCACACACCTTCCCTTTTGTTCTCTTTTCCCACCCCCGCTTTACTTGCTTAAAACCTATTACATTTCTAACCTTTGCCAGTTCTGATGAAAGGTCACTGACCTGAAACGTTAACTCTGCTTCTCTCTCCACAGATGCTGCCAGACCTGCTGAGCATTTCCTGCACTTACTGTTTTTATTTCAGATTTCCAGCATCCACAGTATTTTGCTTTTACCATGCTCCTCCATGTTAAACACCCCTTGGAAGAAAGATTGAGGGTAACAAGAGCACAGAATGTACCTTCCATCATGTTTGGCACTACCGCAGTGCTAAATTGGATTGAGGTCTGGAGCTGATTTAGTAGTTCAAAACTGTTTCCTCCCTATGGCGCTATGGGCCTTCAGCAGCAGCAGAATTGTATACCATCCACTGTGACTTGGCGTATACCACATACCTCACTTTACCATTACTATCAAGTAAGAGAGTCAACCCTAGTTCAATGAGCAGTCTAGGAGAACATGCCAGGAGCAGCACTAGCTATACCACAGCATGCGTGCCTAAAAATGAGATACCAACCTAGTGCTACAACAAAGGACTTGCATGCGTGCTATAGACTGAGATAAGTGATCCCACAACCAACAGATCAGATCGAAGCTTTGCAGTCCTGCCACATCCAATCTTGAATGGTGGTGGGAAATTAAACAACTAATGGGAGGAGGAGTTTCCATGAAAACCTCATCCTCAACGATGACAGAACTCTGCATATAAGTGCAAAAGACAAGGCTGAAATGTTTGTAACCGTCTTCAGCCAGAAGTGCTGAGCGGATGATCAATCTCAGCCTCCTACTAAGATCCCCAGCATCACAGAATGCCGTCTTTAGCAATTCGATTCACTCTGTGTGATACCAATAAATGGCTGAACAAAGGCTATGGGCCCCAATAACATCCTGGCTGTAGTGCTGCAGAACTGGCTGGGCCTCGAGCCAAGCTACAACACTGGCATAAATCTGAGAAAGTGTAAAATTGCCCAGGCGTATCTTGTCCACAAAAAGCAGGACAAATCCAATCCAGCTAATTACCGCCCCATCGGTCTACTCTCGAGCATCAGCAAAGTGCTATCAAGCAGCACTTAGGCAGCAATAACCTGCTCGCCGATGCTCAGTTTGGGTTCTGCCAGGGCCGCTCAGCTCCAGACCTCATTACAGCCTTAGTTCAAGCATGGACAGAAGAGCTGAATTCCAAAGGTGAGGTGAGAGTGAATGCCCTTGACATCAAGGCAGCTTTTGACAGTGTGGCATCAAGGAGCCCTAGCAAAATTCAGGTCTATGTGAATCAGGGGAAAACTCTCCACTGGCTGGAGTCATACCTAGCACAAAGGAAGATGGCTGTGGTTGTTGGAGGCCAGTTATCTCAGTCCCAGGACATCACTGCAGGAGTTCCTCAGGATAGTGTCCTAGGGCCAACCATCTTCAGCTGCTTCATCAATGACCTTCCCTCCAACATAAGATCAGAAGTGGGGATGTTCATCGATGATTGCACAATGTTGCGTTTCAGTCACAACTTCTAAGCTAATGAAGCAGTCTGTGCCTGCATGCAGCAAGACCTGGACATTCATGTCACACAAGTGTCAGGCAATGACCATCTCAAACAAGAAAGTTTAACCACCTCCCCTTGGTAATCAAAGATATTTCCATCACTGAATGCCCTCCACCATTATCATCTGGTGGGGGGGGAGGGGTTGTGGTCACCAGAAACTTAACTGGCACAGCCACCTATATACTGTGGCTACAAGAGCAGGTCAGAGGCTCAGTAGTTGGCAGAGAGTAACACCTCCTGACTACCCAAAGCCTATCCACCATCTACAAGGCACAAATAAGGCATGTGATGGAATACTGCCCACTTCCTTGAATGAGTGCAGCTCCAACTCTCGAAGCTCAACAGCATTCATGACAAAGCCCGCTTAACAGGCACCCTATCCACCACCTTAAACATTCACTCCCTCCATTATCACGCACAGTAGCAGCAGTGTGTGCCATCTATAAGATGCACTGCAGCCACTCACCAAGGCTACTTCAGAAGCACCTTCCGAACCCGATACCTCTACTGCCTAGAAGAACAAGGGCAGCAGGTGCATCGGAACGCCACCAGCTGCAAGTTCCCTTCCAAATCTCTCTCTATCCTGACTTGGAAGTATATTACGGTTCCTTCATCGTTGCTGGGTCAAAATCTTGGAACTCACTGCCTGATAGCACTGTAGGTGTATGTACACCATGTGGACTGTAGTGGTTCAAGAAGGGCAATTAGGGATGAGCAAGAAGTGCTGGCCTTGCCAGTGGGATGCCCACGTCCCATGAACATATGGTACAAAAATCAAGGGAAAGAGTAATGGGCACTTTTTGTGTAGCTAATCTTTCAGATTCGTAAAGCCAAGCATAAACCAATTCAATCATGAAGTCTGTATATATCATATTCAAAAATTGTGGGCTTGAGTTTTCTGGCTATTTGCACCTAGAAACACGTGCCATCTGGGTATAAATCAAATGCGTAGCCTAAAAGATTGGAAAATTTTAGTTTTAAGTAAGTTACATGAGCTAATTTACAGCTAAATATCATCATTTTTTTTGCATTCATTAACAGATCCCTTTTCCTAACATATTTTCGCCCACAAAACTGGCCCTGTCCCAGTTACAAATGCATGTATCCTGCAAGCGCACTGGTCCAGAGGACCCCCTCAAAATGTAACCAGATTTTCAGGTGCGTGGACATGCTTAGTCACTTCAAGCAGGCGTGAATCAAATACTGCACGAGAAATTGAAGGCATCATCATTTTTATCAGTGCAGGCAGCCATTTTAAGCTTTTTAAATATTAATAAAGCCTCTTTTAATGGATTGACTCCTGCTTGTGATCTAATAGAGGAGGAGGAACAAGCGTAAGAGAACCAGAGTCAGGAAGCCAGGAGAGTGAGGCATCACCCAGTGAGATAATAACCAATTCGCAAGTACCTAGACCTGATAGTTGATGGGCCTTGACTGATACTTGAAGAGATGTCTGAGGAACTGACTGTTGCATTGGCTTTGTTTAACAAAGGAAGCCATTGACTGCAGTTCGCTCCATGAAGACTTAAAGCTCTGGTCCACATGCTGCAGAGCATTAAAAGTACAGTTGAAGGTGATCACTGCTGTCACCTTCTACAAGTTTGAGTTCTTCCAGGCATTTATGGGGGATCTGTGCAGGATTCGTCAAAGGGCCTCCATCCAGCAGATGACTGACTCACTGTTCTGTAGGGCAGGCTGTTCATTACATTTGGGATGTGTACAAAGAGCAAAATCATCCTCCAGTATTCCCTAGAGAGAGTAGTAAATGTAGTCGATGCGTACTCTGTCCTACACAGCTGTGGAATGGCGTGAGGTCTGGAAGTTGACGTAACCAGAGAGGAATCAAATGAGGGGGAATATCCTGTACTACAGTAGCCAGAGTCAAATGATGCTGTGTGTCTGCAGAAGGCAGGGGTTTGAGAGAGTCATGTGATCAGAGTGTGGCACAGGCATTCACCCAATGAGCACTACCATCGAGGTTGCATACCAAAGAGGCGGCAGGCGAGTTTTATTTAACTTGAAAGTTTAATTATTACAAGAAATTTTTCATAACCACGAAAATTGCTGAAACAAAATTATTTTCACAAAAAGTTAAAATGTACTTGGAAGTTGCAACATTATGTTAACTCAACTCTGAGAAATGTATTTTAATTTCCAGCAGTTTATTGCAATGTTAAACTCTATCAACAACTTTTTACAAAAATATAACTTTCAATGAGTAATAACAATAGTTTGGAACCATTACCAACCTCAATTAAAGTAATGCAAACATTGAATATTATATATTTTTGAAAACTTTGAATGCATTAAATAAATGTTTAACTTTTTGAAACAATTACTTTTTGATTCACAGCAGTAACACATAGCACTAGTGAGAGTCACAATATTCCAGACAGGCAGCTTCCCCCACCTTTCCTGACACCAGGGGAGGAAGAGGAGGTAGCAGGTACAGGAATTAAATTCCCCATGCTACCTCAAAGGACCTCGCTTGACCTTGGCCCTGGACAAGCTCTCTGGCCAGCTGCTCCTCAGTAAACATGAAACCAGAGAGGTGGGATTGGTGTGAGGATCCTGGTCTGATGAGATGTGGGCATGTGGTTGGTCCATGCTGGCTCCAAGACCAGGGCTTCTGCCACCTACATCCCAGGAGGAAAATCCAGAGCGCTGTCATGCAGCCTGTTGAGGATATGCGATACCATACCTGCTCTAGGAAAGCCAGAGACCTGTCTGGTGCATGTTCACTGCACCAACCGCCAATGCTGATTTGATCTGCAACAGCACTTGGCACCCTCATTGGTGGAACAATGACAGCTCTAAGATCCCACAAAGCTGCCTTCCAGCATCTAAGGTGATCAATGGAAATCAAAAACAGAGGGTTCGAACAGCTACCTTTGCCAGCATTGAGATTTCCATGGGGAGAATGAATAGGGGAAGACTGGGCCCCTGTCCTGAAGCATTGAGAGTTAACAAATGGGCAGTACTTACCTGGACCTGGATCTGGAATTATTTCCTCCCCTGCATCCCACCACCCCACGCCATCCCCTCCCAACTTCAGCATCTACTGCTGTCACAGTCATGCAGCAGCCCAGCAGATCCACTATTTCCCTAATGGTGGTGGTGTCAGAGTGCAAAGATTAGGGATAGCATCCCAACTCTTCACCATCTCTCAGGCGTTGTGCACATTATAACCCTGCAAACACAGTAGAGGAAAAATTAGTTCTGTGTCCTCCAAAGGGACTACTGTTCTGCATCTTTTTTGGTTTTCAAGGCAAAGTCACTAATCAGACAATTCTACCAAGAACTTGAGTGTGGTGCCCGCAGTGGGAAGGAAGAGAGAGCATGGTGAGTGCCTTACCTTCCCTGTTCTGGTCAGGCCAATGAGCTTCTTTCTGCACTCCTCCACCATCCTGCTCACAGTGGATGTGGTACTCAGTGCCTCTGCCCATGCCCTTTTCTTCATTGAATATGAGGGCTGGGATATTTTGGAGGGTTGAGCCAATTCCTCCTTCCTTCACTTTCTTCAAGAAGCGTCAGCACTTCATTTAAGAAATTAAATGCTCTTGTCTTGCTGCATTTTTCCTGTGTGTCGGTCGCCAGTGAGAAGAAAATGATTTGAGACAATGGAGACCTATACAGAGGTATTTAAACTAATTGCTTAAAAATCTTAACGACAAAGAGCTGTGTGCTGCTTCTCTGCCTTATGCCGAAGGGAAAATATTTTCTCACCTTAACACCATTGGTTCTGTTCTGATTATATTGAAATCACATTGGAAATTGTGCAAATTTATGTCTGTTTTGCGTTTGGGTGTATCCTAATTCAATTGGCTGGATTTCAACGTTTCTTGATCGAGAAAGTAGCTTCTTCAAGTCTAATTTCTGGGGTGCGGCCATGCAAGAAATTCAAGATCTGTGTGTTAGACTCTCCAGCCTGTTACCAGGGAAACCATAACATCAAGCTATCCAACATTGTTACAGAAATTAGCTCTGCGGGATTTCTAACATTAACTAGCTATTAAACTTTCTATGCACAATGAGTGATGTATGAAGGGATATCCACCATGATAACACTTGACACAAATTTGCTCCAAGCGTAGAATGAGTATTCTTTGGGTAGAGGGAAAGAGAAAATAGGAATCCCTACATTAGTTATCAGAAATGAAAAGTGATTAGTCCTGAAAATATTACTTATGGGGTTTCCTTGAAACTCACATTTGATACTTCAAGCTAATTTTTCATGTTTGCTAACAAGAGTAAGATGAAAGAAAAATATTACTTCTAAATATTTTTCTTCTATCATATTCTTGCCTACTGAACCTAATGCCTCCATATTAGTACGACAGCATTGCATCCATCCATATAGACCCACCTATGTTGTAAGGCACTATACATTGTTTTAGCAAAGCAAGTTAGCCTGCAGGAGCAGAACACAAATACTCAAGGTTTTGTGATGCAGTTATTTTGCTAATATTTTTACTGTTAAATATTTGTACTTCAACTGCTTTCAGACCTGTCTCTTTCTCATTTCCTAACCTGCCCACCTGCCCCCAGCCCCCAAGTATTCCTCCGATATAAACAGTTGGAATATTAAATCTTCTCAACTGATCCTACAGGCTGGGATCTTTGTAAATAGAAGCTGCAACACAGAAACAGGCCTTTCACCCAACCAGTCCATATTGACATTGAAACCAAGTGCTGGGAATACTCAGCAAGTCTGGCAGCATCTGTGGAGAGAGAAACCAAGTTAACCTTTCAACAGAACTGCTCATCAACCTGAAATGTTAACTCTGTTTCTCTCTCCACAGATGTTACGAGACCTGCTGATTATTTCTAGCACTTTGTTTTGATTCCAGATTTCCAGCATCCGCAGTATTTTGCTTTTATTTTTGTCCATATTGATGTTTACCCTCCACATAAGCAAATAGTCCTAATCACATTTGCCACTCTGTTCCCATATCCCTTCCCCTCCTTTTTCTTCTTCCACCTATCCAATCTAATTTTCAATGTTGACATAGTTTCTGCTTCAGTCACTAATCCTGGAAATGAATTTCACAGCCTCTCAACTCTGTGAAGACGTTTCTCCTGCTCACTGCTCTAAATCGCTTACATTTTTTATCTTATATCTATGGCCCTCATTCTGGACCCCTCAACTGCTGGATCTAGTCTCCTGTTTTCTACCCCATCCCATCCTTTCATGATAGTAAACACTTCTATCAGTGTCTGTAATCTATATTCTTAAAAATCTCATTTTTTCAAATAAGCAGATGTTAAAAAAAAAGTCTGATTTCTGATTGATCACTTCTAAATTAAAATGCCTATTATATTTTTATGCACAACATACACATTTTACTTTTCTTACTGTCTAAAAACCTTATTACCTAATGCCAAAACTTAACAAAACACCTCCTATGATCTACTGCATCTGGAAAGTTATGAGAATTATGTTTAACATATGTGGGAGACTTGTGGTTGTGGCATTTCCTGTAAAGTTGGACTATGAGGGCCTTGTATAAATAGATTGTGCAAATGTTTTCTCAGCTGTCTGATTTGTTTTATTTTGGTAATATCGGAATGATCTCTGATTTACAATATACTGTAATAGCATCTCCAAGCTAATTAGGAGTAGTGTGATTATTAAAAGTGTGTATCATTGGGAATAGATGGTGAGTGGGTTGGCCACTGACCTGTCGCTTCTGGTACTGTGCCTGAATCCAAACCAGACTGATGGGATGAATGTTGCCTTTGGCTGCTGGTGTAAGAGAAAGGAAATGTGAAATGGACTTTGGGCAGGCTCCATTCCATTCCTTCACAGCAAAAAAGAAGTGCCTAGTTTGGCACTAAACCAATAATCTCATTCAAAGATGTCAAAGGATAGCTCTATATGAAATAGAAAATGTCACACTGGCGCACTGCAGAGTGATTTTCTGAGGTTAGGACACTATTATGTCTTTAGGCATGCAATACCAAACCTGGGAATGCTTGGTGCAAATGTTGGTTGTCTATTTCCTACCAAAAACAGCTCTCACTTTGAAGAACACAAAATTCACTGCTAACCTCAGAAAATCACTCTGCAGTGCGCCAGTGTGACATTTACTATTTCATATAGAGATATCCTTTGACATCTTTGAATGAGATTACTAGTTTAGTGCCAAATTAGGCACTTTTTTTTTCAAGTGCGTTGTCATTGTAAAACATCTTAAACAGCTGTGGTAGAACAGAATGGTTTTTCTCAATGAGTTGAGATTGAGAATTGGTTCAGATTTAAGTTAACGTTTTAGGAAGCAAATTCTTGTACTATCCATTCTTTTTGGACAGTATTTTCTATTAACTGAAGTACCTCTAGTTTAGTAAACTTGTGCTGATTTGCTCTGTCTGCAAAACCAACTGAGATCTAATTGCCACTGCCACATGGGAGCAGTGAAATCCTGGCAATGTTGGACACAGAGAAAGTCGATGAACAAATCAGTGCTTCAGCCCCTGTTTATTTTGATGATTTGAGTGGTGCAATATATTTTAAATGTGTATTAACTACTTCCCTACTGTACATCACTGTATTAAAGATATTGCCACAATTTCTTTACGGTTGTGTTTGCTGACAATGTAACCACTAGCTGGCGCAATACTGGCACATGTGCAAATGCAGCCTCATCCACTGAAATGCCACTATCTGCAACATCTCAGGCAGCTGGCAGTAATAAAGATGGCACTGCTCGTTTTGACACAAAGGAACATATTAAACCCAAACTCCATCACCCCTCAATGGCCGCCTCCATCCAACCACCCCCAAAACAGTACTCCGCTCCCTCCCGCGATTGCCACCTGAATCACTGCTTCTCTTCCCCACTGCCTCCCGCGATCGCTGCTTCATCCTGCTGCACCTGACTGCTCACCACTCTATCCTGCCGTTCTGTCTTGCACCCTTCTCCCCGCCTTGCCACGTTATTGCGTGGTGGCGTTGGTGCACGCATGCGCAGGTTTATGCCTGGAGAAGCAGCAGTATGGAGCGAGCGGGGTACTTGTGGCAAGGTAGGAAAGCAGCGGTATGGAGCGAGCAGGCAGGCGGGAGTGGGAGGGAGCATTGAACAAGCGATCGTGGAAGGGAGTGGGGAAGAGAGGCGGCGATCACAGGAGGGAGCGAGATACTGTTGCGGGGGTGGGGTGCGGGGTGGAGGCAGTGATCGCGACCATTGAGGGGTGAGGCAACACTGGGACATCATTACGTTATTGTGTGGTGATGTTGGTGCGCACTAGCACAGACTCATGCTGGCAAATGTTCGAACATACTGATGACATCAGCGATTGCTCTGCACATGCTCTGCATTGTCAGGAGACACTCTGTTTCTTTATATAAGGACAAGTCCTTTCAGTGATTCTGAAGGTGTTTACTGAGCTTTGTTAAATATTATTGCTGTTAAAGCTAAAAAGCAGCAAGCTTTGTGAACCCATCCATCTCATGCTTACCTTATCTGATTTTAGAGATTTCTGTAATTTGATGAAAAGCTTGTTTCTACATTTGACCACTGCAGAAAAAATCCATTTGGAGTGTTACGTTGTGCCTTGTTAATCGTGATGTTCCTTTTGGTTGCTTGATATTTGAGAGACTTTTTTTTTAAAAAAAAGACATAACCTGATGGTATTTTCATAGAAAGCACCATGGTTTATCTTAGATTACCACTATTGTGGTTGCTGCACTTTTAATTTAAAGATCCCTCCCACATTTTTCACATTTTTACTGATTGGTAGTCGGGTACTTCTGTATTCACTGCCAGAGTAGAATGATTATTGAAGGGTATGTGAAGTGCTTAAATTACTCAGGACCCACAAAATTTAATTGTTCAGGGCCAACAAAATAATTCATGGATTCTAAAATCTAAAATGTCAATATGGGCAAATCAGGACATTGGATCTGAAATCTTGCAGCTGTTTTATATAAAATTTGTGTAATTTTATTTTCATAAGTTTTATTTTTTAAATCAAATTATAGCCATAAATATTTAATATTTAGCTCTGGTACATTCTTCGGAGAAAGGCCCTGATTTTAATGGGGGTGGGTACAGAGTGTGGGAGGTCCACTGAACAATTTTCAAGAAAGCGAGGTCCAGCTAATTTTAACTAAAGATCCATGTTAGAATATTTGAAGTTGGTGTCCCGCTTGAAGCTAGCTGGAATAATGTCAAGGCCAATGATGGGGAGCAGGAATTGATGTGAGAGCCCATTCACCACTGGGGACCAATGGGAATAGGCCCCGGCATAAAGTAAGTGCTGGGTGGTGGCAGTGGGAGGTTCCCAAACACATGCTGGTGTGAAGACGAAGAGGGTGGTACAGAATAAGAGAGGCCCGAAGATTTCTTCCTGCTATAAAAATAATACATATCTTGCTCTCTTCTGGCCACTCTGCATCCTGCCAGGTATATCTGGCAGGCTTTACACCAGGCGAGCCTCCCCGAGTCTTTGTAAAAAATCACATTGCGACACCAATGACCTCATTAGGCTGCAATTTTTAAATTTGTTCGGGCCTCATTTGCCTGCAGTGAAATTCTTGGCCGACTTCAAAGTCAGTGGAAATAAGATGATGCTGGGTGCAACCAATGTGGCCTCAGGCCAGTAAGCAGACTTGGCCTGAACTTAAACCCTCCCATGCACCATTTTCTCTGGGCAAGTTGGGGGAGGGGGGGTTTGAAAGCGACCATGTCTATTCAACCCTCCCCGAATGAGGGTACCTTTCCTAAGTTCTGCCTCCAACAACCTGAGAGATCAGTTATTTAAAATTCCTGCCACATGTGCGCCCGGCCCATCCCACCAGCCCCCAGCCTCCGTGATGTCCGCCTTATGTCAAAGCCTTAGAATTAGTGATGTCACCTGACCTCCGCTGCAGAGAACCTCGGCCATGTGGATCACAGTCAGCAGGGCTGGAAAGTCGGGAATCAGGAGACTCAGGAATTGCAAGTGTCTAATTGGGAAGCCCTTAACAGGTGAGGGCTCTTAAAATGGGTGTGTGGGGGTGAGAAGGAGGAGACTGGGGAACAGGGGCTTAGTGGGACAGATGGAGACTGGGGTTTGGGAGATCAAGGGCGAGATGGAGATGGACACTGGGGAATGGGGATTGAGGCAAGAGGGGAACTGGGGGATCAGAGGTGAATTGGAGACTGAGGAATGGTGGATCAGGGGCGAGATGGAGACTGGGGAATGGGGGACTCAGGCAAGATGGAGACTGGGGAATGGGGGATTAGATGAGATGGAGATTGGGGAATGGGGACTCAGGCAAGATGGAGACTGGGGAATGGGGGATCATGGGCGAGATGGAGACTGGGGAATGGGGGATCATGGGCGAGATGGAGACTGGGGAATGGGGGATCATGGGCGAGATGGAGACTGGGGAATGGGGACTCAGGCGAGATGGAGACTGGGGAATGGGGGCTCAGGCGAGATGGAGACTGGGGAATGGGGGCTCAGGCGAGATGGAGACTGGGGAATGGGGGCTCAGGCGAGATGGAGACTGGGGAATGGGGGCTCAGGCGAGATGGAGACTGGGGAATGGGGGATCAAGCGAGATTGAGACTGGGGAATGGGGGCTCAGGCGAGATGGAGACTGGGGAATGGGGGATCAAGCGAGATTGAGACTGGGGAATGGGGGCTCAGGCAAGATGGAGACTGGGGAATGGGGGATCAAGCGAGATTGAGACTGGGGAATGGGGACTCGGGCGAGATTGAGACTGGGGAATGGGGACTCGGGCAAGATGGAGACTAGGGAATAGCGGATCATGGGTGAGATGGAGACTGGGGAATGGGGGATCATGGACGATATTGAGACTGGGGAATAGGGGATCGGGCGAGATGGAGACTGGGGAATAGGGGATCATGGGCGAGATGGAGACTGGGAAATGGGGGATCATGGATGAGATGGAGACTGGGGAATGGGGGAGCAGGCGAGATGGAGACTGGGGAATAGGGGATCATGGGCGAGATGGAGACTGGAGAATGGGGGATCATAGGCGAGATGGAGACTGGGAAATGGGGGATCATAAACGAGATGGAGACTGGGAAATGGGGGATTATGGACGAGATGGAGACTGGGGAATAGGGGATCATGGGCGAGATGGAGACTGGGGAATGGGGGCTTAGGCAAGATGGAGACTGGGGAATGGGGGATCATGGGCGAGATGGAGACTGGGGAATGGGGGCTCGGACGCGATGGAGACTGAGGAGTGGGGGATCATGGGCGAGATGGAGACTGGGGAATGGGGGATCATGGGCGAGATGGAGACTGGGGAATGGGGATCATGGGCGAGATGGAGACTGGGGAATGGGGGATCGGGCGAGATGGAGACTGGTGGAATGGGGGATCAGGCGAGGTGGAGACTGGGGAATGGGGGATCAGGTGAGATGGAGACTGGGGAATGGGGGCTCGGGTGCGATGGAGACTGGTGGAATGGGGGATCAGGCGAGGTGGAGACTGGGGAATGGGGGCTCGGGTGAGATGGAGATTGGTGGAATGGGGGATCTGTGGAAGAGATGGAAACTGGGGAGCAGTGGCATTTTACCTATTACTACCAATTAAATATAGTAATAATTTTGGTTATATAGGGAGTCTGAGTGCTACTACTTTACTATTAATTCAACACGCAAAGTTCCTCCCACCACTGGTTTCCTTTCTTCCCTGCCCTCGGGTGACCTCCTGGTTCTCAGAACTTCTCGCACAACAGTTACTGGTGCAAAATTACAACCAAAAATTCTTTGGTGTCTTGTGGTCAGGTGTCACATGAATGGGCTTCGCGTGGTCAGTGTTAGTGTCTAATAAGTTCCGTTAATGGATGTTAAATAACCTAGTAGTTGAAGGTAATAGGGTGAACAGGTGTTGGGTATTGATTAGTTAATTATACTCAGATGTATATATAAAGAGCCAGCCAGCACTAGCTGGTTGGTGTTAGAAGTGGAGAAGTAAGCTCTGTGGCAAACAATAAACAGTCTCCACCAAAGCATCCTAGTCTCAGTGTCTTCTTCACAAACAGGCTTGTAAGTTTCTCTAACAGTCAGGTGTCACGTGAACGGGTGTCGTGTGGTCAAACCTCCAGGATCTCGAGATGTATTGAAAGCGTGGGCGTGTATATCTCTGATCTCCACATTTAACCAACCTGTTTGAGCATATATTAACCTTGCTTTCCACTGTACTGGAAGTTATACCCTGCTGAGGCCCCAATCTGACTCCAAAGTTGCACTAAAATCATTTTAGGAAAATGGTTGTCTTTCTTGTCTATTCAACAAACCATCTTCGCAAAACCTTACACACATTCAAAAATGCGAATTCTCTTTCAGGAGTTACTGAAAATGTTATCTTTCATTCACAATGCTTCTTCCATTACAGGATTTACTGTTTTTCTTGCTGGAGAATAGCATTCAGTATCTCATGAGCATACTGATGCTGGTTTTTACAAGGCCCTAAACCAAACTGAAAACCAAAAGGCAGTCTAATGTTCAAATTCACAAGAGACTGAAAAATACCATCAGTTTATTGCAAAAATCACTCCTTGGCTTCAGTAACCGACTTGAAGTGTTTTCAAACATCATTATTAGAGCACTTCTTCACAGCCCCTTTAATGGGCCCATGCTGATTCTCCTGAGATGTTGTGTATCTCTCTATAATGTGCATTTTGGCTGGCTCCCAAGTAAAACACTGTAGTGAGTTGACTACTGTGAGTTGACTGTGTTTTTCTAAATCTGTTTGCCTTGCTCACTCAAGCACTTTGCCAGTTTTATTTTCTCCTGCAAGACTTCTGATCACTCTTAGCTGGACCAAAATGATGCTTGACAACATTTTTTTCATAGGAGCTGGAGGATGGTCACATGATCATAGTTAATCACAGACAGGCAGATTTAGGTGACCATCCATGGAGTATTTAATTTTATTTGCACCTATTGTATTTTCCATGGTATTTGCTTATTGTACATATCTTTTGTACTTGATTTATCGTGACGATACTAAACGTTATTAATCCTTTTCTAACATGATAATAGTATCCTTTCTGGTCTAACCTGTAAACCTCATTGTAAACTAGCCAATTTCAGCTAAGTAGAGCTGTCATGAATGAAAATCTTAAATAAATGAAATCAAACTAACGTATTAGGCTTGGTCATGTAGTTGTTTGCAGTAGGAAGCTCCTTTTTCTGTCCTTTGGTTTTGCATATGTACTTTTTTTTGAAAAAAGTCCTGATTATTTGCACAATGCATTTCCTAGGGTGAGCATGCTGTCTGTAAAATAACATTGCAATGGCGAGTCAGTGTTGCATTAGAATTTTCTGTTGCGTTATTTATGGGGACCTTGAAGGTAGATCCCGTGCATGGAAGTACGTCATTATTAAGGAAAACTGCAAATTAGATCAGTTCATTTTTCCAGTTACTACATGCAATAAGTTTTCATCTCTAGCATTCCTGGTTGCTAGGGATCGGGATTCAGTCTCATCTCCTCCAACCCCTTCATGATTTTCTATCTGTTAGTTTTAAGCTTATGTAAATTTTCTTTTAGTTTTAGATAAAGTCAGATATTTGGTCCATTTGTACCTTAAATTCTGTAATCTATATATGACAGCCTGCAGTACAGTGATATAAGAGCTGATAAATGAAAGACTGGATCTCAATAAATAATAAAGTGGTACAACATGTTTGAATAGGAAGCTATCTTTAATATCACTGCAGAGGATGTTTGAGTTCCATGACAAGTGCTATAATGGGTCTTGACGATTGATGTTATTGGCTTTTATCAATCCTCATCTCATTCAGAGTGGATAGTAATCCTTATTTATAATTTGGTTCATGTGTTCTGTACTTCAAGCTGCAAAAATTGCAGCTTCATTTGATTTTCGGAATACGTTTAATATATATTGAGGGGACAAAGTAACTTTTTTTTCAGCGGATAATTTCTCTTTCAAGTGTCATCCTGAATTAACTAACAAATGGAGTAATCTGCTCTAATACTTCATTGTGCTGTACTATGTTCAAAGTATTATAACAAACACCAGTTTAACTGACTTGCATTAAAATATCAAGCTTCATTTCTCCTGGCCATTCACAAATGTTTTACTTACCAGCTAGATACTTCAGTAAAACATTTTCTGCAAGACTCCAGACTACCTTACAAAATAAATATTAGGTTCATAAACTAGTCATCTTTGTCTCACAGGTTAGGATAGAAAACAAAGTACAGTATGCTTCCACTAATGTGTCAATGTGAAGTAGATTTAGACAAACATATATGAGACAGTACTAGTGTACCTCGGGGGCCAGGTTCTGATCTGACATCTGAGCACACTAAAGTGAGACACTCTAAGATGCATCTGAATTTGTATTAGGTACAGTATCACACCAGCCTGGTGTGAAACTGCATTTTAACAATTCCAAACTTACTTTTCAATTCCTTCATATTATCCTGTCCACACATTTCCCAATGGAAGATCATGTACCTGTCTTTTCTGTTTTCAAATGTTGATTGAAGTGCTATTAAATTCATTTAGTATATTTTCTAATATTTTATTAAAATTGCTCTAATGATTAATATGCACATTTACAGACGAGCACGTTCATTAATAATGCCAGCTTGGCTCAGTGTTGATACTCTGGGCAGAATTTTATGGTAAGGCCCAAGGTTCCGCTGCCAGAACCAGAAGTGGAGGGTGGGCTAAAATTTGCGATTACATGGCAGCTGGCCAATTAACTGCTGGGAGGCGGAGGTGTCGGTAGTCACGTCTTCAGTGGATAGTCCTTATCACCCAGTATCCATCCTTGAAGGGACACGGGGGTTTGAAAATATCTGGCATCTGACACTGCCTTAATATGTCAACATTGTGGCTGCTTCCCAGGAACTGTGCACAGACCTGAGGAACCGTTTGCGGTGGGTGCAGACCAGTTGTATGTTGAGCGAGTGAAAGCCCTTCCTTCCTGTTGATGAAGGCTGCTGCCTGGTCTGTCGGAGACCTGGTTGCATATGTGCAGTTGATGCAACTGGGGAATCCTGCGATGGCCCCGATCCCAATGGCCCTCTCAGCTTGGTTTTCCGGATTGGTACAAAAGTGCATACACTGGCAGGCCCTCCTGCAGATGGCGTTGGTGACCATCTTTGATGCAGCAATGAGCTGCAGACTGGGAGATCCCACACATAACTCTGAAAGACCCCTGGAACGATCCTGAGGTATAGAAATTCAGCGCCACAATGACCTTCAGCCACCATGTCCCATAGGGCTCAGCTCATCCTTCATCATGACACACAGCTCTGTGGCCCCTCCCTGGAGAGGAGCAGTCTTTGACACTGCTGCTCCAACATTTGCAGGAAGCTGAGCCTCTGGTGGTAGACCCTCCCTGCTGGGTAACCTTCAACGCACAACAGGCTGATTGTGTGCTCCTCTGCACCGCCCTTCTCTGTACCCCCTCCAAGGTAGAAGCTGTAAATGGCCTCGAGTTGCTGCTGGCCCACTGCCTGTGGCTGCAGCTCTTTCTCTCTTTGCTCTTCCTCACTGGAGGTCTAGAAGGCTGAGTGAATGAGGCTCAGGACAGATAGTTGCACTCAGTTTTCAGGGCGCCTCACCCTCGCCCCCACTCTGAACATACAAGTGCCCCTTCTGAGATGGCACTCAAGCAGTATGCCCCTGTTGTGCTGGCAGCTTTGTCCCTATACCCTATTGTCAATGCTGCTGCTTGCGCTGTTCCATCCTCTCTGCCAAGCCACGCTACTGTTCACAATGGCTGGCATCTGGAGCCAGCACTGACCTCCGCTGATCCGGCGTCTCTTTATTCTTGACAAGGCTTTGAAGCCCTGTTGTTCCCATGCACGTGTTGTAAAACTTGAAATCCCTGGTAAAATAGGAGTTAATTGCCTGATAAACAGGCTTAGTTACCTTCCCCCTGCGTTTCAGCATGAGGTTCTCTCGGCATGCAGGCTGCCCTTCGGAATATTTGATTGCGACGTCAAGATGTCAGGCTTCTCTCCTGACGCCTTTTGTCGCGCTATTACAACCCTTCCCACCTCCTATGAGCCAAACCCCACAGTAAGACTTGACTGCATAATTTAGGCTGACACTTCACTGCCGTACTGCGAGGGTTCTGCATTATCAGAGGTGCTGTCTTTCAGATGAGATATTAAACCCAAACCTTATCTGCTTGCTCAGGTGGATGTAAAAGATCCCATGGCACTATTTGAAGAATAGGTGAATTCTCTTGGTGTTCTGGCCAACATTTATCCCTTAATTAACACCACCAAAAAAAACTGAATTATCCAGTCAAATATCTCATCACAGTTTGCGAGACCTTATGAAGAAATTATTGTTTGCTCACAAAACAGCTTTGGGACATCCTGAAGTCATGAAAGATGCTGTATAAATGCAAGTTCTTTCTTTAATTACTATTGAAGCAATTTATCAGAAAGCTTGAAAGAATTAAATTGTTTTGATTACAAGCCAAAATTATTTGCAAACTTTTCTATAGCATTCCTCCAAATGTCATCCAGCCCAGAATTTACTGTTTCTGTGCAACAGGGGAAAATGTGGTTTAGAGCTGAGTAGAAGATTGAGTGTCAAGTATTTTTCTTAAATGCATAGCAGGTCCATTTTTGATAACTGACAGATGTTAAAATTATTTCTATCAATTCCATAGTAAGTCAGACGTTTGCATCAGATGCACTGCAGAGTATCATTGGTGGTTGTTGAGTTTGCAAACTGTTCAATCTGTTCTCTGGAAACAAGAAGATGTGCTACTGTTTTGTTTTTAAATATATAGTTACTTCCTGTCTATTTTCCGTACCTCCTTACAGTAAAGGTTTTGATTTTAGATATTTTTATTTAAAAGGTTGCACAACATTGAATAAATAGTGTCTATTTTCAGCCTACCACTGTTGATCTGAACCTTTGCAAGGTTTGGAAAATTCTAATACGACAGCTGAACGATCCTCAATTTAGAAAGAACAAAACGTATGACATTTTTAAAGAAATGTGCATCAGCAATATTGCTTCTGCAAATCAGTATTATCATCTTGGTTACAGAAGATCTCTTATTTCCCCAACCACTGTCATTTCATACAATACATTTTTATATCTCCATCTTTGCCCATTGTTGACTGGCTTAATGTTAAACATCTTAAAAATACTTAATCATCTAGGACTTGTCACTTCTAAAGAAAGAAGGTGCATCGGAATTAAAACTTTGCAGATTATCAAAACGGCCGGTAGCGCTCTTCTTGAAAAGTTAGAGCATCCAGTAAGGAATATTTTTTTCCAAAGTGTTTTTGGATAATTGTTAGCTTTTTACCTTTATATTTCTTTTAAAGTTAATCACAAGGGTAATTCAATGATATTTGAATTAGCTGTTTGACCCAAACTATTATCACATGACCTCAACTAATTGTTTCAACTACGACCCTGTAGACTGGCTGGGAAGCAAATAAAAAAAATAATCCTCCTCATAACTGCGCACTCCTTAGGAGCATAAGAAAGAACATATAAATATTAGGAACAGGAGTAGGCCATTCAACCCTTCCAGCAGAGTTCTAGGAGGCTTGTTGGACTGGAGGAGGTTACATAGATAGGAAGGGGCAAAGCCAAGAGGGACTTGAACACGAGGATGGCAATCTTAAATTGGAGGCATTGGGGGATCGAGAACCAGCAGAAGTCAGCCAGCACAGGGGTCATGAATGAGCACGACTCGGTTCAGGTTAGGATATGGAAATGGTGGTGAAGGCCGAAGATGATGATTTCAATCTTCCCAATGTTTAACTGGAGGAAATTGCAGCTCACCCAGGACTGGATGTCATAAGCAGGCTGACAACAGACGCGGTGGAGGGGACAAGAGAGGTGGTGCGGAGGGTAGAGCTGGGTGTTGTCAGCGTACATGTAGATCCTGATGCTATGTCTTTGGATGGTGTTTCCAAGGGACAGCATGTAGATGAGGAAGAGGAGGAGGCTAAAGATGGATCCTGGGGAGACTCCTAAAATAGCAGTGCAGGAGCGGCAAGCGATGCCATTGCTAGGGATACCCTGACTGTGATTAGATAGGTAAAGCAAGAAACAAGCGAGAGCAGTGCCACACAGCTGGACAGTGGAAGAGTGACATTGGAGGAGGATGGTATAGTTGGGCCATGTAAAAGGCTGCAGACAGTTCAAGATGGATAACTAAATATTAGTTTTAATTGGCTGATGGCTGCAATAAAATTAGCATTATGGTAAATTGGTAGCTGGAAACTTGAGTAAGAGCTAAGTCAATAAAACACCTGGGCCAGAAGGAAGTCTTTTAAAGGTTTTTAAAGAAATCAATAATGTGCTAGCAGCATTACGAGCATAAATAGTTAGGAATTTTCTAGAAAAAGGGTAATATACGTTGAGTTGGGAAAGGAAAATGTAGTGAGCTAGATTTGGCTGGAGTGGGGCATCATGTTAGTTAGCTAATCTTATGTGTGCATGTTTAGGTTTTAAAATTTGGTGGAAATGCAAGCTGATGGTACAGTGAGGGAAATGAGGCATCTGAGACTTTTATGAACAATGGGACAAACACTGTATCTCCTTAACCAGTGAGATTTCAGAATTGAGAAACAAACAGAGGAAGGACTGAGAAAGAAGTGTAAATTAGAATTGGTGAATTCAATTTCAAATCAGATACAAAAAGAGAAATAAAAAGAGGGAAATGAGGATTGGGTTGAGGAGGAGGAAAAAGACAAAGGAAAAGTAGGAATAAAAAATTCAAATTTGGCATTTTTAAAATTTCCTAAAACAAGGGGCGGCACAGTGGCGCAGTGGTTAGCACCGCAGCCTCATAGCTCCAGCAACCCAGGTTCAATTCTGGGTACTGCCTGTGTGGAGTTTGCAAGTTCTCCCTGTATCTGCGTGGGTTTCCTCCGGATGCTCCGGTTTCCTCCCACAGCCAAAAGACTTGCAGGTTGATAGGTAAATTGGCCATTATAAATTGCCCCTAGTATAGGTAGATGGTAGGGGAATATAGGGACAGGTGAGGATGTGGTAGGAATATGGGATTAGTGTAGGATTAGTATAAATGGGTGGTTAATGGTCGGCATGGACCCAGTGGGCCGAAGGGCCTGTTTCAGTGCTGTATCTCTAAATCTAAAATCTAAAAATTCACAACCTGAAGGAATGAGACTCCACACTTAAAATTATTTATTTTCTGGGCTACAGAGGTTTATCGGTGGTCATTAACAGTTATTACATTGTTAAAATGATATTTGCACTGTTAATTGCAAGGCTTAACTTTCTGTGGTATATTTAATGGGTAATTGCTGTGCAAATACAGCAGCTTCATGAAACTCACAGGGAAGTTAAGCGTGAGATTCAATTTTCGCAAAGCCACAAATTAGTCTGTAACTTTAGGTGATTCATAATTCATAGGGTATTGCTTCCTTGCTACAAGATGCTGGACAACCTGTGCATTAATATCAGTGTTTTATTCACGCATAGTTATTTGCTCAGCAAAATCTGGCCCAATATTTAAAAAAGAGAATTGGGGGGAACCCAGGTAATAAAATTCTGGTATTAATTATCCAGAACAAAGTAGTAGAACGCTTAAAAATATAAATTAGTTATAAAGCGTCAGTTTGGATTTACAAATGGGAAGCCATGTTAGAGAAATTCAATAGAATTTTTAATAAAGTGACAAAGATGTGGACAAGGGCAAGAACACATGTAATATGCTTACATTACTGTAAAGATTTTCGTAAGATTCCTGTGGCAAAAATGAAGCAAGTTTAATTTTAGTTTTGTAGAGATTACTTTAATTCAGTCACAATAAATAAGTGGCTAAAAAAAAAAGATAACATTGATGCAGGTGTTGCAAGGACAGTTCCATTTAGTTTACAATGTGAACAGAAACAGCTGTGAATTGTTTAATTATGTGTATGATGAATAGATCCTTTTCAATTTAGCTGACATTTATCTAAACCTACAAAACAATGGCAAATATTTGGGGGTATTTAATGAGCTTAAGCTATTCAAAACAATGCGTCAAGTCAGTTTATAACTTTGGAAGAGACGGTTTTAAACCAGTTGGGAAGAATGTAAGAAAAGAATAACGGTATAAAAGTCAATAATAAAACATGTAGTTTAGAATAGATGTCGCGAAGTGTATTTTTTTTTCTAATATATGCTGTACTATTTATACTGTTATTTATCTGTTCATTTTTTTTGTTCATTTGGGGGATGTGGGCATCGCTGGCTAGGTCAGCATTTATTACCCATCCCTAATTGCCCTTGAGAAGGTGGTGGTGAGCTGCCTTCTTGAACCGCTGCAGTCCATGTGAGGTAGGTACACCCACAGTGCTGTTAGGAAGGGAATTCCAAGATTTTGACCCAGTTACAGTGAAGGAACAGCAATATAGTTCCAAGTCAGAATGGTGTGTGGCTTGGAGGGGAACTTGCAGATCATGGTGTTTCCATGCATCTGCTGCCCTTGTCCTTCTAGGCGGTAGACGTTGCGGGTTTGGATGATGCTGTGGAAGGAGCCTTGGTGAGTTGCTGCAGTGCATCTAGTAGATGGTACACACTGCTGCCACTGAGAGTTAGTGGTGCAGGGAGTGAATGTTGAAGATGGTGAATGGGGTGCCAATCAAGCGGGCTGCTTTGTCCTGGATGGTGTCGAGCTTTTTGCGTGTTGTTGGAGCTGCACCCATCCAGGCACTTAGCACTTCTGGCTGAAGATGGATGCAAATGTTTCAGCCTTGTCTTTTGCACTGATGTACTGGGCTCCCCCATCAGTGAGGATGGGGATGTTTGTGGAGCCGCCTCCTCCTGTCAATTGTTTAATTGTCCACCACCATTCATTACTGGATCTGGCAGGACTGCAGAGCTTAGATCTGATCTGTTGATTGTGGGATCACTTAGCCCTGTCTGTTGCATTCTGTTTTCTGCTGTTTGGCATACATGTAGTACTGTGTTGTAGCTTCACCAGGCTGACACCTCATTTTGAGGTATGCCTGGTGCTGTTTCTGACATGCCCTCCTATACTCCTCATTGAACCAGGGTTGGTCCCCCGGCTTGATGGTAATGGTAGAGTGGAGGATGTGCCAGGCCATGAGATTACAGATTGTGGTTGAATACAATTCTGTTGCTGCTGATGGCCCACAGTGCCTCATGGATGCCCAGTTTTGAGTTGCTATATCTGTTCGAAATCTATCCCATTTAGCATGGTGGTAGTGCCACCCAACACAATGGTAGGTATCCTCAGTGTGAAGACGGAACTTCATCTCCACAAAGACTGTGCAGTGCTCACTCCTACCAATACTGTCATGGACAGATGCATCTGTGACTGTTAGATTGGTATGGATGAAGTCAAGTAGGTTTTCCCTCTAACAGTCTAACAGCTATCTTCTGTTAATTGAATTTGGTTTTAACTTCTAAATGAACTCCTGGTGCTGTGAAAGGCTACCATAAGCTAGTTTTACCACTAGCTGCTATTTAGAACTCTGGCTCTCTGTCCGCTGAGTTGCTGTGATTGTTTTAGCACATTCCGTGGTGCTCGTTAAAAGAGCTTTGAATTACTCTTTGAACTGTGGGTCTATAGTTCCTTACCTTTACCAAACTACCTTTCTCCACATTAGCTGCTATTTCTGGTTGTCATTTTAGGATAGAGTTAGCTCTGCATGTTTTGATATAGCCTGACAAGAATGTCAAAGAAAAATTGCATGCGTAGTAATAAGGTGTTCATATTAAATACAGCATATTCAATGAGAAATTTCTTAAAACCCATAAGTGACTCTTTCCCCGGCGGTGGAATCCCCTGCATTCAGAAGGAAAATCCTGCCCAAAATGTCAGTTTAAGGTAACTTTTTAAAGTGAGTAAAGGGCATCACTCCTGCAGCCTCAACCCTATTTTGCAAACTTTGCTTGTTCCACATGAACACTGTACTCAACCATATGTAACCTTATTATGCAGAGTCAGTCATGGCTCAGTTGGTAGCACTCTTACCTCTGAGTCACAGGATTCTGGGTTCAAGTCCTTGAGCTTGAGGATAAAAATCAAGGCTGACAGTTAAGTGCAGTACTGAGGAGGACGGCACTGTCGGAGGTGCCATCTTTTGGTTAAACCAAAGCCCCATCTGCCAACTCAGGTGGATGTAAAAGATCCCATGGCACTATTTCAAAGAAGAGCAGGGGAGCTATCCCTGGTGTCCTGACCAATATTTATCTCACAATCAATATTACAAAAGAAAATTATCTGGTCATTATCACATTGCTGATTGTGGGAGTTTGCTGTGTACAAATTGGTTGTTGTATTTCCGACTTAACAGTGACTACACCTCAAAAGCACTTCATTGGCTGTAAAGCACTTTGAAACACCCATTGGTCATGAAAAGCACTACATAAGTGCAAATTTTTATGTACTGTATTCCAAAATATATTCTGAACTGAATCTATCCGATTTACATTGGTATGTATCAACAAATTCTAATTCCAGTGTTCCCCTAAGGAACCTGTTCCATAGATTTATCAGTTGCTCACTGAAATGTTTTCAATACTACCAATTTCTAATTTCGGTGAAGAAAGTAGATTTTTCTTGTAAAATGCTGATAGTTGGCATGCATGCAAGTGCTCGTCTAATTATCTCTCTTTTTCAGAATTGATTCCTATTCCAATAACTGCATGCTCAGTCCTTGTGTTTTGTAAGCACCCAGTTTGGCTGTACATTGAAATCACTCACTGTCGCATGATCCACACGACACTAAGGCAACCCTATAAAACAGGGTTGTCAAACATACGTCCCAGGGGCCAAGATCCGGCCCGCCAAAGGTTTCTATCTGGGCCACAGATATAAACTGTATCTGGGGCCGTTCCTCATCCTCACCAGGGCTCCGTGACTGGAGATGAGAAATTTCTCACTGGCTTCTTTTGCAGACCGGCTTTTTAAAAAAAAAAAAATTGCCGTCAGTTTCACAGCTGACAGTTGCTGACATCAGGAACAGCGCTTTCTCAACTTCGGACATATTCGGGGTTTTTTATAAAAGCCCACCGGTAAACACGGAATCTGTCAGAAGTTGGGAAACGGCTGGAACCTCATGTCAGGAACTGTCAGCTGTGAAACTAACAGCGATTTTTTTTTTTAAACTGACCAACCATCTGCTAAGTGTTCCCGTTCTCTGCAACTATCAGAGAGAGAGAGGAGGATGACAGGGACCGAGAGAGAAAGAGGGGGACTGTGAGAAGGAGCGAGGGAGGGGGAGCGGGTGAGAAAGAGGGGGAGCGGGTGAGAAAGAGGGGGAGCAGGAGGGGGAGCGGGAGAGAAAGAGGGGGAGCGGGAGAGAAAGAGGGGGAGCGGGAGAGAAAGAGGGGGAGCAGGAGAGGGAGCGGGAGAGAAAGAGGGAGAGAGAGAGAGCGAGCGAAAAGAGGGAAAGGGGATGTGGGGACAGAGAGAGAGAGTGGGGCAGAGTAGGAGGGGGACAGAGAGAGAGTGGGGCAGAGTAGGAGGGGGACAGAGAGAGAGAGTGGGGCAGAGTAGGAGGGGGGCAGAGACGGGGAAAGAGAGTGATCAAGATAAGTCCTGTCAGATGGACATCTATCGGCACAACATATGTGTGGGCAATCATTGACTCCTTGTGCAAGCAGTAAAATGTCAGATTTCTCTCTAAATCAGTGGCTAACATAGTGAAGAGAAAGTAAGTCATTAGTCTTCTCATTTAAAGCTTCTTCCCAAAAATGTACATTTGTTGCTGTTTTGATTAATAGTGAGATAAATTTTAGTGCCTGTATCTTTCCGAAATTGTCTCACCGGCCCCTGTGTGAGGCAAAAATTGTAATGTGGTCCCCTGCGTGAAAAGGTTGGACAGCCCTGATATCGAGCAACATTGTGTTGCAGTAGGAAGCTGGGGATTTACTGAAAAATCATCCATCAGTGAGTCATGTCTGTATCTGTTTTTGTATAGATTGCTGAGTTGATTTGTTCTTATATTGTCAAATAATGTGATGCCTGAATGCTTTAAACGCTCTCTAGCCAATTTCTTTCCAGCTTTTATTTCGTGAAATTAATCTTTAGATAGTACAATGGATAGTACCTTTATCCTCTTGATTATCAGATAAGCTAAGATTTTACGAATTTTACAATGCAATGGTACCAATCAAATGGAAGAACACTATGGATTATTTTGGAGTTTGATAAAATGTACCTACACCCCAAGGACTGCAGTGGTTCAAGAAGGCAACTCACTACCTTCTCAAAGGAAATTAGGGATGGGCAATAAATGCTGGCCTAGCCTGCAACGCCCACATCCCATGAACGAATATTAAAAAAATATATTTGGTCAGTCAGTATCAGAGTGGAAAGTGGTATTTTTGAAATCTTAATGCATTGGACCCAAAATCTATAAAAGAAAATCTCATGGTGTGCCTTGTTTTGTCCATCTGGAATTCTAATGCTGGATAATGGTTTCCTCCTAGATTGCAGCTATGTACTCCACTGTGAATAAACCAGCAAAGCAATGGTATGGAGCAGAAGCAGAGCAAGAAGGTGGGTATGCCAGCATTGATGAGGTGACTCCTCAAAGACGTCCATCTACAACCAGTCATCTATATGCATCTGTAGCTGACTATGAAAGAGAACCCAGAGCTGCAGGTCAGAATATATCTGTAGATGCTGCAGGAGAGGACATTGATCCAGGATATGAACCCATCAGAGCTCTGAAAGAGGAACCTCCAGAACAGGAGACTGAATCTAATGGAAACCAATCCCCGTGCATGGGAGAGAACCATTATGAAAGCATCCATGAATTGCAACAGAAACAAAACAATGAATAACCCTAATGTTTAACTGTGGGGATCATTTAGCACACTTGAGACACAAATTCGAGACTTTTAAAATAATTTCCTGGCCATTTCTTATACTAGGTACCTTGTAAATAGAATGTAAGAAGGAAATATTTCCTGTCTACATCTAATCCTGCTCCTGTACATTAATGAAAAAGGCTTTAATTCTGGTTGAATTGGGCTTTTGGGGAGGGGAAGAATAATTCCTGGGTGTATGAATAGGAGGAGTTCCTTGGTGACTTTTTTTTCCTGTGGGCCTGTTTTTATGCACAAAGTAACAGATTAAATTGCTGAAATAAATAGCTGCAATTAGTGCAGCTGTATCCTTTACAGAATGCAGTCGAGTGAACTCAGCATTTATATTTGCTATAATTTTATTTGGGGAACAGAAAAATGGTGCATATTTTCATAAATTAAACAGCTCTAAGTGCACAGTAAAACAAAGCATTTCTCTTTTGGTGGAGGTGCATTGTTAATTAGTAAATGGTTCAAAAGTCATTAGAAAATGAATATTCGTGTCAATAACCATCTCAGTTGTAACTTTTCCCTTTTTTACTTATGCTCCAACTAAATTAGAATTAGGTTTAATCATTCAGCAGGGCTCAACCACAGTGACTCTGTCTTGTTGAGAGATTTTCCTGTTTTAGGCCTGAAAACCATTTAGTATCCACATTACTGAAGCAATATATGAACCAGCCCTCAGATATCTCCTATTGGTACCAGTATCTTGCTGTTACTCTAACAGGAAAACCGTCAGGAAGGATTTTGCTCCCTTCCATTGAGTGTAAACTTTGTTTCTACTTTGCAAAAGATGATCATAAGAATGTGTAAAGTGCTGGAAAGTGGACCTCTAGACAAGATGCCTTCACTCAGTCCATCCATGCACCAGCAATGAACCTTCTGAACTGCACTTGCAGCCCAAATAATAGAAAAGCACAAACTCTCCATGTTACGTTTATTCAACACAGAATAATTGTAATGGCTGGGAAGTAAACAAAATTCTCTTTCTATGTCCCTGTAGTCTTCCTCTAGTTCTGTACCATAAGCTTGTCTGCTTACTAATTTCAGCTTTGCTGAAGAGCTACTAGGTAAACTGTTGGCTCACTTATCTGAAGAAAAATTGCTGTTTGGATGTTGATGTAATGGAAATATTTAATAAGCTCCGTCATCCTATATATCAGTTTCAAGGTACACCACCTCCAAAAATTGTTCACCACTGCCTCCTACAGATGTTAGAGATGCTGCTGTATCAGTTAATGTAATCTCCTTGGAGCAACGTGGTTAGCACTACAACTCTTTCAGGCCTACGTATATAATCAGGTATGATCTATTGACTTAGGGCGGGCAGTTAGAAAGAAGCATAGATCTGTTTCAACCATTTTCAAGTCAAATCTGGCACAATTACTCCAGATTCATTCTTCAACTAAATAATTTGTTAAGTAAGAGTTTTGAGTTGCTGGACATAGGCAGATGCTAAACATCTTCAGCTTCCAAGTTAAGGCCTTATAATTATAGATTAGGCCCTTCATTTCACTATGAAAATGTGCTTTGCATCTTGAACCACATTAGTGTGTAGTTTGCTGTACCTGTTAGATGCTAGATCACAATTAACCTCCATTGTTCTGATGTAATTCCTGCCCCTTTACATAAGTGAACCAAAAAGTCCAAGGTATTTTTTCTGCAGAGCATAAGACAAGAGGGTGCAATTACAGGCTGTGCATCTGAAAAAGTTCCCATAATTTGAATAATACCTTTACTGCCAAGTTTTTGGCTTTTTTTACTGTAACCAATAAAAACAAAGTTTGTAGAATAATTAATTGCAAAGAGAATACTTTGGGGCACGCCCTTGCAATGACCCTATTCCTTAATATTTATCTGAAAACTGGACACTTATCTAATAATAAAAAATGTAAGCAAAAATACTTTTCTCCAGCTTTAAAAAAAAATCACTGACTAGCCAGTGATGTGTTTCCTTTTAGGAAAACAACCTTCATCACACTTCCATAACCAAACATCAAAATATGCTACTGGAACTGTGGTAATATCATCTTTGGAAAACAACTCGCCAGGTTCAAATAATGTAAATAGATGTCTCACTGTTTCATTTGATTACCTTTGCAATTGGGAACAACTTTGCAGAATCTTTGCTCAGGAGATTAGATTAGCCAACAAGGATTGAATGTTGTAATCTAAGGTCAGACAGAGATAAAAGACCACATTGGAAAACAATACTGGGATTTCTGGGATCATGTAAATAACGTACTGGGGTAGGTTAATGGAATTAAGTTAATAGTTTGATGCTTGATTGTCTTTGGACTTTAAAGTGAATATTTATAGTGCATTATCTGTGGAAATTTCACAAGTTAGATAGTCGCCAATAAATTAGATTATATATGGTCTGTTGAAAGAATGTGTTAATGTCCTTTTCTCATTTTGTTCTTTGTTCTAACATAATCTAAAAAATTCTAATTCTGACAGTGTATAAAGTAGAATTTATGAAATATATAAAATATCAGCATAGCCTTTCATTACTTGGATTTGAAAAAATTACATAAAACAGTTAATTTTTATTATAAAAATTTATGGGATTGGCAATGGAATAGTGGTCTACATTCCCTCAGCAATTAAATAAGTTGGGAAGAGTTGAGAACAGTGCAGGTTGTCTTGAAGTAAAACTTGATGTGCCAAAGGAACTTTCATTGTTCCATGTTTTATTTACTCAAATATGACAGGAAACCTCCCCCAGTCTCCCACTCACTGCTCCCAATCTCTGCATGCAGTTAACTAAAAGTAGTGAGTAGTAAAGGGCGTTAAGAGCCAAGGATAAATGGAAAAATGTCATATTTCAGCATCTCACATTAAATCTTGTGAGCATTGCAGCTCCAAATAAAAACAGCCATTGCATGACAATTTTTTAATATCTTTTTTTAATTACAAGTGTATTTTTAAGATGAATTCTAAAGAATAAAGGCATCATAGAGCCTTATGCAGAAGTATTTCTTTGTCAAACAGAATATTGTATGAAGATATTCCAAGTAAAATCAGTAACTTTGTTATAAATGAGGACCTAGACAATCTAAAGTGGCTCAAAACAAATTCCTAGGATTAGGTGGTAATTATCCCCGAGTGCTGAGAGATTAGGGAGAAGATTCGAGATACTGGTAATGATGATTATAAGAGAATCACTGTAAACAGGGAATGGGGATGGTAGCTAGCAGTAGATTAGGGAAAAAAGCTAATGGAGAGTCCACATTCAAAAAGGATGACAAATCTGAGACAAGCAACTGCAGACCCATTATACTCACTTTCATTCATGTGAAATAATAGAAGAAGAATAAACATATGTGTACAATCAGGTTAACAATAGTCAACATGAATTCAGAAGGGGAAGATCCTAGCTAACCAATCTGTTTGACTTTGAGGAAGTGATAACCCACATGGATTGCAGTTAGTTCTATGGCATGGTGTGCCTTGACTTCTGAAAAGGCTTGTGAAGTTCCATATGAAAGGCTTAAACTCAAAGTTGTGGGGATTTAGGGTAAACCCTGAGAATGGATATGAAATACTTATGGGTAGGAAATAATGAGTGCTCATTTAAAGGAGTTACGTCAGAGAGGATAGGAAATATTAGATTCATAAACTCAGTGCAAAGTTGTCAAATTTACAGGAATCGAGAGAGGCAACTCAAATTACAGAATGAGCATGAATAATGGCGGATGAAATTTAATGCAGATAAGTGTGAAGGGCTTCAGATCGGTAGAGAAAATATTAAGCAGGCAAACTCCATGAATGGTGTTGGAATAACTGAGCATGAAGCTGAAAGAGACCTAGGAGACTTTTGTAGATTTGACAATAAGCATGTCCAACCAATGCAGAGCAGCAAATAGCAATTGTTAACTACATTAGCAAAACAGTAGAATACAAATCAGAGGAAATAATGATTAAACATTATGGTGCTTTGGTCAAGGTATAGAAAAAAAGTTAATCCTGAATATTAGTACAGAAATGGAACAATTCTAATGTAATACTTCCAATGCCAGTAACAGTCCAACAGTGGTGCCTTTGCCACTGGTTTGCTATGAATTCAAATACCCAAAGGCTTCTTTAATGTCAGTCACCAAGTGGTATTCTAAGCGCTTTTTGTGGTAGTAGTAACACAAATGCATCTAGTCATAAGAGTGTAAATAGGAGCAGGAGTAGACCATACAGCCCTCAAACCAGCTCTGCCATTCAATGCAATCATGCCTCAGCTCCACTTTTCTGCCAGCTCCTCTTATCCCTTGATTTCCTGAGAGATCAAAACTCTATCTATCCCAGCCTTGAATATATTCAATATTGGAGCATCTACAAGCCTCTCGGGTAGAGAATTCCAAAGATTTACAACCCTTTGAGTGAAGAAATTTCTCCTCATTACAGTTCTAAGTGATCGACCCCTTGTGCTGAGACTGTGCCTTGTTCTAGAATCCCCAGCCGGGAAAGGAACACAAGAATATAGGATTAGGCCATTCAGCCCATCGAGCCTGCTCTGCCATTCAATACGATCATGACTGATCATCCACTTCTATGCCTTTTTCCCACACTATCCCCAAATCCCTTTATGTCATTGACATTTAGAAATCTGTCAATCTCTACTTTAAACATACTCAATGACTGAGCTTCCACAGCCCTCTGGGGTAGAGAATTCCAAAGATTCACAACCCTCTGAGTAAAGAAATGTTCCTCATCTCTGACCTAAGTGGCTTCCCCCTTTATTTTGAAATTGTGTCCCCTGGTTCTAGACTCCCCAACCAGGAGAAACATCTTAGCTGCATCTACCTTGTCTATCCCTTTAAGTATTTTGTAGATTTCAATGAGATCACCTTTCATTCTCTGAAACTCTAAAGAATACAGGCCCAGTTTCCTCAAACTCTCTTCATAGGACAGTCCCGCCATCCTGGGAACAGGTCTGGTGAACCTCCGTTGCACTCCCTCTATGGCAATAATATCCTCCCTAAGTTAAGGGGACCAAAACTGTACACAGTACACCAGGTGTGGTCTAACTTCTGTGTCTACCCTGTGAAACCCCTTCAGAATCTTGACGTTTCAAAGAGATGACATCTCATTCTTCTAAACTCCAGAGCAGGGTCGCCAATCTTTACCTGAGTGAGAGCTACTTCTGGTAAAGGAAAAGAACATGTTTGCTGACAATGCCACCACTAGGTGCACTACTCACACATGCACAAATGACTGAAACGTCCGCGATGTCTCAGGCAGCTGCCAGTAATAAAGATGGTGCTGCTCCATTTGGCACAAAAGGCCCTTTCCCTTTTAGCAGCTTCTCTTGGCCCCTACCCACCACCAACCGCCACCACCCCCCCGCCACGCCCGCTTGGTGCTCACTCACTCTGCTTGGCACTGGCTACTCCCCACTGAAACACGTTCTTACCTTTCGCTCCCCCGCTCAATGCTCCCTCGCTGCTGGGCCCCCTACTTGCCGCTCCCTTGGCGTGCACCGCTGGGCCTCCCACTCGGTGCTCCCTCGCCGCTCACTCGATCCCCCTGCATTCGCCACTGGGTTCCCCACTCCCTGCTCCCTCACCACTGACTTGCCGCTCCGCCCCCTGCTCGCCACTCCCTCACTGCTCTCTCGCTGCTGGGCCCCTCACTTGCTGCTCAGCTCCCCGTCTCGCCGCTCCCTCTCCGCTCAGCCCCCGTCTCGCCGCTCCCTCTCGGCTCCCTCTCCGCTCAGCCCCCGTCTCGCCGCTCCCTCTCCGCTCAGCCCCCGTCTCGCCGCTCCCTCTCCGCTCAGCCCCCGTCTCGCCGCTCCCTCTCCGCTCAGCCCCCGTCTCGCCGCTCCCTCTCCGCTCAGCCCCCGTCTCGCCGCTCCCTCTCCGCTCAGCCCCCGTCTCGCCGCTCCCTCTCCGCTCAGCCCCCGTCTCGCCGCTCCCTCTCCGCTCAGCCCCCGTCTCGCCGCTCCCTCTCCGCTCAGCCCCCGTCTCGCCGCTCCCTCTCCGCTCAGCCCCCGTCTCGCCGCTCCCTCTCCGCTCAGCCCCCGTCTCGCCGCTCCCTCTCCGCTCAGCCCCCGTCTCGCCGCTCCCTCTCCGCTCAGCCCCCGTCTCGCCGCTCCCTCTCCGCTCAGCCCCCGTCTCGCCGCTCCCTCTCCGCTCAGCCCCCGTCTCGCCGCTCCCTCTCCGCTCAGCCCCCGTCTCGCCGCTCCCTCTCCGCTCAGCCCCCGTCTCGCCGCTCCCTCTCCGCTCAGCCCCCGTCTCGCCGCTCCCTCTCCGCTCAGCCCCCGTCTCGCCGCTCCCTCTCCGCTCAGCCCCCGTCTCGCCGCTCCCTCTCCGCTCAGCCCCCGTCTCGCCGCTCCCTCTCCGCTCAGCCCCCGTCTCGCCGCTCCCTCTCCGCTCAGCCCCCGTCTCGCCGCTCCCTCTCCGCTCAGCCCCCGTCTCGCCGCTCCCTCTCCGCTCAGCCCCCGTCTCGCCGCTCCCTCTCCGCTCAGCCCCCGTCTCGCCGCTCCCTCTCCGCTCAGCCCCCGTCTCGCCGCTCCCTCTCCGCTCAGCCCCCGTCTCGCCGCTCCCTCTCCGCTCAGCCCCCGTCTCGCCGCTCCCTCTCCGCTCAGCCCCCGTCTCGCCGCTCCCTCTCCGCTCAGCCCCCGTCTCGCCGCTCCCTCTCCGCTCAGCCCCCGTCTCGCCGCTCCCTCTCCGCTCAGCCCCCGTCTCGCCGCTCCCTCTCCGCTCAGCCCCCGTCTCGCCGCTCCCTCTCCGCTCAGCCCCCGTCTCGCCGCTCCCTCTCCGCTCAGCCCCCGTCTCGCCGCTCCCTCTCCGCTCAGCCCCCGTCTCGCCGCTCCCTCTCCGCTCAGCCCCCGTCTCGCCGCTCCCTCTCCGCTCAGCCCCCGTCTCGCCGCTCCCTCTCCGCTCAGCCCCCGTCTCGCCGCTCCCTCTCCGCTCAGCCCCCGTCTCGCCGCTCCCTCTCCGCTCAGCCCCCGTCTCGCCGCTCCCTCTCCGCTCAGCCCCCGTCTCGCCGCTCCCTCTCCGCTCAGCCCCCGTCTCGCCGCTCCCTCTCCGCTCAGCCCCCGTCTCGCCGCTCCCTCTCCGCTCAGCCCCCGTCTCGCCGCTCCCTCTCCGCTCAGCCCCCGTCTCGCCGCTCCCTCTCCGCTCAGCCCCCGTCTCGCCGCTCCCTCTCCGCTCAGCCCCCGTCTCGCCGCTCCCTCTCCGCTCAGCCCCCGTCTCGCCGCTCCCTCTCCGCTCAGCCCCCGTCTCGCCGCTCCCTCTCCGCTCAGCCCCCGTCTCGCCGCTCCCTCTCCGCTCAGCCCCCGTCTCGCCGCTCCCTCTCCGCTCAGCCCCCGTCTCGCCGCTCCCTCTCCGCTCAGCCCCCGTCTCGCCGCTCCCTCTCCGCTCAGCCCCCGTCTCGCCGCTCCCTCTCCGCTCAGCCCCCGTCTCGCCGCTCCCTCTCCGCTCAGCCCCCGTCTCGCCGCTCCCTCTCCGCTCAGCCCCCGTCTCGCCGCTCCCTCTCCGCTCAGCCCCCGTCTCGCCGCTCCCTCTCCGCTCAGCCCCCGTCTCGCCGCTCCCTCTCCGCTCAGCCCCCGTCTCGCCGCTCCCTCTCCGCTCAGCCCCCGTCTCGCCGCTCCCTCTCCGCTCAGCCCCCGTCTCGCCGCTCCCTCTCCGCTCAGCCCCCGTCTCGCCGCTCCCTCTCCGCTCAGCCCCCGTCTCGCCGCTCCCTCTCCGCTCAGCCCCCGTCTCGCCGCTCCCTCTCCGCTCAGCCCCCGTCTCGCCGCTCCCTCTCCGCTCAGCCCCCGTCTCGCCGCTCCCTCTCCGCTCAGCCCCCGTCTCGCCGCTCCCTCTCCGCTCAGCCCCCGTCTCGCCGCTCCCTCTCCGCTCAGCCCCCGTCTCGCCGCTCCCTCTCCGCTCAGCCCCCGTCTCGCCGCTCCCTCTCCGCTCAGCCCCCGTCTCGCCGCTCCCTCTCCGCTCAGCCCCCGTCTCGCCGCTCCCTCTCCGCTCAGCCCCCGTCTCGCCGCTCCCTCTCCGCTCAGCCCCCGTCTCGCCGCTCCCTCTCCGCTCAGCCCCCGTCTCGCCGCTCCCTCTCCGCTCAGCCCCCGTCTCGCCGCTCCCTCTCCGCTCAGCCCCCGTCTCGCCGCTCCCTCTCCGCTCAGCCCCCGTCTCGCCGCTCCCTCTCCGCTCAGCCCCCGTCTCGCCGCTCCCTCTCCGCTCAGCCCCCGTCTCGCCGCTCCCTCTCCGCTCAGCCCCCGTCTCGCCGCTCCCTCTCCGCTCAGCCCCCGTCTCGCCGCTCCCTCTCCGCTCAGCCCCCGTCTCGCCGCTCCCTCTCCGCTCAGCCCCCGTCTCGCCGCTCCCTCTCCGCTCAGCCCCCGTCTCGCCGCTCCCTCTCCGCTCAGCCCCCGTCTCGCCGCTCCCTCTCCGCTCAGCCCCCGTCTCGCCGCTCCCTCTCCGCTCAGCCCCCGTCTCGCCGCTCCCTCTCCGCTCAGCCCCCGTCTCGCCGCTCCCTCTCCGCTCAGCCCCCGTCTCGCCGCTCCCTCTCCGCTCAGCCCCCGTCTCGCCGCTCCCTCTCCGCTCAGCCCCCGTCTCGCCGCTCCCTCTCCGCTCAGCCCCCGTCTCGCCGCTCCCTCTCCGCTCAGCCCCCGTCTCGCCGCTCCCTCTCCGCTCAGCCCCCGTCTCGCCGCTCCCTCTCCGCTCAGCCCCCGTCTCGCCGCTCCCTCTCCGCTCAGCCCCCGTCTCGCCGCTCCCTCTCCGCTCAGCCCCCGTCTCGCCGCTCCCTCTCCGCTCAGCCCCCGTCTCGCCGCTCCCTCTCCGCTCAGCCCCCGTCTCGCCGCTCCCTCTCCGCTCAGCCCCCGTCTCGCCGCTCCCTCTCCGCTCAGCCCCCGTCTCGCCGCTCCCTCTCCGCTCAGCCCCCGTCTCGCCGCTCCCTCTCCGCTCAGCCCCCGTCTCGCCGCTCCCTCTCCGCTCAGCCCCCGTCTCGCCGCTCCCTCTCCGCTCAGCCCCCGTCTCGCCGCTCCCTCTCCGCTCAGCCCCCGTCTCGCCGCTCCCTCTCCGCTCAGCCCCCGTCTCGCCGCTCCCTCTCCGCTCAGCCCCCGTCTCGCCGCTCCCTCTCCGCTCAGCCCCCGTCTCGCCGCTCCCTCTCCGCTCAGCCCCCGTCTCGCCGCTCCCTCTCCGCTCAGCCCCCGTCTCGCCGCTCCCTCTCCGCTCAGCCCCCGTCTCGCCGCTCCCTCTCCGCTCAGCCCCCGTCTCGCCGCTCCCTCTCCGCTCAGCCCCCGTCTCGCCGCTCCCTCTCCGCTCAGCCCCCGTCTCGCCGCTCCCTCTCCGCTCAGCCCCCGTCTCGCCGCTCCCTCTCCGCTCAGCCCCCGTCTCGCCGCTCCCTCTCCGCTCAGCCCCCGTCTCGCCGCTCCCTCTCCGCTCAGCCCCCGTCTCGCCGCTCCCTCTCCGCTCAGCCCCCGTCTCGCCGCTCCCTCTCCGCTCAGCCCCCGTCTCGCCGCTCCCTCTCCGCTCAGCCCCCGTCTCGCCGCTCCCTCTCCGCTCAGCCCCCGTCTCGCCGCTCCCTCTCCGCTCAGCCCCCGTCTCGCCGCTCCCTCTCCGCTCAGCCCCCGTCTCGCCGCTCCCTCTCCGCTCAGCCCCCGTCTCGCCGCTCCCTCTCCGCTCAGCCCCCGTCTCGCCGCTCCCTCTCCGCTCAGCCCCCGTCTCGCCGCTCCCTCTCCGCTCAGCCCCCGTCTCGCCGCTCCCTCTCCGCTCAGCCCCCGTCTCGCCGCTCCCTCTCCGCTCAGCCCCCGTCTCGCCGCTCCCTCTCCGCTCAGCCCCCGTCTCGCCGCTCCCTCTCCGCTCAGCCCCCGTCTCGCCGCTCCCTCTCCGCTCAGCCCCCGTCTCGCCGCTCCCTCTCCGCTCAGCCCCCGTCTCGCCGCTCCCTCTCCGCTCAGCCCCCGTCTCGCCGCTCCCTCTCCGCTCAGCCCCCGTCTCGCCGCTCCCTCTCCGCTCAGCCCCCGTCTCGCCGCTCCCTCTCCGCTCAGCCCCCGTCTCGCCGCTCCCTCTCCGCTCAGCCCCCGTCTCGCCGCTCCCTCTCCGCTCAGCCCCCGTCTCGCCGCTCCCTCTCCGCTCAGCCCCCGTCTCGCCGCTCCCTCTCCGCTCAGCCCCCCGCTCGCCACTCCTTCGACGTTTGCAGCTGCCGCCCGCCACTTGCTGTTCCAAGAAAATTACAGCACAGGAACAGGCCCTTCGGCCCTCCAAGCCTACGCCGATCCAAATCCTCTATCTAAACCTGTCGCCTATTTTCTAAAGAACAAAGAAAATTACAGATGTCCTGCGGTGACATCAGCGCATGGTGACACCAGGATGTGCATGCAAGGATTAATGCTGGCAGGATGACTTGAGCGATTAGGAATATTATGCGAGCTACTCAAAGGCCAACATGGCTATCAGTAGCTTTTGATCAACATGTTGGCGACTCTGCTCCAGAGAGTATAGGCCCAATTTACTCAGCCTCAAAGGTATTAAGGATGGACAACAAATGCTGGCCTTGCCAGCAAAGCTCACTTCCCATGAATGAATAAAAAAAAACACCGCATCATAGGACAACCCTCTCATCCCACGATGCAATCTAGTGAACCTTCACTATACCACCTCCAAGGCGAGCTTATCCTTCCTTGGAAAAGGAGACTAAAACCGCACGCAGTTTGCATATGTGGTCTCACGAAATCTTTGTACAATTGTAGCAAGATCTCCTTATTCTTGTACTCCAGTCCCCTTGCAATAAAAGCCAACATGCCATTTGCCTTCCTAATTGCTTGCTGTACCTGCATGCTAACTTTATGTTGCTTGTACAAGTACATCAAAGTCCTTTTGAATATCAGCATTTAAATGTTTTACATCTTATAAAAAATATTCTACTTTTCTATTCTTAATACCAAAGTGAATAACCTCACATTTCCGTCTGCCATTTTGCCACCACTCACTTGGTCCGGTTTCCTCCCACATGCCAAAGACTTGCAGGTTGATAGGTAAATTGGCCATTAGCAATTGCCCCTAGTATAGGTAGGTGGTAGGGAAAAATATAGGGACAGGTGGGGATGTGGTAGGAATATGAAATTAGTGTAGGATTAGTATAAATGGGTGGTTGATGGTCGGCACAGACTCGGTGGGCCGAAGGGCCTGTTTCAGTGCTGTATCTCTAAACTTAACCTGTCTATATCTCTGCAGCCTCTTGTGTGATCCACACAGCTTACATTCCCACCTAGCTTTGTATTGTCAGCAAACTTGAATACATTTACTCTCAGCCTCTTCATCTAAGTTACATAGATTGTACATAGTTAAGGCCCCAGCACTGATCCTTGTGGCACTCCAATAGTTACAACCTGCCAACTTGAAAATGTCCCGTTTATCCCTACTCTCTTCTTAATGTCCGTTACCTAATCCTCTATCCATGTTAATATATTACTCCCAACTCCATGAGCCCTTATTTTGCGTATTAACCTATTTTTGTGGCACCTTATCGAATGCCTTTTGGAAATCCAAACATAAAACATCTAGCTCCCCTTTATCGAACCTACTAGTTACATCTTCAAAAACTGTTAAGAAATTTGTCGAACACTATTTTCCTTTCATAAAACTATGTTGACTCCGTCTGATCATAATATGATTTTCTAAGTGCAATGCTAAGACTTCCCTAATAGATTCCAGCATTTTCCTGACGGTCCTGAAGCAATGTTGAGTAATTCACACTCTCAAAATTGTAACATCGACACACCAAAGTCAATATTCATTCTGTCCCTTTGTAGAACTGGAATAACAGTGAAATAAGCTCCCCGCTATAGATCAGTGAGTTGGTACTTGCTATGCACAAATAGGCCCATAGAATAGCATAAGCCTCAAAGTTAGTGCTATCTATATGATTTTAAGTGTTTCAATTTGAACATGTTTGAGGTCTATATCATAATTATCTTTTTAAAATTCACAATTCAGTTAGTATTCATAACACATTTAACCATTTCAGTCAATTTGGTGGTTTTTGAAAAGGCAATTGTAATTGTAGTTCAAATATGAATTCTGACAATATGTAATGTATAATAAGTTACCCACTTGGAGACTTAGTGTGTCAGTTTTAGCTGATATTGAAACTATACCCTTCAAGTGCAGGAAACTATAACTCAATGAAAGCACCATGGTAGGTTGCTTGGAATAAGTAAATGAACTGTTAACAGATATTTACTGGAGCAGAGAAAGTGCTATTGAAATGGAATGGATCTAAATGCTGTACTTCCAACAATTAAGAGAACTTGATGCAAAGCTTCCATATTTCGTAAGCCTACTTACTAACTGTACTTGTTATACTGCAATATTTGTGAATCTCTGTTATTTGTGTTAATAAGAAAATATGGTACTTATTACATGAAATTCAACAACTTTTGTATTCACTTTTAAATGTTTTATACTTTTTAAAATTACAAGATATATTTGCGTACAGTTGATTTTACTGGAGACTAATAAATTTCTAAATCATTTTTTGTAAAATATTCTGTTTATATTTTATTTTAAATGCTTAACAAACTCTAAGTGTATTTAGTAAAAGGGAACAGTTTTAATGAAAAGGTGTGTGACAAACTATTTTTTCAGCTGGGTAGAAGAGGTCTGCATCATTTTCATTGCAGCGATGCTCTTTGCAAGTGGTTTGACATATTTCAATGTGTTTTACAGCGTGTTGATATTTTGGGAAATAAAAACTGGTTAACACTTTTTTCATAAAGGCAAGTTTATTGCTTTAAATATTTTAGGTATTACTCTATGTTGAAACTCTTCATCACAAAATCTATACTTCAGTTTGGTGAAATTTGGCCTTCTGTTATGAATAGATTTAGAATTAATCATATTGATTTTCTAAATTTGTGGAAGAAACTACTGCCAAGTATTAATCCCACTTCCTTGTCACTTCCCCAGTTTGTAACTATACAGCTAATATGTTTGGAGCCTTTGTTTAGATCGGCCATCATAAGTCTGATGGTTTATGATAATATTTTGTCACATGACTATAGTAATGGGACCATGCTGTGATTCTTCATAAAAATATGATCAAATTATTTCTATGATTAATGAAAACGTTTTATTCGAACAAGAATCAATTAGTATCACTATGCCCTAATCTACCTAGTTATTTCTCTCATTATTTACAATCCAGGTGTCCTGGATTTGGTCCATTACCATGGTTTCTTGATTTAAAAAAAATCTGTGTAAGAATTGATGGATTGTATGCAAATTTGTGAATAATTGGTAACATTGTTAAATAAAGATAAAATCTGTTTAGATTTATTTTGTTGTACACATTAAATCTTTTTGATCCTCATCTGATACCCTTTAAAGTGGTATTTTCACTGAAGTAACTGCAAAACCATTCACTGTGCTGTAAAATGCCACAAAATACAACTCTTTAACAAGCTAACTTTCAGTTCAAAGAGCAAACTGTTTAAAGATTGCAGCCAAGTCCGTGATATTCTTTTAGTCCTAACGCTAGAAAGTACCATGACACATCAGTATGGGATTCTGGCTATAAAACTCCTGAGGATTACCACTGCCAGATATTATCTGGGGGCCAACATGATGAGCAAGATTTTATGGGCCACCCTGAGATGGGGTCAGAAATGGGTGGGCCCCACAGAATGGCGGAAGACCTGTCGCCTCCTTATCTCTAAGCAACTTTATCAGGGGCAAGATAGGCTGACAACAGCCTTCCTACCCAGAGGCCTATTGAGGCCCTTAAGTGGCCTGTTATCAGCCTCTTCCCCACCATCCCCCACCATCCCGCACCACTGGGGTTTAATCAGAGGTGACCTCCCTGCGGGCTTGGGGCAGTCCCTCCTCCGTGGGCCAGCTGTGGCCCACAGAGGACACCTGGCAAAAACTGCACTTCCCTGGACCCCCCCTGCACTTCATGATCACCCTCCTACCCACCTCACCAGGGCCTTCAGTATTGACCCCAGCGACCCCACCTCACTTACCTGAGGTCCTGATCTCCAGCGCTGGGCCTCCATCCAAGACCTCTGCAATACCGGCAGTGGCCACCACTCACGGTGGTGCTGTCGATATTGCAGAGCTGCCAACCCTGTGATTGGTCAGCAGCTCTTGGAGGTGGAATCCCCATCTTTAAAGGGACAGAGATCCTGGCACCGGGTACTTAGGTTCCGGCACAACATAGGATTTCACCAGGGGGGCTTGAAAAGGTTGGAGGAGCCCCACTTCAGCTCTTTTGATCCGGTGCTGGGAGCCTTACCGGCACCACAAAATCCAGCCCATTAGATGGGAACATAAAATTGTTAACACATTTATCTCCCTTTATCTGGTTGTGGAAGAGGAGTTTTGCTCACAACAGGAGGGAGAAGTTCACACACTTGCACTTTCTAGGAAGGCTCGTTGGATGGAAATCAGGAGCAGGAACCTTAGCTCAATTTGGTTTCCCCCCCCCACCCCCCTAGTCCAGGGACATTGAGGCCAACTGTAGTTTACCACACCATTGCCCCAGCTCAAATCCACTGACTTGGTAAATCCCCTCCATTCCTTATACACGGTAAATAGTCACCCAGTTTGAGCTTAAATGCCACCCTGTGAAATATTTTCCTGTGCATGCACATTTCCTGCTGCCAAAACTACAAGTGCACAACTCAGAAGTTTTTATTTTTGCAATTGCTTACTGTTTGTCCATTGGCAGTTTACAAGTCACAGTGGCATTCCTTTGTGAATTTTAACACTAGTGGGATTTTTAAACATGCCTTTGCAGCATATATTACATTTTTTTTAAAAATTGATTACAGAAATTAACAGGATAGCCCCTACATTCCAATCATGCTTTGAAGTACAATTGTACAAATCAATACCATTTTGAAGAACATTTATTTTAAATATTCAAGAAAAGCACAAGATAGCAGATCAGGAATTAAATTTCATTGATCTTATGTTTACAAGTTGTAGGATTCCACATGTGTGATTATAAATTGTCCAATGCTAATGTAAACTTAAGCTGGCTCTTGTGTTGGCTTAGATACATTTGAAGACCTGAAATATTCTCGCTACATTTTTAATATGAATGTTATACCAATTTCTCTCTCACTTTGTGTAAATGACAATTTGCAAAAATCAAAGTTGTCTCTTTCCATGTGACAGCAATACCCACTATCTTTATTATACTAAAAATCTTATGACTGTGAACGCCCTGTCTACTTTTTCAATTATTATTCTTATGTCCACATTTACAATGGAATTGCTTATTTAAAATTGTCATGTTGTAGTTATATACTGCCTCTATCTGAAGTGCTGCCATGCCACCCCGGGACAGGCTGCAGTTACTGTGTGACAAGTTTGCATGGGAAGTTTCCATTATAAATGTGGACATAAGAATTTATAGCAGAAAATGTTCACTGGAAGTCTGTGTAAGATTTTTAATATATTGTACATAAATTAAATATTAAATGAAAATAAGGACAGAGAAGATCAGTGAAAATAGTTCAGGACTGATGCCTCTAAATTATAGAGGGAAATTTCAGTATTAAGCTCATTTGGAAAGTATGTCTAATATTTTGAATGTGTTGTAGATGGTATTAAATACAGAATATCAGACTTAGTTTGTTCCCATTTTAAAGACAGTGTGCCCTGGTCCAATTATCCCCAGCCCTTTAATCCTGCTTCACCTGTAGGTTATATTTGATCTAAACACTCTGTGGGGGCTAAACTGAAAACAGGCACTTGCTTTGTGCGATTATCCCACTCTCATTCATGTGATGCAGGCAGCACAGCAACTTTGTGTTGTCTGCTTATTACCATGATTTAACGCGCAACCAGTGCTAACTGTACTAATGAATGGCTGCGTACCTCTGCAGGGGGCCAAAATCATGTGAGGCTAGCGCGAATTATAGTTTGCCTGTGCTTAAAGCCAGCCTGCACTTCTTAAAGGGGCAGTGCGTTATGGCCAGAGCAGGTGGTGGAAGTCCCTGTACAAGTCACTCTGACATGGAAAAAGACTGAATAATGGCACGACATGGGAAGGAATATGCTCCAAGGTTCTTTGGTCGTGCATTGGAGGCCTTAGGGGAGGAGGTACAAAGGAGGAGAGAGGTGCTGTGTCCACAGGGGGCCAGGAAGCAGCAAGACCAGATAGCTATGGAGGTCAATGCCAAGAGTCTAGCCGGGAGGACCTGGATGCAGGGTTGCAAAAAAGTTCAATGACTTTACACGTGTGGTCAAGGTCAGTGAATGCATCTTCAAATGCCATACGCCACCAACTGCACCACTAGCCTCAGCTACTGCTCAATGCACCACAGCCCCATCACTCACCTCCAAACAATCTCTATCAATGAAAACTCTTAGCTAACATTCAAAGCTGCAACTCACCTTCACACACTTAGCACTGACGCAAGCCTCACACCCCGATTTCACAGTTTTCACACACTGCCAGCTATTCCACCATGGCAGTCACATCACCCAAATCAATTGCACCACATTCACTGACACACTTGCCCCTTTCTTGCAGGACAAGGTAGCACACAACCAGACACAGCATCAGGTAACCGGCATGTCTGCATGTTCTTAACTCGGTGGAGGAGATGGTCCTCGCCATCATTGGAGCAGCCATTGCTGCGGCTGTGGCCAGTACCAGAGCTGAAATCATAGAAGATGATGGTATTCTCATACCTAATCCTCCTCCTTCTCTCATCCCACTTCCCCCTCATCCCACAATTTCTTCTGATATACAAGCCGCAGATGATATAAGCATGCACTTCTTGCTTTCACACCCTTCCCCACCCCCCACAACAATCCGACCCTTGGTCTTTTTCTCCTTTCAGGTACCCAAGAACTGCAACCTGGCCAGGCAGTGGTGGAAGAGTAACAAGAAACTGATGATGAAGAAACACAATCACTGGATTTAGCACTCTCAGCCACCAGCTCAGGTACTGGCACTGCATGTATTTTAGGGGATGGCATAGAGGTGGGATCTGCACATGGTGAAACACTGGGCACAAATGGCCTGCAGCCAGGGCAGGTGGCAAGGTTTGCGTAGGTGCCAGCTCACCAGAGGGTGATATTGCACACAAGTTCCACTACAGAGGACTCGGATGAGAACTTCAATGGGGTGGGCTACAGCAAAAGGCTGATAGTTATGCACAATGAACTGCATGGTGCATTGGCAGGCCTACGATGTCAAGGAGCATGGATGAGTCCAGCAGCAGCTTTGCATAGAGTTTGGAGCCCATCATCTCCAGCACGGAAATGGTGGCCAACTCCATGAGAGCATTTGCACATCCATCCATGATGCAGCATCTAGTTGCCAATTCTCAGCTTCCATTGCAGCACAAGCAGAAACCACCCAACATTTGGATGCTGCAGTGGCAGTTCAGATTGCTCCCACTCAAGGTCCGCTTACTGCCATCATGACTGGGGGTACCAGTGCTCAAAAGGGCTTACAGGGTCTTACAGCATTGCAGCAATCTGTTGTGTTTAAAATCAAACCCTGTTACAATCAGACCAGGTGAAGATGGTAAAAGATACCAAGACAACTATCTCACCTGGTCGTAACAACAGGCAAAGGCACACGGAGCAAAGGTATTAAGGGAATGCACAAGGGTGATTAGTTTATGTGTGTATGCAATATGGCATACTTTAATTTATTAATTAATTAGGAATGTTTATTATATGATGGCTTTTATTTTTGCATTGTGGCCAAATGATGGTCAGTAACAGAGGGAAAGTAGGTGGGGAACTGTTGGTGAATTAGGGTGTATTTACTGGTATTACGGCAGATGAGTTATTCACCGACTGAAAGGGGCTGTCTAGGTTGCCCTCCCTTCCTTTACCCCTTCCTGCTCCTCAGCTGCTTGCCATATAGCAAGTGGTAGGGGCAGTGCGAACATGGTGGCGAGGTTGTACAGCATGCAGTAGACCACCATGAATCTTCACACCCTCTCCGCTGAATACTGCAGGACTCTTCCAGAGGGATCCAGGCAGGAGAAGTGTTGTTTAAGTGTGCCAATGGTCTGCTCTATCACATTTCCTGCAGCAGCATAGCTTTCATTGATGTGTGCTACGCAAGTGTATATGGATCGCAAACTGGAGCCATGAGCCATGTCTTCAGTAGATAGCCCTAGATGCCCAGTAGTCACCATTTGGTTTGCCCTGGTAGCTTAAATGCAGATGGCACAGTGGACTGCCACAGAATGAAGGCATCATGACTACTGCCAGGACACCAGCCATTGACTTGCATGATTCGCTGCCTATGTTTACACACCAGCTGGACGTTGAAGGATTGTAATCCCTTTTGGTTGTAGTACATTTCAGGGTTGACATGCTGTGTCCACAAAGCGATGTGTATGCAGTCAATGGCACCATGCTCCATGGAGTAGTCTGCAATCCTTGTGAAGCCACATCTGGCAAGGGAGAATGAAATGTAGTCAGCTCTCTTTGCATAGAGAGCCTCAAATGACCTGCTTTACGCAACAGTGGATGGCAAACTGGGAGATGTTGCAAATAGCTTCAGCTCCAACCTGAAAGGAGCCAGACACACACAGGTTCATAACCATGGTCACCTTTATAGCCACTGGCAATGCAGTCCTTGCCCTGCTCTGAGGTTGCAATTGTGGCTGCAGCAGGTCGCGAATTTTAGCAAAGACATCCTTACTAGCATGCAGATGTCTCACACACTGTTAATCATTGAGGTTCAGATAGGAGAATTGCTCCTCGAACACCCTGGGAGGATATGGCCACCTGCTGAAAGCCCTTCTTCCCCCTCCTCCATCTCCTCCCTCTCCCTCTTCTAGCAGCTTACCTTCTCTGCATGACCTCTGCTTATTCTCCCAGTCAGGCTGTATTCCAAGGGAATGTCTAGGAGCCATTGGCTTGTGCAGAAGCCTTGAAGTCAAGACAATGTGCGTCAACAATTGCCACACCACTCCACTGTACACTTTAGCAACTTTGAACAACTCTAGAATACTCAAACCACTTTGTACAATCATAGCAACTGGCAATAAAAGTCAATCAGCAACTAATCTTAAAGGAGTTGATAATTCCTTTAAATGGCACAGGTTGCGGTGGATGGGAGGACATTCTTCCTGCTGCTGAACACGTGTTCAGCTGCGCGTGATTGAGAGAGGGTGTTAACTGAAGCATTGAGTTCCAAAATTGCAGTGCTGGTGTCAAATCAGTGTTACACACCATTTGACATCATGTTCTCCCTATTCTACATACTTCTAGCGGTTAACACCCTCAGCAATATGGTGTCCAATGCGATTCGCACAGAAGTGTGCACGCGCAGTGCAGATGCCATTTTGGACCTCTAAGGGCATTTGTAGTGCTATGGATCCGAACTTTGCACTGCCAGTGTGCAACACCTTGGGGGAATTGATTAGCATAACATTGAGAATAAAATTCACATGGAATTGGGTAAGTATGGTTGTGCAGATTTGATTTTGCATCTTGACTAATCCATTTAATAAACATGGAATGTTATAGTCTGGAATATGTATAAGGCATTGAAAGCAGCTTTACTGACCATTATCCTTACTGGAATATCATAGAGATCCAACTGACATCACACTGGATATTACGAAACAACCAGAGGCATTAGCAACTTCTTCAACTTTGTTTTCATTTCTGAAATAGAAGTTGCTTTTGGGTCTATTGGTCAGTACATTGATGGAGCCCACATTTTGAATTACTAATTGAGACTTAAATTGTAACCACTGATGGATATTTCTTATTTTCTGTAAAATGATTATTAACTACAATAAAAGAAGTTGCATATTGCACTGGTGATTGTACTGTTCTTTAACCAGTTACTTTTCAAAAATGTTAATAAAAATACATTTTGCGTCAATACATGACTGTGGTTTGGATTATGTTCATTATTTTCTTTAACTATAATGAACGTATCCTGCAACTCTTAGGTTAGACAATAATCCAGAGATGTGAAGCACATTGATCTTCTCTGAATCTTCATCAATGCACCAGTGAGAATAGTTCCAGGACTGAGGCCTCTAAATTATGAAGAGAAATTTCTGCGTTAAGCTAATTCGGACAGTTGAACAGTTAAAGTTATCATTCATGTGCAGTCACATTACTAAGCTAATCGTGCTTTAACAGGGTGCAAACAGCTGATTGAAGCTGCTTTGAAGATCTAACTTTTCCTGAAATCAGCAAGGCTTTGTCAATCGGAATGTATAGATGTGAAGGACCTATTGAAGACCTTGAAAAGTTGGCTCACTTAATAAGCTATAGTAATGCCTTTGTAATTGACTGCTATGATAATGGACATGGTTGGTGATATTTGCCCGATGTAGGTGGCTGGTTTGTCCTTTTCTCTGTCACACTGTTTTCAGCATGTGACCTAGGGTAACCAAAGAGAGGAAGGGAAAAGAAAAGCATTTTTAAAAAATATCTTTCATGGTTTCCAAGCCACTGTTCTCCTCAAAAACCTGGTATAACCTCTAGTTGAAAGACAAATGAAAGGCTTAAAATGTAAGTACTTCAAGGAACTGAAACTGCTTATTTCAATGAGTTATCGTTGGCTGAAATATATGTGGGGAGAAAGAGAATTAAGGCAAAAAATGTTGATTTGACTTTTCAGAATTTACTCAGCAATGATGACCGTGGACAGTGTAAATGGTGCGGGTTTACTATATTTTGTGATTAAAAACTAAAGGGACAATAAAGCTACTGGAACTCAGGAAATATTGCCTGTGAAAAGCAGCCAAAACAGTTAGACTAATAGAGATTGTATGATTAAATGGATGTTTCAGAATCTTATTTTATTTCCTTTGGGGGTTGGCAAGATATTCAGCAGAATTTTCCCTAAAAATTGGCAGAACATATCACAGGGTGTACGTGGTTTGTGGAGGGAAAAGGTTTGAAGTACCAAATGATCTTTTTCTTGTTCTGTGATTGCATGTATTTATGACATCTATGTATTTGCAATACTAACATTATCTAAAATGAGAGGTAGAAAAAATAAAGCAGAGCTGAAATAAGTACAAAGGTGCAAAATAGATCTTCACTTACAATCCTCAAAGTTATTTTATTAAGGACAATGGTCCAATTGATTACATAATAGTTGGAAGCATTCTGAAGCAAATTCCTAGGGGAATGACCCGGGGAAGGAAAAGAAGGTGCAGAAACCAGGCTGGATGTTTCTCCACAGGGAAAGTGTGTCATTCACACGTTGCACACTTGCGGCTGAATTTTGCCGCACTGGTGGGGTTCCCAACGGTGAGCCAAAAAAGGGGTGGGAATCCCACAGCCATTCAGAGCACCCCCCGCCCCTACCACCGGCGCAATTCAACAGCGCTCGGGCAATTAAGTGCCCGGCGCCAGGTTCCCCGTCTCCTTAAAGATGGGAATCGCGTTAGCAAGAGCTGCCAGCCAATCACAATAGTGATTGATAGTTGAATGACAAATGAAAGGCTTAAAATGTAAGTACTTCAAGGAACTGAAACTGCTTATTTCAATGAGTTATCATTGGCTGAAATTTGTGTGGGGGGAAATCAAGGCAAATAATTTTGGTTTGAGTTTTCAGAATTTCCTAGTGCGGTCACACTACGAGCGTAGCCTTAAAACAACTTCATGCTATTGCTAATCCTGTGTAGTGGAGGTCAAAGCGCAAAATGACTCCGAAGTGGAATCTCACTGCCTTTCACTGCATGTCGGTTGGAGCCTTGACTTCAGGTGCAGGCTGCATTTGCAACAAAACATCTTCCACCAATGCTACAGGTCCAATATAAATACACCCTTAAGCACAACAAGCAAGTTCTGATTTGTAGCATTGGTTATTTGCGACTATATTATGCATTAAAGGAAAGTATCACTTTCTAATCGGCTTTGTTTGGTAAGCCAGCAATCAAGCGGATACTTGGGTATTTAGCAATATTAAATGTTTCAAGCTCCATTCCTGAATTTTGGCTGACATTTCTATTACATTTCAAATCAAACTGCTCTTACCAAAACGTAATTTAAAAAGCTAATTTCTTTTAGGAATGGGTATGGAAGAAACCTTGATTGTGTTCATTGACAACCTGGTTCTATCATAAGGTAGGGCCAAAGGGGGCATAAACCCACCTTTCTCCAGACGCAGTAATCTGTAAAATTTGAAAAATCCAAGATCGTGCTTATTTTGATGGCTAAAATACCTGTGGGAGTGATTGTTGGCCAGTAACACTGATGTGGACAACAGAGTTTTGAATAATCTGAGGTTTTTGGAGACTGGGAGGCTAGCCAGGAGAGAATTGGAGTAATTGAAATAGGAGGTCACAAAAACATGTGAGCGGGTTTCAGCAGCAGGTGGTCTGTGGTGGTGGCAGAGATGGGCAATTTTACAAAGTTGGCAGTGGGCTTTGTAATAGAGAGGATGAAGTCATACCAACCATGCCATCTCATAAATCAGGAGACAAAATCTTAAAAATCAAAACAATTGGTGTAAAAGTCGAGGGTTTTTTTTTTCAAAAATAGACAAATATAGATTGACAGTAAATTTATAAACCTCAACAATGGCTTATTTAATCTCTAACAGGTCAGAGCTCTTCACAACGTTTTAAAAATCTTACCTGTATCCAGGTGTGATTGTCGTCCCACTTGATGTGGAGGGGTCCAATGCCACAATCTCTTCTCAGAGGCCAATGAGCCTGCAGCAAAAAACAACAGATGCAGAACTCGGGGCCTCACAGCTGCTGGATGCTGGGCAGGAAGAGGAGAGGGTTCATCATCATTAGGGTGTTGTGATGCAGTAGCAACATCTGAGCCATAGCTACCAAAGAGGGCATGGAGAGAGGGCCTGGGCCTCTAGCACAGAGCTGCTAGAGCTGCAAAGTAAACATGTGGGCTGAGTGCCCATGCTGGAGCCACTCGAACAAGCCCAAGCATCCACTGGCCAGCTCCCCACAGCCTGGGCCCAGCCCCAAGGAGCAGGAGCTGCCAGCAGGAGGCCGAGCAGATCACCCTGAGAAACAAGGCTGGCTGAAGCTGTCATCAGCTTCCTGTTGTTGGACGAGAAGGAGGAGATCCCGGTAAAGGAAGGGATTAATGGAGTACATGCTGCACTGGTACAGAGACTCTCGAACCTGTTTGTTTGATGAACTCCTTTACAAAAGGATGAGTAATCATGGACCAATCTAAATTATACTATATAATTCTCATAATATGAAGGTGCTGCATGTAAAAGAGTGTTTTAATAATGCTTTTAAGAAAACAGGTATTTACTTTCTTGCTTTGCACTGCAGAGTCTGTCTATCCTTGGCAGGAGCACAGCACAACAGTACAGTGAAGCAGAGCACAGGAGGCCCAAAGGAGTTTGGGGGGCTCGGAGAGGGGTTGGGGAGTGGGAGGAACCCAGAGAGCAGTTGGGAAGTGGGGGGAACTGGGCAAGCGGTTGGGGAAGAGGCCTGAAGAGCAGTTGGGCAGTGGGGTAGGCCCAGAGAGGAATCGGGAGCCATATCAACCTGGCTACAACTGGAAATAAACATGCCTGGATTTGCCAAGGTTTGTGCTAGAAGACCTGCTTTAAAAGCTGAAGTGAATCTGAGTGAAATTACTCTTGGTTTGTGCATTGCATATACTTGTTAGCTGTTTAATAAACCTGTTTGAGATCTTCAACAACCTGGACTCCATGCCTCTCATTTATGTTGCATCAGACAATGTAAAAAGCTTCCCATTACATGGTGGCAGCTATGGTGAGAAGACAGGATCTACGATTGAAGACCACAGGAAAACAGGTTTAAAAACTACCTAAAGCTAAAAGAGAGAAAGTTAAAGGAAATACTGGCCCACACAGTGCAAAGAAAAAAAACTCACTTCCAGCTGTCGAAGACAGAGCTGAATGACAGGCTGCAAATCAACCACTACAATCAGGTGAGTCAGAATCCCCATTGAACAAAAAAGATTTGAGGTGATTAGATTAGATTAGAGATACAGCACTGAAACAGGCCCTTCGGCCCATCGAGTCTGTGCCGAACATCAACCACCCATTTATACTAATCCTACACTAATCCCCTATTCCTACCAAACATCCCCACCTGTCCCTATATTTCCCTACCACCTACCTATACTAGTGACAATTTATAATGGCCAATTTACCTATCAACCTGCAAGTCTTTTGGCTTGTGGGAGGAAACCGGAGCACCCGGAGAAAACCCACGCACACACAGGGAGAACTTGCAAACTCCACACAGGCAGTACCCGGAATCGAACGCGGGTCCCTGGAGCTGTGAGGCTGCGGTGCTTGCAAAGTTGATTTTTTTCAAAGGCTCAGTAAAAGAAAAAAACAGGGAAAACCAAATCCCTATCTCAAGCTTTCGATTGTTTTTAAAGGCTCCTCCCATGCTGATTAGGTCTTCACTATTACAGGAGGCGCCCGACAGCATAAATGCAGGAATCCTCCATTCACGCAGTTCGCAGCTAGAGCTATAAAAAGAAACCCATTAAATCACTCAAATGCTGAAGAGCTTTTGTTCGCTCAGCCAGAGTCTTAAAAAAAACATTAAAACCACTCAACCATGAAGAATTGTCTATTGAATGGCTGCAATAAACAAACTCTAGTAATAAAAACACTTGAAATACCTATTGCACATCTGTTTAAACAGACAGACTAGAGTGCTGGAAGCTAGATAAACAGAAAGCACTTATAAAAACCTGCTCCTGTCATTAAGCAGCCAAGAGAGTTTCTTAAAGGGGAAAAAGTACAGAGTCATAAAACAAGATCTTAAAGCATGTTTTAAGCAAATGAACAGCTGAAATATGCATACCAAATTCCCCAGCATGAACTGGAAAGCCTTGGATATCCTATCTGAGTTCAAACTGTTCCAACAACAAATGCAGTTATGCTTCACAGACCAAGTAATTACAGGACTAGAAAAACAGGCTGTAAAAATAATGATAGCGATTGGAAATGAGGGATTACACAGAATCAATACCTCAGGCATATCTAAAGAGGACCAGGAAGATCCTGCAAAGAGATGGAAAACGCTGGAAGTTAGCTCCGGTTACGAGTGAATTTCAGAATTCATCACCTAGAATTGATGTCCAGCAGGCAACAGCCACAGGAATCAATGGAGCAGTTCATCAGCAGATGCTGTAGTAAGGGCAATGTTTTATTAAATAACTAAAACATAAGTTTCAGGAGTCAGTTCTGAGCTGCACTGGTCTACAGCCTAACCTATACGCATACAGACACACACAGGAGAGAGTGCCGGATTTTCAGAGGCAGCGGGGGCAGGAATGGCTGAGAGCACAATTTGAATATCACATTCTCGGAGGTCAGCACTGGGTCCCACCACCTCCATAATGCAATACTATTTTTAAAGGGATGATGGCAGCAAGGAAATGGGGCAGGTGCACGCCTCCAATTAAATGCCTGATGAGCTCACTAACAGACTTGTCAGTAGTAGTGTACAATTTTTAATGGCTGGGAACAGAGCAGATGCCATGTGAGGAATATGACAGAGTTGTGAGTTGTGAACAGTGTGAAGGGCCATGAGAGCTATGGGAAGGGCTGATTAAAAGACTGCAGAGGCACAAAATAAAGTGCAGCTGCTTCAAAATTGGCTATTACTGCAGCTGTAAGACTTGCTTTTCTCAGTGATGAATGTCAGGAAATCAGAGAGGGAAGTGAGGCCATTGGCATCACTTAGTCACTTGGGCTTGTCAGAGGAAGACTTGGTAAATGCACAAAGCCCAGCTGAGGGAGCTCAGATGGGAACAGGCCACTCTGACATTGAACAAAGCAGCCAGGATGTGCTGCGGTAGATACAATATCTGGACAGCAGGAGGCCAGAGGAGAACAGCGGTGGGGGTTGGGGGGGGAGCCGTGTGGGGGGCTGCAAGGGGAGGAAGGAGCTACCCAAGACATTGGGTCTACCGCCCAAGAATCAGTTACCTGCAAATGACAGTGCCAGTGCCATAGGAGGCTACACCTTTCCAGGCAGATTGTCTCAGACCTTTGTGTTCTGATCCACAATGAACTGAGGCCTCACAGCCCCCATGGCAGACCCCTACCTACAGCCATCAAGGTCTCTATTGCCCTGAATTTCTATGGAACCGAGTCGTTCCAGGAATCAGCTGTGGACGTAGGTGACATTTCATAGTTGGCAGCTCATCACGCCTTCAGGCAGATCACGCATGCCCTTTTCAGAAGAGCAGGGACTACATCCACTTTGACACAGATGAACCTGTGCTGGCACAGAGGACATTGGGTTCAGTCTCCATCGCTACACTCCCCAGGTGCAGGGCATCATCACTTGCACCAATGTGGTCAACAAGGCACCCAGCAACCGGCCAGTGAGATCCGTCAACTCCCTCAATGTCCAACTGGTCTGTGTCCACAACAAGAGCTTCCTCCATGTGTGTGCTCACTTTCCTGGCAACTGCCATGACTCCTTCATCCTCCACCAGTCCAGGCTGCCTCAGATCTCGACTCTATTCCCAGAGTGCATGGCTGGCTCCAAGGGGACAAGGGAAATCCCTTAAAGAGATGGCTACAGACCCCTCCACGGGAGCCTCAGACAGAGGTACAGAGGTGAAACAACCAATCCCACCTGCTCAGCAAGTCATCAGGTTTCTGAAGATATGATTCCAGTGCCTGGATCAGTCGGGTGATACCCTCCAATACCCCTCTGCAAGGATCTTGGTCATTGTGTTGATCTGCTGTGCTCTCCATAACATGACCCTCCAGAGAGGTGCCAATCTTAAGGATAATGAGGCCCTAGAAGGAGGCAGCTCATCGGGGGAGGAGCAAGAGGTAAGATAGCAGGAGGAAGAGGAAGCAGAGGGGGATAACACTGAACAGAGATGAGCCCTTGCTGCATAACAAGATGGCCTTCTCCTGCCACCTTCTGGGAAGAAGACCTCCCTTGTCTCCCTCATGGTCTGCAGTATGAGATCCAGGTAGGGTTGATGAAGTGAGGGTCTGCCCTGCATGCGATGCCAGGCCTCCAGCTCCCCTGTAATATCTCGCTTCCCTCTGGTGCTGTGGAAGGCAGATCTCTCCCTCAGAATAACCAGCAGTCTCAGTGATGGCTGCTGTGGAAGTCTACATGAGACCCACACTTGATCTGACCCACTGCCATTTTCAATCCCACCGGCTCTAAGAGGACAGGATACCCATATCCATACCAATTAGAGGTTTACACTTTTGAAAATTGCAATCTGTATCAGCTTCCCAGAAGAGGCAGTTTTCTGACCCCAAACCAGAACCGTTCCTGTTTCCTGCCTCCTTAATGAAAATCTAGCCCAGAGAATCATGTGCAAGACATGTGACCATGACACAGGCACCATGCATCTGCAGCAACCATGACATTATATATGGATCTATGGACATTCATGGATATTCTTCCCAGATGCATTCAGTGAAACTCCTTTTTCTGTTGACAGCTGAGCCACTGATCATACTCAACTTTATTCAGTGATGAGGCCTCACACTGATTGGCATATCTCAATACCCAGAGGTATTCCCTATGTCTCCTCCCCCAGTACTGACTGTGCTATCTGTTGGACTGCTTTCTTGTTGTAATTTGTTTTGTTACTTTAAACACCAAAATACACACACATCAGTTGTAACACTGCAAAATCAGGTTTTTAACAAGCTCACGTAACACAATCCAACATGAGTACTCAGGTAAATCATACGACATGATTCCAGTACAACTACACAATTATTTACTGAGCTCACGATTCACCATGAGAACTCAGGTACATCATACTACTGTTATGACTGCGGCGGGAGCAATGCCCTGTCAATGCAGTCCCATCACTCCACAGGTCACAGCATAATATTAAAGTTTCCCACCCAACCATAAAACAGTCAAATTAAACCAGTGGCGCAGTGGTTAGCACCGCAGCCTCACAGCTCCAGCGACCCGGGTTCGATTCCGGGTACTGCCTGTGTGGAGTTTGCAAGTTCTCCCTGTGTCTGCGTGGGTTTTCTCCGGGTGCTCCGGTTTCCTCCCACAAGCCAAAAGACTTGCAGGTTGATAGGTAAATTGGCCATTATAAATTGTCACTAGTTTAGGTAGGTGGTCGGGAAATATAGGGACAGGTGGGGATGTGGTAGGAATATGGGATTGGTGTGGGATTGGTATAAATGGGTGGTTGATGTTCGGCGCGGACTCGGTGGGCCGAAGGGCCTGTTTCAGTGCTGTATCTCTAATCTAATCTAATCTAATCTAAACACTCTAGTAACCCCTGGAATAAAACAGACCCAACCAGGTATCTTTAGACAACACCAAATTAACTATTTATTTTTTTAAAATGTTAAACACTATTAAGATAAATCTATGTCTAAAGGCCTTATAACTTCTTATTTTTATTTAACTCCCCCATTCACACACATACACTCAAAAATCACAGTTAACCTGTTTCAAAAGTAGTGTTTTTAAAGAATTCGCTGTTTTTTAAGAATAAATAAATAAGTAAGTCTTTGTGGGTTATGTTTCTGATGGATGAGGTATTCTAATGTGGAAATAATCAAATGCTACTTGAAGTCTTCACTTGGATTTGATGAAACAGTCTGTTTTTAATAGGCATTCAAACTCTTCAGCTACAGTGGGCATTAAACAGTTCTTTGAATGATGAGCACAGCAATGAGTCAACTTGTATTTTAAAACTGACAGTATCTCAGTTGAAACTTTATTTTGAATTCCAGCAAACACAATCAGTCAAGAGAGATTCAGTCTTGAAGCAAATACTTCCTGGCTTGGAAGTAAAGAAAAAGAGTTTTATTACCTTCAGCAATACAAACGGTCTCTGAAAAGAAAGGGCTTTTTTCCTCATCAACAGGCAGTCAACTCGGCCTATAGCTCCCTGTAGCATTTTTGCTGAGAGAAAATAGACAGCTCTTCAGTAGCACGCCTCACTGGAAAGTCTCTCAAAACAAACTGGTTCAGACCAGTTTTTGCCAGTTTTACACACAGTCAAATCAAAACATTATACCATGTGATCTCTCTCTCCTGCTGTTGTCCTGGTAACAAAATGCAGCAGTGGCGCACTGTGCCCCAGAAATCCAAAACTTCTCTCCCTGTCTTAAAGGTACACAGTTTTTAACAGTCTTAAAGGCACTGTTTTAATCCGAGGAGAAAAAAGATACGGTTCCGTGACACTACATAATCCTGTATGACTACAACATACAGTGGTTCAGTCAAACATCTTATGCCAATTCTACCTTTGATCTCTACATTTCATGCATAATATCACTAAATCATAGTACACCAAAAGATACATAAAAGTGGCATTAAAGTCACAAAATGGGGCCAAGAAGATGCACTTAGTCCATTCTTAATCATTATGGTCCATTTAAGCTCTTTCAATCACTTTATTACCAGATCAGCATCTGTCAGACCATCAAGACATGGATGAATGACCTTCACATATTCCTTCAATTCCTCATCCTTGCCTTAGGCCTGCTTCACAAAGCATACCTCTTCAGCAGAAATCTGTTTAAACTCATTGTGTGCAGATCCCATAAACAACTAGGTACAATGGTGATGTGATCCCACATTCCCACTCCATCCACTGTAATCGGGATCCAAGGAGGATTTATAGGTACATGCTATGACGGATTAGAGATCTGTCTTGCTTTAAATCATCAAAGATTCTATTTTAATATTTCTTCATGGGATATTGTAGCTGCATCAGTATTGTAGCCACTTTAGTTTGGATACAACAACTGCAAGCTCAGAGTGCTTTGGTTCATAGAAAACAATAAGTTGTTTATGGAGGGAACTTACTGAATTGGGCACCATGGAAATATGTCTGGTAAGAGTCTGAATCATGATAGCTACAACTTCTGGAATCACAGCTGATTAAACTGCACTGAGTTCCACCCCAGTCATTTTAAGGACTGTGACCAATATTTTTTGATTTTAGATGCCCACTGGAAGCAGGAGAACACATGACCCTTTACATCTATCTCTCCTATCAAACAGTATGCCGGGCTGCCCATAAATATAGGCGGCATGCCCACTGTGCTGATGGAAAGAGATCTCATGAAAATAAACACACAGAGAGTTTGCTGCATTTGGTGTGAATATAAATTTTGAAATATAGAGATAGCTTTCAAGAACAATTCCAATCTTTCTCCTTCCCTCCCTCGTTCTGTTTCTGAACTGGAAAGCAATGCTCTGTTCTCGTGGCTCTTAAAGTGAAGCTCTTGGCATGCTTACTAGGACATATGCAGGTTTTAATAACCACTTGTTTCTTGCTGTCTTTCTGGTTGATGTTTCACCTAAATGAAACCAGAATGAACTATCATTGCATGGCCAAAGCACTGTTAATAGTAATTTAAAGGGAAACACTTTGTGAAATTCATGAGTTGACACTCCTCTGATATTTCTTTCTTCATTAAATGGAGTCACTTTATCCCCATGCTGTGATTTTCAAACCACTTAGAACTGCATTAGAACTCACTAGGTAAAAATGAAGGCCACAAACTTAATTGTACCATTTGATCACCCTTCATCTTTATTGGGGATTTTTATTTTCACAGAAATTTCAAGATACTCTTACTTCCTGTCCAGTCTATCAATCTGAAAAGAACAGGGAAGCAGAATTACTATGACCTAATTCTACTTACTCAGGCCTTTTATTTTTATTTTGAAAATGATGAGGTTATATTTCACTTCTTCTTTGTGTACAGGATGTGTGTTAAAGCTAAGTTATAAATGTTAGGTTGGGAACTTTTGCGCACTGCATTGGCCCCACCACAACTCTGTACCAAATCTTGGGTATGAGGTCATTACCACATTGGAGTAGGTACCCGGAGCAGTAGCAGCACAACAGGGATGGCAATGAAGCACCTCATGACACCCTCTCACTCCAAGAGGGTGATCCTAATGCCAGTTGAATGAAAAATTTAAGGCAGGCAGCTTTTCTCCTTGTTTTATCCCTTGCTGGCAGGCCCAGAATGAGACATTCATTATTCCTTAACATTCCTCCACTGTTCAATTACTAGCTGTAAAATAATACTTTCAAATGCTTTCACTATTTTCTTTTTTGGCAAAATACCTGTGGCAGGAGAGAGCACTTGAATAAGCTTGAATAACCACAATATTTGTACTGTACAATCTGTGCTGTGTCTCTCACATTCACAACATATTTGTTTTTCTATTACAGCATTCCTCGGTAGATGTAAAGAAAAAGTGGATTGTGTAACTATTATATTTCCCATTTGTTTATACAACCCCTTGCCATCTCTTCTACTCCATTGTGGTAAAATATTCCTTACTATAACAAAGTTATAATGAAGAGATGAGCAATGTGCCTATGGACACATACTGAACAAGCTCAGCGAACATCAGCAAAACTACTGGTTTAAATAACACTTTTCAATATAGGAAACACTTTTTTATATAAAAGAAAATCTGACAGCTTCCCTGCAGAGCAAGCTGAAAATGTGCACTTAAAGTGGGGGGAGGGGGAACATAGTGGGACCTACAGTGTGCTGGAAGATATTCATGAGGCTGGGAGGATTGTTTGGCTCTGAGTCCCCTGAGTGCAGGACTCTGCCTGCTGATGCAATATACATAGCTTAGAATCTGGAGTGAGGTTCAAATTTTGGTTTCACAAAATACAGAGTCTAAATTGTTGTGGTTTCTTATAGATTATATCTGTTGATGTTTTACTCATTTCAGTTCCTCACTTCTGTTCCACAAATGAAAGTTGATCCTTATAATTAGTTCTTGCTAATCTAGTGGGAGATAATGGGAGATTTTACTGTGGAGTAAACCTGTAACCTATAACTCTGTGGAAATGCACTCCAATATAGTGGGTGCTTTGTACTGACACAGAACCTTGTACATAATTAAACTCAGGGGTGGGTTGCAGGGTGGGGTGGGGGGCGGGGGGGGGGGGGGGGGTGGGGGGTGGTAGATTTTGACTTTACGCAATAGTGCAAAATGGGTGGGAGCGAGCCAGCAATCCGTTTTATATCTCTTTCTCAGCTGTTGACTTGCTATTGCAAAAAGTCAAGAACTTCCCTTGGAATGGGAAAAATGCTTTTTTTAAAAGATGCAAATTAAAAAGGATGAGAGTGATTGCAATATTCAAGGCAACTGGTTGGAATTTGCCAGATCCTTCATGATCAGACTAGCACACTGAAATTCAGGAAACTCCCCCATTTTTTATTTTATGAAATGGGAAGCAGAACTCATGAGCAGACTTCATTTTTGTTTTTGTTGGCTAGGACTGCGTCATACAGACTCTCAGAAGATCATTTTACAAAAAAAAAGTCAGATCTGAAATCGGTAACAACCAGTAGTTTAAAAGTGATTAGGAAATGGAGCTTTGTCCATCACAACAAATAAGCAGTATCTCTACAACATTGCCCAGCCATATTCCAGAAACAGGAATCACTGCCAATGCTATCTTCTTGTTCTCCACAAATCTAAAAATGTTGCTTTGACATCTGTGATATATTGGGCCATAATTTGTTGTGGCAGGGCATCTAACAGCATCTGCCACTAGTTAGACTTACTCTTGCATGTTCAGGTTTTTAATACATTTGAGTGGCTGATAATGGCGTAGCAAGGGAAACTTGACCTGAGTGAACAGGGTAAGCAGCTGTGTATCTCCTTAACCAATAAGATTGAAGGAAGTATAAATTAGAGTGTGTGAATTCAATGTCAAACCAGGCACAGAAAGAGAAATAATGGGCAGAATTTTGACTGCCGGGAAGTGGGGTGTGCATTCAAATGCGGGTGGGGGGAGGGGTTAAATCCCTGTAAAATGCTGGTGTGTCGGAAACCTGACATGATCCTGCTCACTACCAGCTTTTACCCGGGGCATGTTGGAGGCATGTGGGAAACCTCCTTGGAGATGTTAAGTCAGCCATTTAAATATCCAATTAATTGTGCCATCAATGCAGAATTCTGGCTTTAACAAACAGTTTGTGGACTGTGTGGATCTCACCGGGGTCAACAATGCGAGAGCACAATGAGCACTCATTGACCAATGAAACTGACAGGTTGAAAAGCCTTTAAAAAGTGAAACTGCATTGTTGCTTCCCTGCCTATGTAAAAGGCTGGTGCTCACAGGACTTGTTCTGAGAGTGTATTAAACTGCTTTACAGGTGATTTCCAACATTTTGAAAGTCACTTCTCCTGTCTTGGACTTTGTCCACTTTGATCTGCACTTCCCTGCTATTGGTCTTCACTGCAGAATGGGAGCAGCTTATACAACTATACCATAGACCTCTGATGAGGAACAAGCGGAGCAGCCACAACAACAGCACAAGCAGCAGCAGGAGCAACAAGAACATCGACACCAGTAGCAGCAGGAGAAACAACAACAGCAGCTGCCTTCTCCGCAGCCACATGTCACTCCACAGGACAGAGGGGATGGACACAGAGCTCAAGCTTGAAGGAGGTGTTACACCCAGCACAGAGTATACAGGCAGCGGATCAGCTTCCTCGACATGGCAGCCCAACAGAGCCTCAGGAGGCTCAGGCTTTCATTGCAGGTTGTTGCTGACACCCGCAGCCTCCTGGAACAAGAGTCTTTTCAAGTGGGCCAGGTGGACACGCATTGCCAGTGGCCATCAAGGTCACCACTGTGATATCACTTTAATAGTCCGAGTACTTCATACATCATCACAGGAAGTGATGTCAAACAACATGTGATAGAGCACTTGGAGTCGTGTTATTCACCTAGTCATACATGTATGTTAGAGCTCTCTTGTGAACTTGTTACTTCACAATAAAGAACCCAATATTTAACTACCATTCAGCTCAAGATTGTTTGGAACCATATTGCTGCAGAAAGCAATAACACAATATAGTGGCAGCAGTGGCATCGACATTTATTTGAAGACCACAGCTTGAAGGCAGTACATGGCATCAAAGTAGCAGTACTGCAGAGAGGCTCATCAATGGTATTCAACAGGGGCAGCGATCTCGAATGAGACATTGGGAACAGCGATCTTTCCCATCGGAGTCCATCGAAGACAGAACAACGTGACACATCGTCGAAGGTAGTGGTGGCAGGACAACACTGTCAGGTTCAATGACCTGCTGAATTTTGTGCTCAGGAGAGTGTGAGTACATGAAGTGGGTTGTTTATTTTAATGGTGGCCAGCAAGAAAAGGAAGGAATCGGGTGGAATGGGGTTGGGGAAAAGCAAGCAGTGTCGGTTCACGTGGGGCTGTGGAGCAGCACCACCATATAGTGCCATGTGTTTTCCCGCCATAATCGCTTCATGGACGGAGTCTCTCTGATTGCAGGCTGAAAGCAGGCACTGAACTCAGGGTGTGTTTGAAGTCCGTGCTGTAAACACAGCAGACCTGCAATTATTTTTCCTTTCAGGGAAAGCCTCAAAAAAAGAAAGCAGGAGTCATTTAAAGGGGAAAGCTTCAGCTAAGGATTCTTGCAGGCAAGAGATTTGGCATTATGACGACCAAATACCCATCAATGAATTGGAAAGGCCAAGATCTCCTCCACAAATTCCAACTCTTCAAACAGCGTGTGGAGTTGTGCTTTTTGGATCTCGCTGTCACGGAGCTTGACAAGCAAGCGATCAAAATAAAAATCACAATCGGCAACAAAGAGCTCCATCACATCAATACCTCAGGACAACCTGAAGGAGGCCAGAAGAACCCAGTGAGTCTCAACTACATTAGAACACCAGCTGAAGGTCAAGATTAATTTTAGAATCCATCGTCTAGAACTGATGGCATAGAGACAGCAGCCCAAGGAGACCATCGATCAATTTGTCAGCAAGTGCCACGAGAAATGAAAAGTCTGTGATTTCTCGGAAGTGGAATTATCCAAATGGATAATCCCATGGAATTGGTGATTGTGTCTACCCCAATAGTAGCTCTTCAAAAGAGCTATTAGATAAAGAAAGTCTCCTGAAAGAAGGAAGGAAATTTGAGGCCATAGCTGCAAGCAGGCAGTGCAAACGAGCACTTGGAATAACCAGTATAGGCGAGGTAACTAAGTCACCTCAGCAAGGCGAGATATGTGGCAAGTGCAGTCTGATGCACCAACCAAGAAATTTCCCTGCTTACATGGACACCTGCAAGGTGTGTGGTAAGAACGGGCAAGGCTGTGCAGGAGATCTGGTAGTGGAAAATTGGCCAGAAGTCACAGCAGGCCACAACCTGACAAGGAACAAATACCACCTTGTGAGAGAAACAGGGATGCATTTGTAAAAGGTGTATCTAAACACAGACATGTTCACAAGATAGACAAGGATGTGAATAATAAAGAGGGCACTAATGGTCATAGAGTCATAGAGTCGTACAGCATAGAATTTGGGTGGCACAGTGGCGCATTGGTTAGCACCGCAGCCTCACAGCGCCAGGGACCCGGGTTCGATTCCGGGTACTGCCTGTGTGGAGTTTGCAAGTTCTCCCTGTGTCTGCGTGGGTTTTCTCCGGGTGCTCCGGTTTCCTCCCACAAGCCAACTTGCAGGCTGATAGGTAAATTGGCCATTATAAATTGTCACTAGTATAGGTAGGTGGTAGGGAAATATAGGGACAGGTGGGGATGTTTGGTAGGAATATGGGATTAGTGTAGGATTAGTATAAATGGGTGGTTGATGTTCGGCACAGACTCGGTGGGCCGAAGGGCCTGTTTCAGTGCTGTATCTCTAATCTAATCTAAACAGGCCCTTCGGCCCACCGCGTGCATGCCGACCATAATGCCTATCTATACTGATCCCACCTGTCTGCATTAATTCCATATCCCTCTATGCCTTGCTCTTTCAAGTACCTGTCCAGATGCCTCTTAAATGTTGCTACTGTTCCTGCCTCCACCACCTCCTCAGGCAGCTCATTCCAGATACCCACTATTCTTTGTGTGAAAAATTGGCCCCTTTGATCCCCTTTAAACCTCCTCCCTCTCACCTTAAATCTATGCCCTCTAGTTTTAGTCACCCCTACCATGGGAAACAGACTCTGAACAAGCTTTTCACACAGTAACTGTTGCACACCAGATGGATGTGTTTACACAGCGGGAAGCATTCACCACTGTCGACATCATATTCCCAGAGAAGAGTGGCCAGCAAAAGTTGCAACTCAAGGTCGATACAGGAGTAAGTGCAAATATTCTGCCACTGAGAATACTGAAGAATATGCACCTGGCAAAATGGGAAGCCATAATACAACCTACAAAGGGAAGATTTACTGTGTACAACAGTTCTCCGATCAACTGTATGGAAACAATAATGTTTGAATGCAAGTATGGAAATTATGTGGTGACAGCAAATTTTCTACATTGTCAATACCAATGGTCCAACGGTTGCAGGGCTACCGACATGTAGCGAGCTTCAAACTCTGACAATCCATGAGATCAGCAGTATGCCAAGGACACACGACCAGAACAGATGTGATCCAATTGAATCCATCCAGGATTTGTAACAAATGTACCCAAATCATTTTTGATACCATGGGAAGTTTCAAAGGAAATGCTATTCTACATGTGAGAAACGACACCATTCCTTCTATAGATCCACTAAGAAAAGGTAGTGTTCACATCAAGGACAAACTGAAAACCAAGCTGCATTTATGTAGAGGCAGGAATTTTTGGCGTGTTCAGTAGCACATGGATTGGTGCAGCTCGATAACAGCTATAATCAAAAAAGACAGCATCATCAGGGAAAGTTTGGATCCTAGAAGGCTCAACCGGGCGTTAAAACAATGTCCTCATAAAATGTCCACATTGGAAGTGTTAAATCCAAAGTTTGCGAGAGGCAGATTCTTTTCAAAGCTTGATGCAAAGCATGGATACTGGTTGGTCCATCTCTCTGAAAGTTCATGGGAATTAACAACTTTCAGAACTTTGTTTGGAAGATATTAGGGTAATTTTATGGAGGCAACGGTGGTCTCAGCTGGCAGCTGGGAAGCCGGTGAGAGACCCACATTGCTTCCTTTGGGGAAGGCTCACCATATGACAAAGCACTCAAGCACTTGAGAGGCCACTGGCGGGCTTTTCCCAGGATCAGGACCCTGGGGATGCTGAGCAACCCAAGCCAGAGGTAAGTGATGGCGGGAGGGATGGAAGGGTTTCGTGAGGTAGGTGTCACAGGAGAGGGTTGTGTAGGGGTCGGCATAGAGGGCAGGGGGTGGCTCTCAGCGGCCCCCACCTTCCTGATGGTGGGTCTCTCACTCAGGCACTGAGTGCCTTTAACAAGGGACACCCCCCACCCTGGGAGACCACAAGCAACCCTACACAGGTTTGCATGTCATGCTCCCCACGTGGCGAAAGGCCTGCCTGTCACTGGATTAATACCAGCAGCGGCAAGTAGAGGCCCTTAATTGGGCATTAATTGCCCCTGAAGGGCCTCAGTTGGCGGCAGGGCAGGCCGTCCATGAGCATTCCTGCCACAGACTTAATCGGGGTGGAGGCGGAAAGTTGGTGGGTTCCGCGCCCGCCACCGTCCTGCCCAATTAATTGCCCTCCCCGCCTCCAAACACGCCATGGGGGATGGCATAAAATACCGCCCATTGTTTTTTACGCTTACAGTTTGGTTTATCAGTAAGCCAGAATTTATTTCAACAACATATGGATCATATTACTGAAAATGTTCTGGAGTGTGTTTGTATTGCTGACGATATAGCAGTTATGGGCAGCACAAACGAGAAGCAAGTCAGGAATCCATACATTGTAATGCAAACAACCAGAAAGGAAGGCCTTGTATTCAACTGCAAGAAGTGTGCCATTAACACGAACCACATCAACTGTTTCGGCTCAATCTACTCAGATACAGGCATAAAACTGAATCCCAGCAAGGTAGAGGATATTCAGTCCATGTCTAGTCCACAAGACAAGGAAGACTTACAGGGATATCTAGGTCTATTTAATTTCCGAGCTCCCTACATCTCAAATTTTTCTAGGAAGTCTTCATCACTACCGGATCTCCTCAAAAAGGATATGCCATGAGGACCATGAGCATGCATTCGATTTGCTGAAGCAGTCACTGTCAACAAAGGCATGTTTACAGTACTATGACCCGAATAAAGATACCATTCTTGAAGTAGATGCTTTGTTAAAAGGTCTTGGAGTATGCTTATTGCAAGAAGCTCATCCAATTGGTTTTGGTTCAAAAGGTTTATCGCCCACACAGGCCAACTATTCCAACAAAGAAAGGGAAACACTAGCACTGGTATTCGGAATCACCCAGTTTCACATGTATCTCTATGGCAAGCCTTTCACAGTCGAGACAGATCACAAACCATTGGCGATAATATGGCAGAAACCACTCACCATGCGCCACCTCGACTATAAAGGCTGTTAATCAAGGTGCAAGGGTACAACTGCGAGATCAGATATAAGCCTGGGAATCTTATGGTGACCTCTGACACCCTTAGCAGATTACCCAATCCCAGAAAGTGTGAAGACATTCCATTAGATGTCCAAGTTGATGAAGTCGACATAGAGCTGGAAGATGTATACTACTTAGATTTGATGCGTTTCAGACAAAGGAAGCATGAAGAATTACAGGAAGAGATTACCAAGAATTCAGTTTTAAATGAACTATGGTAACTCATTGTCAAAGGATGGCCTATGCCAATACAAGAAGTTCTTACAGAACTCAGAAGCTTTTGGCCATACCGAGACAAGTTGCGGGTATCTAGTGGTGTTATCTTTAAAGGAAGATAAGTGTTAATTCCATAAATGCTTCATCTTGACTTTCTTTCACAGTGGCACCAAGGTCATACGGGTATTGAGAAATCTAGAAGACTTGCACGTGAAACAGTCTATTGGCCGGGAATTAAGTGTCATGGAGTGAGCACTATGGTACATGCCAAATGCATCAACCAAGCCAACGTAAAGAGCCATTCCATCCTCATGATGTTCCGTCGCATCCTTGGTCAAGGATAGCCACTGACCTCTTCTCTGTTAAAGGTGATGATTATCTATTGTTAACTGACTACTTCTCCAAATTCCCCATAATCAGTCAATTGAGGGACACATAAACTCCATCAGTTGCTAACACCATCAGCGCAATCATCAGTTTATTTGGTTCCCCAGAGGAGATAATGTCGGACAGGCCCGCAATACACCGTCAAACCATTTGAAGGCATGTGTAAGAAATGGGCTGTAAATCATGTTACATCATCACACATTACCCTAGGTCGAATGGCCTAGCAGAAAGAATGGTACATACAGTCAAGTCATTGATTGTGACGCGTCGAGAAACTAAACAAGATCTGCAGGTAGCCATGTTGCACTTAGGGCAATGCCAATTGACACAGGATTACCATCACCTGCAGAAATTATATTTTGAAGGCAAGTCAAGACAACTGTTCCAAGTCATCATTTCATGAAATCTTTGTCAACCCGGGACAAACTGCTAGTGAAACAAGAAAAGAAGAAAGCTGTGCATGATAAGCAGGCAGGCGTGGAACTACCACCGTTGCAGATTGGACAGAAAGTCAGAAAGTGATTCATGCGCAAGAGAGGACATGGTTCCCCACAGTAGTGTCCAAAGTCTACAATGAGCCAAGGTTGTATGAAGTACCTACCCCTAATGGAGCAGTACTAAGACAAAACAGATGTTAACTGAGGGGACTAGCTAACAACATTGTGCCTGACAACCCTATTGCTTCGAGAACATTCAAATCCACAGAATGCAGTGAGGAAAACTGACAAGTGTAATGCTCATGCACAGGATGACTGTCAGAACACACGCATAGGTCTAGAGAAAAAAGTTGACAAATCTAGTTCTCAACCAAGCTACATGATGGCAAGATCAGGTTGAGTCAGTAGACCACCTGTACATTTTAGAGACACTTGACTGAAGGACGTAAGAAACTGATCTGTTTCATTATGTACATAGTTTATCTTTTGTGTATTTTCATTAAAGGAAAGGGGGATATTGTGATATCACTTTAACAATCTGAGTACATCATACATCATCACAGGAAGTGATGTCAACCAACATGTAATGGAGCAGTTGGAATCATGTTAGTCACCTCGTTGCACATGTATGACTCCTTGAAGACAAGTGCTGCCCTTTGAGGACCTGGATCTGGCTCATTACACCTATGAGGAGCCCTATCAATGATACAGAGGAGAGGTACAACAAGAACCACATGACTACAAGGGTGATCATTGAGCAAGCCACTGGGTTGCTGAAGATGCGATTCAGGTGCCTGGTGTTATGACCGACCGCTCCTGTCAAAGCCCTCAGTCAAAATATATGATTCTGATTGTGGTGGGAGAGACGCACTGATAATTCAATTCCGTCGCTCCACAGATCGCCTAACATATCATTTAAAACTTACCAAATTAAAGAAAGACCCAGCCAAATTGTACCATCTATTAACCCCCGAATGAGGCTAACCAAACCAGGTGTCTTTAAATCAACAAATTAACTCTTTAATTAGAAGAACTAAATTCTTAAACACGATGAAGATATAAACAACATTTAAAATAGAAAAAATTAGAGTCCTTGCAGATTTACAGGCCAATGTTGCTCGAAGTTCTCACAGGATGTTGCTCGAAGTCCTCGCAGGATATTGCTCGAAGTCCTCGCAGGATGTTGCTTGAAGTCCTCACAGAATGTTGCTTTCCTTCTCCAGCGAATTTCAACAATTAACAACTTGCAATCAGTTACAACAAAATCAATCTGATTTTAGAGTTTTTGAGGGATAAAAGATTGTCACAGTCTAACTTCCCTTTCTTAAATTTAAATTACCAGAGATCTCTGTTTTGGCTTGATGTTTTCAAATTTTGAGAGATAATAAATAAACAAACTAAATTTCTCTTCCTTCAATTTAAATGGTTGAGAGCTCTTTTCAGGTGTGCTCATCACAGCTGTGTCCTCTGTGTCTGTGTCAGTCTGTTCTGTTAGCAAACTGTCTTCCTAACTGCCAGTTCAAAGCTGAATTGTAACAAATGTATCGCATCAGGCTCACTCCCAGTGGCTATATCTATGGTAACGAGAATGCACCCTTTGAATCGCAGTCTCCAAATAGCTGTTTCTAAGGCAACAAAAATGCACCTTTCTATAACTCCTAAGGTTTGCCGGCTCTTAAAGCAATACTGATCCCTTGCAAGACTTAAAGACAAACCGCATATTCCCGGAAACAGAACTACAGGATCATGACACAGGACAGATCTGCAGGCACCCTTCAATGAACACCAGCAAACGTCTCTACTTTAGTGGTGGTCTGGTGTGACGTTCACCTGACTGCCAGAGAAGCCCATGATGGGCTAATAAAGGCTTGCTTCCGCTAATCTGAGTGCATAAAGTCCCATATGACATTACAGTGCTAAGCCTTCCAGTCCCCTACTACCCCGACATAAATGATTCCCACAGTCATGAATCTTTCCATCATATTCACACCCTTTGCTTGTTTACCACTCTGGTCATACCATTCTCCTGAAGGTTAATGTCCATTTGCAATTCGGAAGGCAACAAGGGAGACACAGGATAATGGAGAATTCAATTAAAGTGCTTGAATCATTGAAATTTCCAAAGACATAATGGGATTGACATTATTATAAACACCCAAGTGAATCCTCTTGTGCAACTTTGAAGTCTTCCTCTTCCACTTTCTATTACTCTTATGTGGTGCTACCCCTGTGACTTCAACACAGCTAGAGGCAGGCTGCTCGTTCCCCTGCTCTGACAGCTGAGATGCACATGGCAGCCATCCTCTGGGGTTTGGAGTCCTTGGGGGCTTTGCCAAAGACTACCCCACCTACATATGTGCAGGGGCAGACTCCGTCATAGGAGCAGGACATACGAACATACAAATTAGGAGCAGATGTAGGCTATTCGGCCCCTCTAGCCTGCTCCACCATTCAATAAGATCATGGCTGATCTCTTTGTGAGGTTATCCACTTTGGTGGCAAAAACAGAAAGGCAGATTATTATCTGAACAGCGATAGATTGGGAAAGGGGGAGGTGCAACGAGACCTGGGTGTCCTTGTGCACCAGTCACTGAAAATAAGCATGCAGGTGCAGCAGGCAGTTAAGAAGGCAAATGGTATGTTGGCCTTCATAGCAAGAGGATTCGAGTACAGGAGCAAGGATGTCTTGCTGCAATTATACAAGGCCTTGATGAGATCACATCTGGAGTATTTTGTGCAGTTTTGGTCTCCTTATCAGAGGAATGATGTTCTTGCTATGGAGTGAGTGCAGCAAAGGTTCACCAGACTGATTCCTGAGATGGCAGAACTGACATATGAAGAGAGATTGGGTCGTTTAGGCTTGTATTTGCTAGAGTTTAGAAGAATGAGACGGGATCTCATTGAAACCTACAAAATACTAACAGGACTGGACAGACTAGATGCAGGAAGGATGTTCCCGATGGCAGAGGAGTCCAGGACCAGGGGTCACAGTCAAAGGATAAGGGTTAAGCCATTTAGGACTGAGATTAGGAGGGATTTCTTCACCAGAGAGTGGTAAACCCGTGGAATTCTCTACCACAGAAAGCAGTTGAGGCCAAATCATTAAATATAGTCAAGAAAGAGTTAGATATAGTTCTTAGGGCTAAAGGGATAAAGGGATACGGGGAGAAAGCAGGAACAGGGTACTGAGTTTGGATGATCAGCCATGATCGTATTGAATGGCAGTGCAGGCTCGCAGGGCGGAATGGACTACTCCTGCTCCTATTTTTTTATGTCTCTATGTCTGTATCTCGAATTCCACACTCCCATCTACCCCCGATAACCTTTGATTCCCTTGCCTAACAAGAATCTATCTACCTTCACCTTAAAAATATTCAATGACCCCGCCTTCACCACCTTCTGAGGAAGACAGTTCCAAAGTCGCACAACCCTCAGAGAAAAAATTTCTCCTCATTTCTGTCCTAAAAGGGCACCCCTAATTTTAAAACAGTGTCCCTAGTTCTGGACCCACCCACAAGAGGAAACATCCTTTCCACATCCACCTTGTCAAGACCGTTCAGGATCTTATATTCTTCAATCAAGTCTCCCCTCACTCTTCTAAACTCCACTGAAAATAAACCCATCTGTTCAACCTTTCCTCAAAAGACAACCTGCTCATTACAGGTATCAATCTAGTAAACCTCTTCTGAACCACCTCCAACATTTACATCCTTTCTTAAACAAGGAGACCAAAACTGCACGCAGTATTCGAGATGTGGTCTCACCAATGCCAAGGAGACAGCATGTGGGATCTGTCTGAGGCAGTGGGGGGAGGACAAGGGATGAGAAGTTGGAACACCTTGAGAAGAGTCCCCACTTCCACTTGCCCTTTCTCCATCTTCTCTCTCACAGCCCACCTGCCTGGTAGCCCCATCAGCCCACTCTCAATCATCAGCAAAGTGATGGAAGGTGTCATTGACAGTGCTATCAAGCAACACTTACTCAACAATAACCTGCTCACTGACGCTCAGTTTGGGTTCTGCCAGTACAACTTGGCTCCAGACGTCATTATAGTCTTGGTCCAAACATGGACAAAAGAGCTGAATTCCAAAGGTGAGGTGAGAGTGACTGCTCTTGACATCAAGGCAGCATTTGACTGAGTGTGCCATCAAGGAGCCCGAGCAAAATTGAAGTCAATGGGAATCAGGGGGAAACCTGTTCACTGACTGGAGTCATACCTAGCACAAAGGAAGATGGTTGTGGTTGTTGCAGGCCAATCATAGCCCCAGGAAATTGCTGCAGGAGTTCCTCAGGGCAGTGTCCTAGGCCCAACCACCTTCAGCTACAGGCCTGCTCGGGTATGCAATTGAAACCCGACCCGACCCGACCACATCCAACCCGAACCCGACCCAGGCCCGAGTCCTTTGATTTTTTCCCGTGCCCGACCCGGCCCAACCCGACTACCGTAATGAAGTTAATTATATTAAAGAGGTTGTAACTCTACCTTGTCCAAATGTTGTGATCCTCCGTTCTGGCAGCAGGCTATTCCTGCAGAATCATACAGATGGAGGCAGACTAGTGCGGAGTCCGGATGCACGTTTCCTGCCTTGATGTCCTGGCTGTTCAAATTTTGAAGCTTACTTCCCTTTCCCTCCCTGATCAAAAGGCAGCACTGTGTCCGAACCGGCCTGACCTGACCCGAGCCTGAATGCCGGACCTGGAAGAGAGACCTGATCCAACCTGACCCAACACATGTCGTCGTGTCTGGTCGAGTTTGGGTCGGGTAGCCATGCTCTAACTTCAGCTGCTTCACCAATGACCTACCCTCCATCAGAAGGTCAGAAGTAGAGATGTTCACTGATAGTTGCACAGTGTTCAGTACCATTTACAACTGCACAGATAATGTAGCAGTCTGTACCTGCATGCAGCAAGATCTGGACAACAGTCAGGCTTGGACTGATAAATGGCAAGTAACATTTGTGTCACACAAGTGCCAGGCAATGACCATTTCCAACAAGAGAGAGTATAACCACCTCCTCTTGATAGTGAACAGCATTACCATTGCTGAATCCACCACTATCAACATCCTGGGGGGTTACCATTGACCAGTAACTTAACTCAACTGGTCATATAAATAATGTGACTACAAGAACAGGTCAGAGGCTGAGTATTCTGTGGTGAGTAACTCTCCAAAGCCTTTCAACCATCGACAAGGCACAAGTCAGGAGTGTGATAGAATACTTCCCACTTGCCTGGATGAGTGCAGCTCCAACAACACTCAAGAAACTCGACATCCAGGACAAAGCAACCTGCTTGATCGGCACCTCATCCACCAGCTTAAACATTCAATCCCTCCACCACTGTCGCACAGTGACAGCAGTGTGTACCATCTACAAGATGCACTGCAGCAACTTGCCAAGGCTCCTTCAACACCACCTTCCAAACCTACAACCTCTACCACCGAGAAGCACAGGGGCAACAAATGCATAGGAACAACACCACCTGGAAGTTCACCTTCAAGTCACACACCATCCTGACTTTGAACTATATCACCATTCTTTCACAGTCAGTGGGTTAAAATCCTGGAACTCCCTCCTTAACAGCACTGTTGTTGTACCTGCACCTCATGAACTGCAGTGGTTCAAGAAGGCAACTTGTGACCACCATTTGAAGGGCAATTTGGGACTAGTAATAATTGTTGGGCTTGCCAGCGAGGCCCACAACCCATGAATGGATAATAAAAAACATTATCATGTTTAATTAGGGACTAATTACTTGGAATGTTTTTCTGTAAATTTATTTTGTTTGTAATGCTGGCTCTTCCCCAAGGTCAGAATAAGTCAGCACAATATGATTGGCTCCCTTTCTCTTTTTTAATACTTTTTATAAAGTGTGATACAGAAAGTTGAAGTGTGACATCTCAGCATCTGCATTTCCCAATAGATCTGCTCCAGTGTCACTCACAGGAATTTGGAGGATATAATAATATGGAATGATATAATAGGTGGAACAGAAGCTCCAAGCCTAGTTATTTGTCTTTTATTTAATGTTCAATGTCTCATCCCACCTGCTGATGCAATCCTCATCCATGCCTTTGTTACCTCTAGACTCAACTATTCCAAAGATCTCCCGACCGGTCTCCCAGTTTGCACCCTCCGTAAACTTCAGCTCATTCAAACTCTGCTACCCATATCCAATTTCACACCGAGTCTCTTCACCTCTCATCCCAGTGCTCACTGACCTACATTCTCTCCCTGTCTGGCAATGCCTTGACTTTAAAATCTCATCCTTGTTTTCAAATCCCTCCATGGTTTTGCCCCTCCTTATCTCTGTAACCTCCTCCAGCCCAACAACCCTCAAATTCTCCAATTCTGGCCTTTTGTGTATCCACAATTTTTTGCTGCATCATTGGAAGCCGTGCATTCGGCTGCCTAAATCCAAGCCTCTGGAATTCCCTACCTAACTTCTCCACCACTTTACTTCTCTCTCCTCCTCTAAGATGTTCCTTAAAACCTACCTCTTCAGCCAAGCTTTGGTCATTTGCGCTAATATCTCCTTATGTGTATCAGTGTCAAATTTTGTTTCATAACGCTCCTGTGAAGCACCAAGGGACATTTTACTACATTAAGGCACTACATAAATCTAAGTTGCTATTGTTTATTCAGAGCATAAATATTCATTTGTGGTAAAATCATAGAGTGGATAGCCAGAGACTTTTTCCCAGGGTGGAAAGGGCTATCACCAGGGGGCATAATTTTAAGGTGATTGGAGGAAGGTTTCGGGGAGATGTCAGAGGTAGGTTCTTTACACAGAGAGTGGTGGGTGCGTGGAATGCACTGCCAGCGGTGGTAGTAGAAGCAGATACATTAGGGACATTTAAGCGACTCTTGGATAGGTACATGGATGATAGTAGTATGAAGGGTATGTAGGTAGTTTGATCCTAGAGTAGGTTAAAGGTTCGGCAAAACATCGTGGGCTGAAGGCCCTGTACTGTGCTGTACTGTTCTATTTTCTATGTTCTAAAACGTTATTTCTTTACACTAATATGTTGCCAATGCACATTGTATATATAAGCCATACATTACTGAGTGAGCATTCTGGTGCAGCAGCATAGTACCACATCCTATCTACATGCCATCTTATACAAAATGAGATTTCAACAAAGTTAACTAATCTCTTTCAGAGATTAGGAAAATGTTCTTGCATTGGTCAAAGATACGCAGAAAGGCACTTTATTATGGGGAAGGAGTTGGGTTCAGTGCGAAGGCACTGTATTGTTAGGAAGGAGTTGGGTTCAGTGGGAAGGCACTGGATTGTTAGGAAGGAGTTGGGTTCAGCGGGAAGGCACTGTATTGTGCGGAAGGAGTTAAGTTCAGTGGGAAGGTTGTATTGTTAGGAAGGAGTTGGGTTCACAGGGAAGGCACTGTATTGTGGGGAAGGAGTGAAGTTCAGTGGGAAGGTTGTATTGTTAGGAAGGAGTTGGGTTCACTGGGAAGGCACTGTATTGTTAGGAAGGAGTTGTGTTCTGTGGGAAGGCACTGTATTGTGGGGAAGGAATGAAGTTCAGTGGGAAGGCACTGGATTGTGAGGAAGGAGTAGGGTTCAATGGGAAGGCACTGTATTGTTCGGAAGGAGTTGGGTTCAGTGGGAAGGCACTGTCCTGTTAGGAAGGAGTTGGGTTCAGTGGGAAGGCACTGTATTGTGGGGAAGGAGTTGGGTTCAGTGGGAAGGCTGTATTGTTAGGAAGGAGTTGGGTTCAGTGGGAAGGCACTGTATTGTGGGGAAGCAGTTGGGTTCAGTGGGAAGGCTGTATTGTTAGGAAGGAGTTGGGTTCAGTGGGAAGGCTGTATTGTTAGGAAGGAGTTGGGTTCAGTGGGAAGGCACTGTATTGTGGTGAAGGAGTGAAGTTCAGTGGGAAGGCTGTATTGTTAGGAAGGAGTTGGGTTCAGTGGGAAGGCACTGTATTGTTCGGAAGGAGTTGGGTTCAGTGGGAAGGCACTGTATTGTGGGGAAGGAGTTGGGTTCAGTGGGAAGGCTGTATTGTTAGGAAGGAGTTGGGTTCAGTGGGAAGGCTGTATTGTTAGGAAGGAGTTGGGTTCAGTGGGAAGGCTGTATTGTTAGGAAGGAGTTGGGTTCAGTGGGAAGGCACTGTATTGTGGTGAAGGAGTGAAGTTCAGTGGGAAGGCTGTATTGTTAGGAAGGAGTTGGGTTCAGTGGGAAGGCACTGTATTGTTCGGAAGGAGTTGGGTTCAGTGGGAAGGCACTGTATTGTGGGGAAGGAGTTGGGTTCAGTGGGAAGGCTGTATTGTTAGGAAGGAGTTGGGTTCAGTGGGAAGGCTGTATTGTTAGGAAGGAGTTGGGTTCAATGGGAAGGCTGTATTGTTAGGAAGGAGTTGGGTTCAGTGGGAAGGCACTGTATAGTGGGGAAGGAGTTGGGTTCAGTGGGAAGGCTGTATTGTAAGGAAGGAGTTGGGTTCAGGGGGAAGGCTGTATTGTTAGGAAGGAGTTGGGTTCAGTGGGAAGGCACTGTATAGTGGGGAAGGAGTTGGGTTCAGTGGGAAGGCTGTATTGTAAGGAACGAGTTGGGTTCAGTGGGAAGGCACTGGATTGTAAGGAAGGAGTTGGGTTCAGTGGGAAGGCACTGTATTGTTAGGAAGGAGTTGGGTTCAATGGGAAGGTTGTATTGTTAGGATGGAGTTGGGTTCAGTGGGAAGGTTGTATTGTTAGGAAGGTGTTGGGTTCAGTGGCAAGGCACTGTATTGTTAGGAAGGAGTTGGGTTCAATGGGAAGTCACTGTCTTGTTAGGAACGAGTTGGGTTCAGTGGGAAGGTTGTATTGTTAGGAAGGTGTTGGGTTCAGTGGGAAGGCACTGCATTGTGGGGAAGGAGTTGGGTTCAGTGGGAAGGCACTGTATCATTAGGAAGGTGTTGGGTTCAGTGGGACGACACTGTCTTGTTAGGAAGGAGTTGGATTCAGTGGGAAGGCACTGTCTTGTTAGGAATGAGTTGGGTTCAGTGGGAAGGCACTGTATTGTGGGGAAGGAGGTGGGTTCAGTGGGAAGGCAATATCTTGTTAGGAAGGAGTTGGGTTCAGTGGGAAGGCACTGTCTTGTTCGGAAGGTGTTGGGTTCAGTGGGAAGGCACTGTATTATGGGAAAGGAGTTGGTTTCAGTGGCAAGGCACTGTCTTGTTCGGAAGGAGTTGGGTTCACTGGGAAGGCACTGTATTGTGGGGAAGGAGTTGGGATCAGTGGGAAGGCACTGTCTTGTGGGGAATGAGTTGGTTTCAGTGGCAAGGCACTGTCTTGTTCGGAAGGAGTTGGTATCAGTGGGAAGGCACTGTCTTGTTAGGAAGGAGTTGGGTTCAGTGGGAAGGCACTGTTTTATGGGGAAGGAGTTGGGTTCAGTGGCAAGGCACTGTATTGTTAGGAAGGAGTTGGCATCAGTGGGAAGGCACTGTCTGGTTAGGAAGGAGTTGGTATCAGTGGGAAGGCACTGTCTTGTCAGGAAGTAGTTGTGTTCAGTGGGAAGGCACTGTATCGTTAGGAAGGAGTTGGGTTCAGTGGGAAGGCACTGTATTGTTAGGAAGGAGTTGGGTTCAGTGGGAAGGCACTGTACTGTTAGGAAGCAGTTGGGTTCAGTGGGAAGGCACTGTATTGTTAGGAAGGAGTTGGATTCAGTGGGAAGGCACTGTCTTGTTAGGAAGGAGTTGGGTTCAGTGGGAAGGCACTGTATTGTTAGGAAGCAGTTGGGTTCAGTGGGAAGGCACTGTATTGTTAGGAAGGAGTTGGATTCAGTGGGAAGGCACTGTCTTGGTCGGAAGGAGTTGGATTCAGTGGGAAGGAACTGTCTTGTTAGGAAGGAGTTGGATTCAGTGGGAAGGCACTGTCTTGTTCGGAAGGAGTTGGATTCAGTGGGAAGGAACTGTCTTGTTAGGAAGGAGTTGGGTTCAGTGGGAAGGCACTGTCTTGTTAGGAAGGAGTTGGGTTCAGTGGGAAGGTGCTGTTTTATGGGGAAGGAGTTGGGTTCAGTGGGAAGGCACTGTATTGGTAGGAAGGAGTTGGATTCAGTGGAAAGGAACTGTATTGTTAGGAAGGAGTTGGATTCAGTGGGAAGGAACTGTATTGTTAGGAAGGAGTTGTGTTCAGTGGGAAGGCACTGTCTTGTTAGGAAGGAGTTGGGTTCAGTGGGAAGGCGCTGTTTTATGGGGAAGGAGGAGGGTTCAGTGGGAAGGCACTGTATCGTTAGGATGGAGTTGGGTTCAGTGGGAAGGTTGTATTGTTAGGAAGGTGTTGGGTTCAGTGGGAAGGCACTGTATCGTTAGGAAGGTGTTGGGTTCAGTGGGACGACACTGTCTTGTTAGGAAGGAGTTGGATTCAGTGGGAAGGCACTGTCTTGTCAGGAAGGAGTTGGGTTCAGTGGGAAGGCACTGTATTGTGGGGAAGGAGGTGGGTTCAGTGGGAAGGCAATATCTTGTTAGGAAGGAGTTGGGTTCAGTGGGAAGGCACTGTCTTGTTACGAAGGAGTTGGGTTCAGTGGGAAGGCACTGTATTATGGGAAAGGAGTTGGTTTCTGTGGCAAGGCACTGTCTTGTTCGGAAGGAGTTGGGTTCACTGGGAAGGCACTGTATTGTGGGGAATGAGTTGGTTTCAGTGGCAAGGCACTGTCTTGTTCGGAAGGAGTTGGTATCAGTGGGAAGGCACTGTCTTGTTAGGAAGGAGTTGGGTTCAGTGGGAAGTCACTGTCTTGTTAGGAACGAGTTGGGTTCAGTAGGAAGGTTGTATTGTTAGGAAGGTGTAGGGTTCAGTGGCAAGGCACTGTATTGTTCGGAAGGAGCTGGGTTCAGTGGGAAGTCACTGTCTTGTTAGGAACGAGTTGGGTTCAGTGGGAAGGTTGTATAGTTAGGAAGGTGTTGGGTTCAGTGGGAAGGCACTGTATTGTGGGGAAGGAGTTGGGTTCAGTGGGAAGGCACTGTATCGTTAGGAAGGAGTTGGATTCACTGGGAAGGCACTGTATTGTGGGGAATGAGTTGGGATCAGTGGGAAGGCAATGCATTGTTAGGAAGGATTTGGGTTCACTGGGAAGGCACTGTCTTGTTCGGAAGGAGTTGGGTTCAGTGGGAAGGCACTGTCTTGTTCGGAAGGAGTTGGGTTCAGTGGGAAGGCACTGTCTTGTTAGGAAGGAGTTGGGTTCAGTGGGAAGGCACTGTCTTGTTAGCAAGGAGTTGGGTTCAGTGGGAAGGCACTGTCTTGTTAGGAAGGAGTTGGGTTCAGTGGGACGACACTGTCTTGTTAGGAAGGAGTTGGATTCAGTGGGAAGGCACTGTCTTGTTAGGAAGGAGTTGGGTGCAGTGGGAAGGCACTGTATCGTTAGGATGGAGTTGGGTTCACTGGGAACGCACTGTATTGTGGGGAAGGAGTTGCGATCAGTGGGAAGGCACTGTATCATGAGGAAGGATTTGGGTTCACTGGGAAGGCACTGTATTATGGGAAAGGAGTTGGTTTCAGTGGCAAGGCACTGTCTTGTTAGGAAGGAGTTGGTATCAGTGGGAAGGCACTGTCTTGTTAGGAAGGAGTTGGGTTCAGTGGGAAGTCACTGTCTTTTTAGGAACGAGTTGGGTTCAGTGGGAAGGTTGTATTGTTAGGAAGGTGTTGGGTACAGTGGCAAGGCACTGTATTGTTAGGAAGGAGTTGGGTTCAGTGGGAAGTCACTGTCTTGTGAGGAAGGAGTTGGGTTCAGTGGGAAGGTTGTATTGTTAGGAAGGTGTTGGGTTCAGTGGCAAGGCACTGTATTGTTAGGAAGGAGTTGGTTTCAGTGGCAAGGCACTGTCTTGTTAGGAAGGAATTGGTATCAGTGGGAAGGCACTGTCTTGTTAGGAAGGAGTTGGGTTCAGTGGGAAGTCACTGTCTTGTTGGGAACGAGTTGGGTTCAGTGGGAAGGTTGTATTGTTAGGAAGGTGTTGGGTTCAGTGGGAAGGCACTGTATTGTGGGGAAGGAGTTGGGTTCAGTGGGAAGGCACTGTATCGTTAGGAAGGACTTGGGTTCACTGGGAAGGCACTGTATTGTGGGGAATGAGTTGGGATCAGTGGGAAGGCACTGCATCGTTCGGAAGGAGCTGGGTTCACTGGGAAGGCACTGTCTGTTTTGGAAGGAGTTGGGTTCAGTGGGAAGGGACTGTCTTGTTCGGGAGGAGTTGGGTTCAGTGGGAAGGCACTGTCTTGTTAGGAAGGAGTTGGGTTCAGTAGGAAGGCACTGTCTTGTTAGGAAGGAGTTGGGTTCAGTGGGAAGGCACTGTCTTGTTAGGAAGGAGTTGGGTTCAGTGGGACGACACCGTCTTGTTCGGAAGGAGTTGGATTCAGTGGGAAGGCACTGTCTTGTTAGGAAGGAGTTGGGTTCAGTGGGAAGGCACTGTATTGTGGGGAAGGAGTTGGGTTCAGTGGGAAGGCACTGTCTTGTTAGGAAGGAGTTGGGTTCAGTGGGAAGGCACTGCATCGTGAGGAAGGAGTTGGGTTCACTGGGAAGGCACTGTCTTGTTCGGAAGGAGTTGCGTTCAGTGGGAAGGCACTGTCTTGTTAGGAAGGAGTCGGGTTCAGTGGGAAGGCACTGTCTTGTTAGGAAGGAGTTGGGTGGGGTCGGAAGGCAATGTCTTGTTAGGAAGGAGTTGGGTTCAGTGGGAAGGCACTGTCTTGTGGGGAAGGAGTTGGGTTCAGTGGGAAGGCACTGTCTTGTTAGGAAGGAGTTGGGTTCAGTGGGAAGGCACTGTCTTGTTAGGAAGGAGTTGGGTTCAGTGGGAAGGCACTGCCTTGTTAGGAGGGAGTTGGGTGGGGTCAGAAGGCAATGTCTTGTTCGGAAGGAGTTGGGTTCAGTGGGAAGGTGTTGTTTTATGGGGAAGGAGTTGGGTTCAGTGGGAAGGAACTGCATTGTTAGGAAGGAGTTGTGTTCAGTGGGAAGGCACTGTCTTGTTAGGAAGGAGTTGGGTTCAGTGGGAAGGCGCTGTTTTATGGGGAAGGAGTTGGGTTCAGTGGGAAGGCACTGTATTGTTAGGAAGGATTTGGGTTCAGTGGGAAGGCACTGTATCGTTAGGATGGAGTTGGTATCAGTGGGAAGGCACTGTCTTGTTAGGAAGGAGTTGGGTTCAGTGGGAAGTCACTGTCTTGTTCGGAACGAGTTGGGTTCAGTGGGAAGGCACTGTATTGTGGGGAAGGAGTTAGGTTCAGTGGGAAGGCACTGTATCGTTAGGAAGGAGTTGGGTTCACTGGGAAGGCACTGTATTGTGGGGAATGAGTTGGGATCAGTGGGAAGGCACTGCATCGTTAGGAAGGAGTTGGGTTCACTGGGAAGGCACTGTCTTGTTAGGAAGGAGTTGGGTTCAGTGGGAAGGCACTGTCATGTTCGGAAGGAGTTGGGTTCAGTGGGAAGGCACTGTCTTGTTCGGAAGGAGTTGGGTTCAGTAGGAAGGCACTGTCCTGTGAGGAACGAGTTGGGTTCAGTGGGAAGGTTGTATTGTTAGGAAGGTGTTGGGTTCAGTGGGAAGGCACTGTATTGTGGGGAAGGAGTTAGGTTCAGTGGGAAGGCACTGTATCGTTAGGAAGGAGTTGGGTTCACAGGGAAGGCAGTGTATTGTGGGGAATGAGTTGGGATCAGTGGGAAGGCACTGCATCGTTAGGAAGGAGTTGGGTTCACTGGATAGGCACTGTCTTGTTAGGAAGGAGTTGGGTTCAGTGGGAAGGCACTGTCTTGTTCGGAAGGAGTTGGGTTCAGTGGGAAGGCACCGTCTTGTTAGGTAAGGAGTTGCGTTCAGTGGGAAGGCACTGTCTTGTTTGGAAGGAGTTGGGTTCAGTGGGAAGGCACTGTCTTGTTAGGAAGGAGTTGGGTGGGGTCGGAAGGCAATGTCTTGTTAGGAAGGAGTTGGGTTCAGTGGGAAGGCAATGTCTTGTTAGGAAGGAGTTGGGTTCAGTGGGAAGGCACTGTCTTGTTAGGAAGGAGTTGGGTTCAGTGGGAAGGCACTGTCTTGTTCGGAAGGAGTTGGGTTCAGTGGGAAGGCACTGTCTTGTTAGGAAGGAGTTGGGTTCAGTAGGAAGGCACTGTCTTGTTAGGAAGGAGTTGGGTTCACTGGGAAGGCACTGTCTTGTGAGGAAGGAGTTGGGTTCAGTGGGAAGGCACTGTCTTGTTTGGAAGGAGTTGGGTTCAGTGGGAAGGCACTGTCTTGTCAGGAAGGAGTTGGGTGGGGTCGGAAGGCAATGTCTTGTTAGGAAGGAGTTGGGTTCAGTGGGAAGGTGCTGTTTTATGGGGAAGGAGTTGGGTTCAGTGGGAAGGCACTGTTTTGGTAGGAAGGTGTTGGATTCAGTGGCAAGGCACTGTATTGTTCGGAAGGAGTTGGGTTCAGTGGGAAGGCACTGTATTGTTAGGAAGGAGTTGGGTTCAGTGGGAATGCACTGTATTGTGGGGAAGGAGTTGGGTTCAGTGGGAAGGCACTGTCTTGTTAAGAAGGTGTTGGGTACGGTGGGAAGGCACTGCGTTGTTGGGAAGGAGTTGGGTTTACTGGGAAGGGACTGTACTGTTAGGAAGGGGTTGGGTTCAGTGGGAAGGCACTGTATTGTTAGGAAGGAGTTGTGTTCTGTGGGAAGGCACTGTATTGTGGGGAAGGAGTGAAGTTCAGTGGGGAGGCTGTATTGTTCGGAAGGAGTTGGGTTCACTGGGAAGGCACTGTATTGTTAGGAAGGAGTTGTGTTCTGTGGGAAGGCACTGTATTGTGAGGAAGGAGTGAAGTTCAGTGGGAAGGCTGTATTGTTAGGAAGGAGTTGGGTTCACTGGGAAGGCACTGTATTGTTAGGAAGAAGTTGTGTTCTGTGGGAAGGCACTGTATTGTGGGGAAGGAGTGAAGTTCAGTGGGAAGGCTGTATTATGAGGAAGGAGTCGGGTTCAGTGGGAAGGCACTGTATTGTTTGGAAGGAGTTGGGTTCAGTGGGAAGGCACTGTCCTGTTTGGAAGGAGTTGGGTTCAGTGGGAAGGCTGTATTGTGAGGAAGGAGTCGGGTTCAGTGGGAAGGCACTGTATTGTTTGGAAGGAGTTGGGTTCAGTGGGAAGGCACTGTCCTGTTAGGAAGGAGTTGGGTTCAGTGGGAAGGCACTGTATTGTGGGGAAGGAGTTGGGTTCAGTGGGAAGGCTGTATTGTTAGGAAGGAGTTGGGTTCAGGTGAAAGGTACTGTCTTGTTAGGAAGCAGTTGGGTTCAGTGAGAAGGCACTGAATTGTTAGGAAGGAGTTGGGTTCAGTGGGAAGGCACTGAATTGTTAGGAAGGAGTTGGGTTCAGTGGGAAGACACTGTCTTGTTAGGAAGGAGTTGGATTCAGTGGGAAGGCACTGTCTTGTTAGGAAGGAGTTGGGTTCAGTGGGAAGGCACTTTCTTGTTCGGAAGGAGTTGGGTTCAGTGGGAAGGCGCTGTTTTATGGGGAAGGAGTTGGGTTCAGTGGGAAGGCACTGTTTTGTCAGGAAGGAGTTGGGTTCAGTGGGAAGGCACTGTATTGTGGGGAAGGAGGTGGGTTCAGTGGGAAGGCAATATCTTGTTAGGAAGGAGTTGGTATCAGTGGGAAGGCACTGTCTTGTTAGGAAGGAGTTGGGTTCAGTGGGAAGGCACTGTATTGTTCGGAAGGAGTTGGGTTCACTGGGAAGGCACTGTGTTGTTCGGAAGGAGTTGCGTTCAGTTGGAAGGCACTGTCTTGTTCGGAAGGACTTGGGTTCAGTGGGAAGGCACTGTCTTGTTCGGAAGGAGTTGGGTGGGGTCGGAAGGCAATGTCTTGTTTGGAAGGAGTTGGGTTCAGTGGGAAGGCACTGTCTTGTTAGGAAGGAGTTGGGTTCAGTGGGAAGGCACTGTCTTGTTAGGAAGGAGTTGGGTTCAGTGGGAAGGCACTGTCTTGTTCGGAAGGAGTTGGGTGGGGTCGGAAGGCAATGTCTTGTTAGGAAGGAGTTGGGTTCAGTGGGAAGGCACTGTCTTGTTGGGAAGGAGTTGGGTTCAGTGGGAAGGCACTGTATTGTTCGGAAGGAGTTGCGTTCAGTGGGAAGGCACTGTCTTGTTAGGAAGGAGTTGGGTTCAGTGGGAAGGCACTGTCTTGTTCGGAAGGAGTTGGGTGGGGTCGGAAGGCAATGTCTTGTTAGGAAGGAGTTGGGTTCAGTGGGAAGGCACTGTCTTGTTGGGAAGGAGTTGGGTTCAGTGGGAAGGCACTGTATTGTTCGGAAGGAGTTGGGTTCAGTGGGAATGCAATGTACTGTTTGGAAGGAGTTGGGTTCAGTGGGAAGGCACTGTCTTGTTAAGAAGGTGTTGGGTACAGTGGGAAGGCACTGCCTTGTTAGGAAGGAGTTGGGTTCACTGGGAAGGGACTGTACTGTTGGGAAGGAGTTGGGTTCAGTGGCAAGGCACTGTATTGTTCGGAAGGAGTTGGGTGGGTTCGGAAGGCACTGTCTTGTTCGGAAGCAGTTGAGTTCAGTCGGAAGGCACTGTCTTGTTAGGAAGAAGTTGGGTGGGGTCGGACGGCAATGTCTTGTCAGGAAGGAGTTGGGTTCAGTGGGAAGGCACTGTAGGGTTCGGAAGGAGTTGGTTTCAGTCGGAAGGCACTGTCCTGTTAGGAAGGAGTTGGGTTCAGTGGGAATGCAATGCACTGTTCGGAAGGAGTTGGGTTCAGTGGGAAGGGACTGTACTGTTCGGAAGGAGTTGGGTTCAGTGGCAAGGCACTGTCTTGTTCGGAAGGAGTTGGGTTCAGTGGGAAGGCACTGTATCGTCAGGAAGGAGTTGGGTTCACTGGGAAGGCACTGTATTGTGGGGAAGGAGTTGGGATCAGTGGGAAGGCACTGTATCATTAGGAAGGAGTTGGGTTCACTGGGAAGGCACTGTATTATAGGGAAGGAGTTGGTTTCAGTGGGAAGGCACTGTCTTGTTAGGAAGGAGTTGGGTTCACTGGGAACGCACTGTGTTGTTCGGAAGTAGTTGGGTTCAGTGGGAAGGCAGTGTATTGTTAGGAAGGAGTTGGGTTCAGTGGGAAGGCACTGTCTTGTTAGGAAGGAGTTGGGTTCAGTGGGAAGGCACTGTGTTGTTCGGAAGGAGTTGGGTTCAGTGGGAAGGCACTGTATTGTGGGGAAGGAGTTGGGTTCAGTGGGAAGGCACTGTATTGTGGGGAAGGAGTTGGGTTCAGTGGGAAGGCACTGTATTGTTAGGAAGGTGTTGGGTTCAGTGGGAAGGCACTGTATCGTTAGAAAGGAGTTGGGTTCAGTGGGAAGGCACTGTATTGTGGGGAAGGAGTTGGGTTCAGTGGGAAGGCACTGTCTTGTCCGGAAGGAGTTGGGTGGGGTCGGAAGGCAATGTCTTGTTTGGAAGGAGTTGGGTTCAGTGGGAAGGCACTGTCTTGTTAGGAAGGAGTTGGGCTCACTGGGAAGGCACTGTATCATGGAGAAGGAGTTGGGTTCAGTGGGAATGCAATGTATTGTTAGGAAGGAGTTGGGATCAGTGGGAAGGCACTATCTTGTTAGATAGGAGTATGGTTCAATGGGAAGGCACTATCTTAATAGGAATGAGTTGGGTTCAGTGGGAAGGCACTGCAATTAGGAAGGAGTTGGGTTCAGAGGGAAGGCACTGTATTGTTGGAAGGTGTTGGGTTCATTGGGAAGGCACTATCTTGATAGGAAGGAGTTGGGTTCAGTGGGAAGGCATTGTCTTGATAGGAAGGAGTTGGGTTCATTGGGAAGGCACTGTATTGTGGGGAAGGAGTTGGGTTCAGTGGGAAGGCACTGTATTGTGCGGTCGGAGTTGGGTTCATTGGGATGGCAGTGTCTTGTTAGGAAGGAGTTGGGTTCATTGGGAAGGCACTATCTTGATAGGAAGGAGGTGGGTTCAGTGCGAAGGCACTGTATTGTGCAGTCGGAGTTGGGTTCAGTGGGAAGGCACTGTATTGTGGGGAAGGAGTTGGATTCAGTGGGAAGGCACACTCTTGTGGGGAAGGAGTTGGGTTCAGTGGGAAGGCACTGTCTTGTGGGGAAGGAGTTGGATTCAGTGGGAAGGCACTCTATTGTGGGGAAGGAGTTGGGTTTAGTGGGAAGGCACTGTCTTGTTAGGAAGGAGTTGGATTCAGTGGGAAGGCACTGTATTGTGGGGAAGGAGTTGGATTCAGTGGGAAGGCACACTCTTGTGGGGAAGGAGTTGGGTTCAGTGGGAAGGCACTGTCTTGTGGGGAAGGAGTTGGATTCAGTGGGAAGGCACTGTCTTGTTCGGAAGGAGTTGGGTTCATTGGGAAGGCACTATCTTGATAGGAAGGAGTTGGGTTCAGTGGGAAGGCACTGTATTGTTAGGAAGGAATTGGGTTCAGTGGGAAGGCACTGTATTGTGCGGAAGGAGTTGGGTTCAGTGAGAAGGCACTGTATTGTGGGGAAGGAGTTGGGTTCAGTGGGAAGGCACTGTATTGTGGGGAAGGAGTTGGATTCAGTGGGAAGGCACTGTATTGTGCGGAAGGAGTTGGTTTCAGTGGGAAGGCACTGTATTGTTAGGAAGGCGTTGGGTTCAGTGGGAAGGCACTGCATTGTGGGGAAGGAGTTGGGTTCAGTGGGAAGGCACTGCATTGTGGGGAATGAGTGGGGTTCAGTGGGAAGGCACTGTATTGTAGGGAAGGAGTTGGATTCACTGGGAAGGCACTGCATCGTTAGGAAGGAGTTGGGTTCAGTGGGAAGGCACTGTATTGTGGGGAAGGAGTTGGATTCAGTGGGAAGACACTGTATTGTGGGGAAGGAGTTGGATTCAGTGGGAAGGCACTGTATTGTGGGGAAGGAGTTGGATTCAGTGGGAAGGCACTCTATTGTGAGGAAGGAGTTGGGTTCAGTGGGAAGGCACTGTCTTGTTTGGAAGGAGTTGGGTTCACTGGAAAGGCACTGGAGCGTTAGGAAGGAGTTGGGTTCACTGGGAAGGCACTGTCCTGTTAGGAAGGAGTTGGGTTCAGTGGGATGGCACTGTATCGTTAGGAAGGAGTTGGGTTCAGTGGGAAGGCACTGTATTGTGGGGAAGGAGTTGGGATCATTGGGAAGGCACTGTATCATTTGGAAGGAGTTGGGTTCACTGGGAAGGCACTGTCCTGTTAGGTAGGGGTTGGGTTCAGTGGGAAGGCACTGCATTGTTAGGAAGGAGCTGGGTTCACTGGAAAGGCACTGGAGCGTTAGGAAGGAGATGGGTTCACTGGGAAGGCACTGTCCTGTTAGGAAGGTGTTGGGTTCAGTGGGAAGGCACTGTATCATTAGGAAGGAGTTGGGTTCACTGGGAAGGCACTGTATTGTTAGGAAGGAGTTGGGTTCAGTGGGAAGGCACTGTCTTGTTAGGAAGGAGTTGGGCTCACTGGGAAGGCACTGTATCATGGGGAAGGAGTTGGGTTCAGTGGGAATGCACTGTATTGTTAGGAAGGAGTTGGGATCAGTGGGAAGGCACTATCTTGTTAGATAGGAGTATGGTTCAATGGGAAGGCACTATCTTAATAGGAATGAGTTGGGTTCAGTGGGAAGGCACTGCAATTAGGAAGGAGTTGGGTTCAGAGGGAAGGCACTGTATTGTTGGAAGGTGTTGGGTTCATTGGGAAGGCACTATCTTGATAGGAAGGAGTTGGGTTCAGTGGGAAGGCATTGTCTTGATAGGAAGGAGTTGGGTTCATTGGGAAGGCACTGTATTGTGGGGAAGGAGTTGGGTTCAGTGGGAAGGCACTGTATTGTGCGGTCGGAGTTGGGTTCATTGGGATGGCAGTGTCTTGTTAGGAAGGAGTTGGGTTCATTGGGAAGGCACTATCTTGATAGGAAGGAGGTGGGTTCAGTGCGAAGGCACTGTATTGTGCGGTCGGAGTTGGGTTCAGTGGGAAGGCACTGTATTGTGGGGAAGGAGTTGGATTCAGTGGGAAGGCACACTCTTGTGGGGAAGGAGTTGGGTTCAGTGGGAAGGCACTGTCTTGTGGGGAAGGAGTTGGATTCAGTGGGAAGGCACTCTATTGTGGGGAAGGAGTTGGGTTTAGTGGGAAGGCACTGTCTTGTTAGGAAGGAGTTGGATTCAGTGGGAAGGCACTGTATTGTGGGGAAGGAGTTGGATTCAGTGGGAAGGCACACTCTTGTGGGGAAGGAGTTGGGTTCAGTGGGAAGGCACTGTCTTGTGGGGAAGGAGTTGGATTCAGTGGGAAGGCACTGTATCGTTAGGAAGGAGTTGGGTTCAGTGGGAAGGCACTGTATTGTGGGGAAGGAGTTGGGATCATTGGGAAGGCACTGTATCATTTGGAAGGAGTTGGGTTCACTGGGAAGGCACTGTCCTGTTAGGTAGGGGTTGGGTTCAGTGGGAAGGCACTGCATTGTTAGGAAGGAGCTGGGTTCACTGGAAAGGCACTGGAGCGTTAGGAAGGAGATGGGTTCACTGGGAAGGCACTGTCCTGTTAGGAAGGTGTTGGGTTCAGTGGGAAGGCACTGTATCATTAGGAAGGAGTTGGGTTCACTGGGAAGGCACTGTATTGTTAGGAAGGAGTTGGGTTCAGTGGGAAGGCACTGTCTTGTTAGGAAGGAGTTGGGCTCACTGGGAAGGCACTGTATCATGGGGAAGGAGTTGGGTTCAGTGGGAATGCACTGTATTGTTAGGAAGGAGTTGGGATCAGTGGGAAGGCACTATCTTGTTAGATAGGAGTATGGTTCAATGGGAAGGCACTATCTTAATAGGAATGAGTTGGGTTCAGTGGGAAGGCACTGCAATTAGGAAGGAGTTGGGTTCAGAGGGAAGGCACTGTATTGTTGGAAGGTGTTGGGTTCATTGGGAAGGCACTATCTTGATAGGAAGGAGTTGGGTTCAGTGGGAAGGCATTGTCTTGATAGGAAGGAGTTGGGTTCATTGGGAAGGCACTGTATTGTGGGGAAGGAGTTGGGTTCAGTGGGAAGGCACTGTATTGTGCGGTCGGAGTTGGGTTCATTGGGATGGCAGTGTCTTGTTAGGAAGGAGTTGGGTTCATTGGGAAGGCACTATCTTGATAGGAAGGAGGTGGGTTCAGTGCGAAGGCACTGTATTGTGCGGTCGGAGTTGGGTTCAGTGGGAAGGCACTGTATTGTGGGGAAGGAGTTGGATTCAGTGGGAAGGCACACTCTTGTGGGGAAGGAGTTGGGTTCAGTGGGAAGGCACTGTCTTGTGGGGAAGGAGTTGGATTCAGTGGGAAGGCACTCTATTGTGGGGAAGGAGTTGGGTTTAGTGGGAAGGCACTGTCTTGTTAGGAAGGAGTTGGATTCAGTGGGAAGGCACTGTATTGTGGGGAAGGAGTTGGATTCAGTGGGAAGGCACACTCTTGTGGGGAAGGAGTTGGGTTCAGTGGGAAGGCACTGTCTTGTGGGGAAGGAGTTGGATTCAGTGGGAAGGCACTGTCTTGTTCGGAAGGAGTTGGGTTCATTGGGAAGGCACTATCTTGATAGGAAGGAGTTGGGTTCAGTGGGAAGGCACTGTATTGTTAGGAAGGAATTGGGTTCAGTGGGAAGGCACTGTATTGTGCGGAAGGAGTTGGGTTCAGTGAGAAGGCACTGTATTGTGGGGAAGGAGTTGGGTTCAGTGGGAAGGCACTGTATTGTGGGGAAGGAGTTGGATTCAGTGGGAAGGCACTGTATTGTGCGGAAGGAGTTGGTTTCAGTGGGAAGGCACTGTATTGTTAGGAAGGCGTTGGGTTCAGTGGGAAGGCACTGCATTGTGGGGAAGGAGTTGGGTTCAGTGGGAAGGCACTGCATTGTGGGGAATGAGTGGGGTTCAGTGGGAAGGCACTGTATTGTGGGGAAGGAGTTGGATTCAGTGGGAAGGCACTGCATCGTTAGGAAGGAGTTGGGTTCAGTGGGAAGGCACTGTGTTGTGGGGAAGGAGTTGGATTCAGTGGGAAGACACTGTATTGTGGGGAAGGAGTTGGATTCAGTGGGAAGGCACTGTATTGTGGGGAAGGAGTTGGATTCAGTGGGAAGGCACTCTATTGTGGGGAAGGAGTTGGGTTCAGTGGGAAGGCACTGTCTTGTTTGGAAGGAGTTGGGTTCAGTGGGAAGGCACTGTCTTGTTAGGAAGGAGTTGGGTTCAGTGGGAAGGCACTGTCCTGTTAGGAAGGAGTTGGGTTCAGTGGGAAGGCACTGTCTTGTTTGGAAGGAGTTGGGTTCAGTGGGAAGGCACTGTCTTGTTAGGAAGGAGTTGGGCTCACTGGGAAGGCACTGTATCATGGGGAAGGAGTTGGGTTCAGTGGGAATGCACTGTATTGTTAGGAAGGAGTTGGGATCAGTGGGAAGGCACTATCTTGTTAGATAGGAGTATGGTTCAATGGGAAGGCACTATCTTAATAGGAATGAGTTGGGTTCAGTGGGAAGGCACTGCAATTAGGAAGGAGTTGGGTTCAGAGGGAAGGCACTGTATTGTTGGAAGGTGTTGGGTTCATTGGGAAGGCACTATCTTGATAGGAAGGAGTTGGGTTCAGTGGGAAGGCATTGTCTTGATAGGAAGGAGTTGGGTTCATTGGGAAGGCACTGTATTGTGGGGAAGGAGTTGGATTCAGTGGGAAGGCACTGTATTGTGCGGTCGGAGTTGGGTTCAGTGGGAAGGCACTGTATTTTTAGGAAGGTGTTGGGTTCAGTGGGAAGGCACTATCTTGATAGGAAGGAGTTGAGTTCAGTGGGAAGGCACTGTCTTGTTTGGAAGGAGTTGGGTTCATTGGGAAGGCAGTGTCTTGTTAGGAAGGAGTTGGGTTCAATGGGAAGGCACTATCTTGATAGGAAGGAGTTGGGTTCAGTGGGAAGGCACTGTATTGTGCGGTCGGAGTTGGGTTCAGTGGGAAGGCACTGTATTGTGGGGAAGGAGTTGCGTTCAGTTGGAAGGCACTGTCTTGTTCGGAAGGACTTGGGTTCAGTGGGAAGGCACTGTCTTGTTCGGAAGGAGTTGGGTGGGGTCGGAAGGCAATGTCTTGTTTGGAAGGAGTTGGGTTCAGTGGGAAGGCACTGTCTTGTTAGGAAGGAGTTGGGCTCACTGGGAAGGCACTGTATCATGGGGAAGGAGTTGGGTTCAGTGGGAATGCACTGTATTGTTAGGAAGGAGTTGGGATCAGTGGGAAGGCACTATCTTGTTAGATAGGAGTATGGTTCAATGGGAAGGCACTATCTTGATAGGAAGGAGTTGGGTTCAGTGGGAAGGCATTGTCTTGATAGGAAGGAGTTGGGTTCATTGGGAAGGCACTGTATTGTGGGGAAGGAGTTGGGTTCAGTGGGAAGGCACTGTATTGTGCGGTCGGAGTTGGGTTCATTGGGATGGCAGTGTCTTGTTAGGAAGGAGTTGGGTTCATTGGGAAGGCACTATCTTGATAGGAAGGAGGTGGGTTCAGTGCGAAGGCACTGTATTGTGCGGTCGGAGTTGGGTTCAGTGGGAAGGCACTGTATTGTGGGGAAGGAGTTGGATTCAGTGGGAAGGCACACTCTTGTGGGGAAGGAGTTGGGTTCAGTGGGAAGGCACTGTCTTGTGGGGAAGGAGTTGGATTCAGTGGGAAGGCACTCTATTGTGGGGAAGGAGTTGGGTTTAGTGGGAAGGCACTGTCTTGTTAGGAAGGAGTTGGATTCAGTGGGAAGGCACTGTATTGTGGGGAAGGAGTTGGATTCAGTGGGAAGGCACACTCTTGTGGGGAAGGAGTTGGGTTCAGTGGGAAGGCACTGTCTTGTGGGGAAGGAGTTGGATTCAGTGGGAAGGCACTGTCTTGTTCGGAAGGAGTTGGGTTCATTGGGAAGGCACTATCTTGATAGGAAGGAGTTGGGTTCAGTGGGAAGGCACTGTATTGTTAGGAAGGAATTGGGTTCAGTGGGAAGGCACTGTATTGTGCGGAAGGAGTTGGGTTCAGTGAGAAGGCACTGTATTGTGGGGAAGGAGTTGGGTTCAGTGGGAAGGCACTGTATTGTGGGGAAGGAGTTGGATTCAGTGGGAAGGCACTGTATTGTGCGGAAGGAGTTGGTTTCAGTGGGAAGGCACTGTATTGTTAGGAAGGCGTTGGGTTCAGTGGGAAGGCACTGCATTGTGGGGAAGGAGTTGGGTTCAGTGGGAAGGCACTGCATTGTGGGGAATGAGTGGGGTTCAGTGGGAAGGCACTGTATTGTAGGGAAGGAGTTGGATTCAGTGGGAAGGCACTGCATCGTTAGGAAGGAGTTGGGTTCAGTGGGAAGGCACTGTATTGTGGGGAAGGAGTTGGATTCAGTGGGAAGACACTGTATTGTGGGGAAGGAGTTGGATTCAGTGGGAAGGCACTGTATTGTGGGGAAGGAGTTGGATTCAGTGGGAAGGCACTCTATTGTGAGGAAGGAGTTGGGTTCAGTGGGAAGGCACTGTCTTGTTTGGAAGGAGTTGGGTTCACTGGAAAGGCACTGGAGCGTTAGGAAGGAGTTGGGTTCACTGGGAAGGCACTGTCCTGTTAGGAAGGAGTTGGGTTCAGTGGGATGGCACTGTATCGTTAGGAAGGAGTTGGGTTCAGTGGGAAGGCACTGTATTGTGGGGAAGGAGTTGGGATCATTGGGAAGGCACTGTATCATTTGGAAGGAGTTGGGTTCACTGGGAAGGCACTGTCCTGTTAGGTAGGGGTTGGGTTCAGTGGGAAGGCACTGCATTGTTAGGAAGGAGCTGGGTTCACTGGAAAGGCACTGGAGCGTTAGGAAGGAGATGGGTTCACTGGGAAGGCACTGTCCTGTTAGGAAGGTGTTGGGTTCAGTGGGAAGGCACTGTATCATTAGGAAGGAGTTGGGTTCACTGGGAAGGCACTGTATTGTTAGGAAGGAGTTGGGTTCAGTGGGAAGGCACTGTCTTGTTAGGAAGGAGTTGGGCTCACTGGGAAGGCACTGTATCATGGGGAAGGAGTTGGGTTCAGTGGGAATGCACTGTATTGTTAGGAAGGAGTTGGGATCAGTGGGAAGGCACTATCTTGTTAGATAGGAGTATGGTTCAATGGGAAGGCACTATCTTAATAGGAATGAGTTGGGTTCAGTGGGAAGGCACTGCAATTAGGAAGGAGTTGGGTTCAGAGGGAAGGCACTGTATTGTTGGAAGGTGTTGGGTTCATTGGGAAGGCACTATCTTGATAGGAAGGAGTTGGGTTCAGTGGGAAGGCATTGTCTTGATAGGAAGGAGTTGGGTTCGTTGGGAAGGCACTGTATTGTGGGGAAGGAGTTGGGTTCAGTGGGAAGGCACTGTATTGTGCGGTCGGAGTTGGGTTCATTGGGATGGCAGTGTCTTGTTAGGAAGGAGTTGGGTTCATTGGGAAGGCACTATCTTGATAGGAAGGAGGTGGGTTCAGTGCGAAGGCACTGTATTGTGCGGTCGGAGTTGGGTTCAGTGGGAAGGCACTGTATTGTGGGGAAGGAGTTGGATTCAGTGGGAAGGCACACTCTTGTGGGGAAGGAGTTGGGTTCAGTGGGAAGGCACTGTCTTGTGGGGAAGGAGTTGGATTCAGTGGGAAGGCACTCTATTGTGGGGAAGGAGTTGGGTTTAGTGGGAAGGCACTGTCTTGTTAGGAAGGAGTTGGATTCAGTGGGAAGGCACTGTATTGTGGGGAAGGAGTTGGATTCAGTGGGAAGGCACACTCTTGTGGGGAAGGAGTTGGGTTCAGTGGGAAGGCACTGTCTTGTGGGGAAGGAGTTGGATTCAGTGGGAAGGCACTGTCTTGTTCGGAAGGAGTTGGGTTCATTGGGAAGGCACTATCTTGATAGGAAGGAGTTGGGTTCAGTGGGAAGGCACTGTATTGTTAGGAAGGAATTGGGTTCAGTGGGAAGGCACTGTATTGTGCGGAAGGAGTTGGGTTCAGTGAGAAGGCACTGTATTGTGGGGAAGGAGTTGGGTTCAGTGGGAAGGCACTGTATTGTGGGGAAGGAGTTGGATTCAGTGGGAAGGCACTGTATTGTGCGGAAGGAGTTGGTTTCAGTGGGAAGGCACTGTATTGTTAGGAAGGCGTTGGGTTCAGTGGGAAGGCACTGCATTGTGGGGAAGGAGTTGGGTTCAGTGGGAAGGCACTGCATTGTGGGGAATGAGTGGGGTTCAGTGGGAAGGCACTGTATTGTGGGGAAGGAGTTGGATTCAGTGGGAAGGCACTGCATCGTTAGGAAGGAGTTGGGTTCAGTGGGAAGGCACTGTATTGTGGGGAAGGAGTTGGATTCAGTGGGAAGACACTGTATTGTGGGGAAGGAGTTGGATTCAGTGGGAAGGCACTGTATTGTGGGGAAGGAGTTGGATTCAGTGGGAAGGCACTCTATTGTGGGGAAGGAGTTGGGTTCAGTGGGAAGGCACTGTCTTGTTTGGAAGGAGTTGGGTTCAGTGGGAAGGCACTGTCTTGTTAGGAAGGAGTTGGGTTCAGTGGGAAGGCACTGTCTTGTTAGGAAGGAGTTGGGTTCAGTGGGAAGGCACTGTCTTGTTTGGAAGGAGTTGGGTTCAGTGGGAAGGCACTGTCTTGTTAGGAAGGAGTTGGGCTCACTGGGAAGGCACTGTATCATGGGGAAGGAGTTGGGTTCAGTGGGAATGCACTGTATTGTTAGGAAGGAGTTGGGATCAGTGGGAAGGCACTATCTTGTTAGATAGGAGTATGGTTCAATGGGAAGGCACTATCTTAATAGGAATGAGTTGGGTTCAGTGGGAAGGCACTGCAATTAGGAAGGAGTTGGGTTCAGAGGGAAGGCACTGTATTGTTGGAAGGTGTTGGGTTCATTGGGAAGGCACTATCTTGATAGGAAGGAGTTGGGTTCAGTGGGAAGGCATTGTCTTGATAGGAAGGAGTTGGGTTCATTGGGAAGGCACTGTATTGTGGGGAAGGAGTTGGATTCAGTGGGAAGGCACTGTATTGTGCGGTCGGAGTTGGGTTCAGTGGGAAGGCACTGTATTTTTAGGAAGGTGTTGGGTTCAGTGGGAAGGCACTATCTTGATAGGAAGGAGTTGAGTTCAGTGGTAAGGCACTGTCTTGTTTGGAAGGAGTTGGGTTCATTGGGAAGGCAGTGTCTTGTTAGGAAGGAGTTGGGTTCAATGGGAAGGCACTATCTTGATAGGAAGGAGTTGGGTTCAGTGGGAAGGCACTGTATTGTGCGGTCGGAGTTGGGTTCAGTGGGAAGGCACTGTATTGTGGGGAAGGAGTTGCGTTCAGTTGGAAGGCACTGTCTTGTTCGGAAGGACTTGGGTTCAGTGGGAAGGCACTGTCTTGTTCGGAAGGAGTTGGGTGGGGTCGGAAGGCAATGTCTTGTTTGGAAGGAGTTGGGTTCAGTGGGAAGGCACTGTCTTGTTAGGAAGGAGTTGGGCTCACTGGGAAGGCACTGTATCATGGGGAAGGAGTTGGGTTCAGTGGGAATGCACTGTATTGTTAGGAAGGAGTTGGGATCAGTGGGAAGGCACTATCTTGTTAGATAGGAGTATGGTTCAATGGGAAGGCACTATCTTAATAGGAATGAGTTGGGTTCAGTGGGAAGGCACTGCAATTAGGAAGGAGTTGGGTTCAGAGGGAAGGCACTGTATTGTTGGAAGGTGTTGGGTTCATTGGGAAGGCACTATCTTGATAGGAAGGAGTTGGGTTCAGTGGGAAGGCATTGTCTTGATAGGAAGGAGTTGGGTTCATTGGGAAGGCACTGTATTGTGGGGAAGGAGTTGGGTTCAGTGGGAAGGCACTGTATTGTGCGGTCGGAGTTGGGTTCATTGGGATGGCAGTGTCTTGTTAGGAAGGAGTTGGGTTCATTGGGAAGGCACTATCTTGATAGGAAGGAGGTGGGTTCAGTGCGAAGGCACTGTATTGTGCGGTCGGAGTTGGGTTCAGTGGGAAGGCACACTCTTGTGGGGAAGGAGTTGGGTTCAGTGGGAAGGCACTGTCTTGTGGGGAAGGAGTTGGATTCAGTGGGAAGGCACTCTATTGTGGGGAAGGAGTTGGGTTTAGTGGGAAGGCACTGTCTTGTTAGGAAGGAGTTGGATTCAGTGGGAAGGCACTGTATTGTGGGGAAGGAGTTGGATTCAGTGGGAAGGCACACTCTTGTGGGGAAGGAGTTGGGTTCAGTGGGAAGGCACTGTCTTGTGGGGAAGGAGTTGGATTCAGTGGGAAGGCACTGTCTTGTTCGGAAGGAGTTGGGTTCATTGGGAAGGCACTATCTTGATAGGAAGGAGTTGGGTTCAGTGGGAAGGCACTGTATTGTTAGGAAGGAATTGGGTTCAGTGGGAAGGCACTGTATTGTGCGGAAGGAGTTGGGTTCAGTGAGAAGGCACTGTATTGTGGGGAAGGAGTTGGGTTCAGTGGGAAGGCACTGTATTGTGGGGAAGGAGTTGGATTCAGTGGGAAGGCACTGTATTGTGCGGAAGGAGTTGGTTTCAGTGGGAAGGCACTGTATTGTTAGGAAGGCGTTGGGTTCAGTGGGAAGGCACTGCATTGTGGGGAAGGAGTTGGGTTCAGTGGGAAGGCACTGCATTGTGGGGAATGAGTGGGGTTCAGTGGGAAGGCACTGTATTGTAGGGAAGGAGTTGGATTCAGTGGGAAGGCACTGCATCGTTAGGAAGGAGTTGGGTTCAGTGGGAAGGCACTGTATTGTGGGGAAGGAGTTGGATTCAGTGGGAAGACACTGTATTGTGGGGAAGGAGTTGGATTCAGTGGGAAGGCACTGTATTGTGGGGAAGGAGTTGGATTCAGTGGGAAGGCACTCTATTGTGGGGAAGGAGTTGGGTTCAGTGGGAAGGCACTGTCTTGTTTGGAAGGAGTTGGGTTCACTGGAAAGGCACTGGAGCGTTAGGAAGGAGTTGGGTTCACTGGGAAGGCACTGTCCTGTTAGGAAGGAGTTGGGTTCAGTGGGATGGCACTGTATCGTTAGGAAGGAGTTGGGTTCAGTGGGAAGGCACTGTATTGTGGGGAAGGAGTTGGGATCATTGGGAAGGCACTGTATCATTTGGAAGGAGTTGGGTTCACTGGGAAGGCACTGTCCTGTTAGGTAGGGGTTGGGTTCAGTGGGAAGGCACTGCATTGTTAGGAAGGAGCTGGGTTCACTGGAAAGGCACTGGAGCGTTAGGAAGGAGATGGGTTCACTGGGAAGGCACTGTCCTGTTAGGAAGGTGTTGGGTTCAGTGGGAAGGCACTGTATCATTAGGAAGGAGTTGGGTTCACTGGGAAGGCACTGTATTGTTAGGAAGGAGTTGGGTTCAGTGGGAAGGCACTGTCTTGTTAGGAAGGAGTTGGGCTCACTGGGAAGGCACTGTATCATGGGGAAGGAGTTGGGTTCAGTGGGAATGCACTGTATTGTTAGGAAGGAGTTGGGATCAGTGGGAAGGCACTATCTTGTTAGATAGGAGTATGGTTCAATGGGAAGGCACTATCTTAATAGGAATGAGTTGGGTTCAGTGGGAAGGCACTGCAATTAGGAAGGAGTTGGGTTCAGAGGGAAGGCACTGTATTGTTGGAAGGTGTTGGGTTCATTGGGAAGGCACTATCTTGATAGGAAGGAGTTGGGTTCAGTGGGAAGGCATTGTCTTGATAGGAAGGAGTTGGGTTCATTGGGAAGGCACTGTATTGTGGGGAAGGAGTTGGGTTCAGTGGGAAGGCACTGTATTGTGCGGTCGGAGTTGGGTTCATTGGGATGGCAGTGTCTTGTTAGGAAGGAGTTGGGTTCATTGGGAAGGCACTATCTTGATAGGAAGGAGGTGGGTTCAGTGCGAAGGCACTGTATTGTGCGGTCGGAGTTGGGTTCAGTGGGAAGGCACTGTATTGTGGGGAAGGAGTTGGATTCAGTGGGAAGGCACACTCTTGTGGGGAAGGAGTTGGGTTCAGTGGGAAGGCACTGTCTTGTGGGGAAGGAGTTGGATTCAGTGGGAAGGCACTCTATTGTGGGGAAGGAGTTGGGTTTAGTGGGAAGGCACTGTCTTGTTAGGAAGGAGTTGGATTCAGTGGGAAGGCACTGTATTGTGGGGAAGGAGTTGGATTCAGTGGGAAGGCACACTCTTGTGGGGAAGGAGTTGGGTTCAGTGGGAAGGCACTGTCTTGTGGGGAAGGAGTTGGATTCAGTGGGAAGGCACTGTCTTGTTCGGAAGGAGTTGGGTTCATTGGGAAGGCACTATCTTGATAGGAAGGAGTTGGGTTCAGTGGGAAGGCACTGTATTGTTAGGAAGGAATTGGGTTCAGTGGGAAGGCACTGTATTGTGCGGACGGAGTTGGGTTCAGTGAGAAGGCACTGTATTGTGGGGAAGGAGTTGGGTTCAGTGGGAAGGCACTGTATTGTGGGGAAGGAGTTGGATTCAGTGGGAAGGCACTGTATTGTGCGGAAGGAGTTGGTTTCAGTGGGAAGGCACTGTATTGTTAGGAAGGCGTTGGGTTCAGTGGGAAGGCACTGCATGGTGGGGAAGGAGTTGGGTTCAGTGGGAAGGCACTGCATTGTGGGGAATGAGTGGGGTTCAGTGGGAAGGCACTGTATTGTGGGGAAGGAGTTGGATTCAGTGGGAAGGCACTGCATCGTTAGGAAGGAGTTGGGTTCAGTGGGAAGGCACTGTATTGTGGGGAAGGAGTTGGATTCAGTGGGAAGACACTGTATTGTGGGGAAGGAGTTGGATTCAGTGGGAAGGCACTGTATTGTGGGGAAGGAGTTGGATTCAGTGGGAAGGCACTCTATTGTGGGGAAGGAGTTGGGTTCAGTGGGAAGGCACTGTCTTGTTTGGAAGGAGTTGGGTTCAGTGGGAAGGCACTGTCTTGTTAGGAAGGAGTTGGGTTCAGTGGGAAGGCACTGTCTTGTTAGGAAGGAGTTGGGTTCAGTGGGAAGGCACTGTCTTGTTTGGAAGGAGTTGGGTTCAGTGGGAAGGCACTGTCTTGTTAGGAAGGAGTTGGGCTCACTGGGAAGGCACTGTATCATGGGGAAGGAGTTGGGTTCAGTGGGAATGCACTGTATTGTTGAGGAAGGAGTTGGGATCAGTGGGAAGGCACTATCTTGTTAGATAGGAGTATGGTTCAATGGGAAGGCACTATCTTAATAGGAATGAGTTGGGTTCAGTGGGAAGGCACTGCAATTAGGAAGGAGTTGGGTTCAGAGGGAAGGCACTGTATTGTTGGAAGGTGTTGGGTTCATTGGGAAGGCACTATCTTGATAGGAAGGAGTTGGGTTCAGTGGGAAGGCATTGTCTTGATAGGAAGGAGTTGGGTTCATTGGGAAGGCACTGTATTGTGGGGAAGGAGTTGGATTCAGTGGGAAGGCACTGTATTGTGCGGTCGGAGTTGGGTTCAGTGGGAAGGCACTGTATTTTTAGGAAGGTGTTGGGTTCAGTGGGAAGGCACTATCTTGATAGGAAGGAGTTGAGTTCAGTGGGAAGGCACTGTCTTGTTTGGAAGGAGTTGGGTTCATTGGGAAGGCAGTGTCTTGTTAGGAAGGAGTTGGGTTCAATGGGAAGGCACTATCTTGATAGGAAGGAGTTGGGTTCAGTGGGAAGGCACTGTATTGTGCGGTCGGAGTTGGGTTCAGTGGGAAGGCACTGTATTGTGGGGAAGGAGTTGGATTCAGTGGGAAGGCACTCTCTTGTGGGGAAGGAGTTGGGTTCAGTGGGAAGGCATTGTATTGTGGGGAAGGAGTTGGGTTCAGTGGGAAGGCACTGTATTGTGGGGAAGGAGTTGGGATCATTGGGAAGGCACTGTATCATTTGGAAGGAGTTGGGTTCACTGGGAAGGCACTGTCCTGTTAGGTAGGGGTTGGGTTCAGTGGGAAGGCACTGCATTGTTAGGAAGGAGCTGGGTTCACTGGAAAGGCACTGGAGCGTTAGGAAGGAGTTGGGTTCACTGGGAATGCACTGTCCTGTTAGGAAGGAGTTGGGTTCAGTGGGATGGCACTGTCTTGTTAGGAAGGTGTTGGGTTCAGTGGGAAGGCACTGTATCGTTAGGAAGGAGTTGGGTTCACTGGGAAGGCACTGTATTGTTAGGAAGGAGTTGGGTTCAGTGGGAAGGCACTGTCTTGTTAGGAAGGAGTTGGGCTCACTGGGAAGGCACTGTATCATGGGGAAGGAGTTGGGTTCAGTGGGAATGCACTGTATTGTTAGGAAGGAGTTGGGATCAGTGGGAAGGCACTATCTTGTTAGATAGGAGTATGGTTCAATGGGAAGGCACTATCTTAATAGGAATGAGTTGGGTTCAGTGGGAAGGCACTGCAATTAGGAAGGAGTTGGGTTCAGAGGGAAGGCACTGTATTGTTGGAAGGTGTTGGGTTCATTGGGAAGGCACTATCTTGATAGGAAGGAGTTGGGTTCAGTGGGAAGGCATTGTCTTGATAGGAAGGAGTTGGGTTCATTGGGAAGGCACTGTATTGTGGGGAAGGAGTTGGATTCAGTGGGAAGGCACTGTATTGTGCGGTCGGAGTTGGGTTCATTGGGAAGGCAGTGTCTTGTTAGGAAGGAGTTGGGTTCATTGGGAAGGCACTATCTTGATAGGAAGGAGTTGGGTTCAGTGGGAAGGCACTGTATTGTGCGGTCGGAGTTGGGTTCAGTGGGAAGGCACTGTATTGTGGGGAAGGAGTTGGATTCAGTGGGAAGGCACACTCTTGTGGGGAAGGAGTTGGGTTCAGTGGGAAGGCACTGTCTTGTGGGGAAGGAGTTGGATTCAGTGGGAAGGCACTCTATTGTGGGGAAGAAGTTGGGTTTAGTGGGAAGGCACTGTCTTGTTGGGAAGGAGTTGGGTTCAGTGGGAAGGCACTGTCTTGTTCAGAAGGAGTTGGGTTCATTGGGAAGGCACTATCTTGATAGGAAGGAGTTGGGTTCAGTGGGAAGGCACTGTCTTGTTTGGAAGGAGTTGGGTTCAGTGGGAAGGCACTGTCTTGTTCGGAAGGAGTTGGGTTCATTGGGAAGGCACTATCTTGATAGGAAGGAGTTGGGTTCTTTGGGAAGGCACTGTCTTGTTTGGAAGGAGTTGGGTTCAGTGGGAAGGCACTGTCTTGTTCGGAAGGAGTTGGGTTCATTGGGAAGGCACTATCTTGATAGGAAGGAGTTGGGTTCAGTGGGAAGGCACTGTCTTGTTTGGAAGGAGTTGGGTTCAGTGGGAAGGCACTATCTTGATAGGAAGGAGTTGGGTTCAGTGGGAAGGCACTGTATTGTTAGGAAGGAATTGGGTTCAGTGGGAAGGCACTGTATTGTGCGGAAGGAGTTGGGTTCAGTGAGAAGGTACTGTATTGTGGGGAAGGAGTTGGGTTCAGTGAGAAGGCACTGTATTGTGGGGAAGGAGTTGGGTTCAGTGGGAAGGCACTGTATTGTGGGGAAGGAGGTGGGTTCAGTGAGAAGGCACTGTATTGTGGGGAAGGAGTTGGGTTCAGTGGGAAGGCACTGTATTGTGGGGAAGGAGGTGGGTTCAGTGGGAAGGCAATATCTTGTTAGGAAGGAGTTGGGTTCAGTGGGAAGGCACTGTCTTGTTAGGAAGGAGTTGGGTTCAGTGGGAAGGCACTGCATCGTGAGGAAGGAGTTGGGTTCACTGGGAAGGCACTGTCTTGTTCGGAAGGAGTTGCGTTCAGTGGGAAGGCACTGTCTTGTTAGGAAGGAGTTGGGTTCAGTGGGAAGGCACTGTCTTGTTAGGAAGGAGTTGGGTGGGGTCGGAAGGCAATGTCTTGTTAGGAAGGAGTTGGGTTCAGTGGGAAGGCACTGTCTTGTGGGGAAGGAGTTGGGTTCAGTGGGAAGGCACTGTCTTGTTAGGAAGGAGTTGGGTTCAGTGGGAAGGCACTGTCTTGTTAGGAAGGAGTTGGGTTCAGTGGGAAGGCACTGCCTTGTTAGGAAGGAGTTGGGTGGGGTCAGAAGGCAATGTCTTGTTCGGAAGGAGTTGGGTTCAGTGGGAAGGTGTTGTTTTATGGGGAAGGAGATGGGTTCAGTGGGAAGGCACAGTATTGGTAGGAAGGAGTTGGATTCAGTGGGAAGGAACTGTATTGTTTGGAAGGAGTTGGATTCAGTGGGAAGGAACTGCATTGTTAGGAAGGAGTTGTGTTCAGTGGGAAGGCACTGTCTTGTTAGGAAGGAGTTGGGTTCAGTGGGAAGGCGCTGTTTTATGGGGAAGGAGTTGGGTTCAGTGGGAAGGCACTGTATTGTTTGGAAGGATTTGGGTTCAGTGGGAAGGCACTGTATCGTTAGGATGGAGTTGGTATCAGTGGGAAGGCACTGTCTTGTTAGGAAGCAGTTGGGTTCAGTGGGAAGTCACTGTCTTGTTCGGAACGAGTTGGGTTCAGTGGGAAGGTTGTATTGTTATGAAGGAGTTGGGTTCAGTGGGAAGGTTGTATTGTTAGGAAGGTGTTGGGTGCAGTGGGAAGGCACTGTATCGTTAGGAAGGAGTTGGGTTCACTGGGAAGGCACTGTATTGTGGGGAATGAGTTGGGATCAGTGGGAAGGCACTGCATCGTTAGGAAGGAGTTGGGTTCACTGGGAAGGCACTGTCTTGTTAGGAAGGAGTTGGGTTCAGTGGGAAGGCACTGTCATGTTCGGAAGGAGTTGGGTTCAGTGGGAAGGCACTGTCTTGTTAGGAAGGAGTTGGGTTCAGTAGGAAGGCACTGTCTTGTTAGGAAGGAGTTGGGTTCAGTGGGAAGGCACTGTCTTGTTAGGAAGGAGTTGGGTGGGGACGGAAGGCAATGTCTTGTTAGGAAGGAGTTGGGTTCAGTGGGAAGGCACTGTCTTGTTAGGAAGGAGTTGGGTTCAGTGGGAAGGCACTGTCTTGTTAGGAAGGAGTTGGGTTCAGTGGGAAGGCACTGTCTTGTTCGGAAGGAGTTGGGTTCAGTGGGAAGGCACTGTCTTGTTAGGAAGGAGTTGGGTTCAGTGGGAAGGCACTGTCTTGTTAGGAAGGAGTTGGGTTCACTGGGAAGGCACTGTCTTGTGAGGAAGGAGTTGGGTTCAGTGGGAAGGCACTGTCTTGTTTGGAAGGAGTTGGGTTCAGTGGGAAGGCACTGTCTTGTTCGGAAGGAGTTGGGTTCATTGGGAAGGCACTGTCTTGTTTGGAAGGAGTTGGGTTCAGTGGGAAGGCACTGTCTTGTTTGGAAGGAGTTGGGTTCAGTGGGAAGGCACTGTATTGTGGGGAAGGAGTTGGGATCATTGGGAAGGCACTGTATCATTTGGAAGGAGTTGGGTTCACTGGGAAGGCACTGTCCTGTTAGGTAGGGGTTGGGTTCAGTGGGAAGGACTGCATTGTTAGGAAGGAGCTGGGTTCACTGGAAAGGCACTGGAGCGTTAGGAAGGAGTTGGGTTCACTGGGAATGCACTGTCCTGTTAGGAAGGAGTTGGGTTCAGTGGGATGGCACTGTCTTGTTAGGAAGGTGTTGGGTTCAGTGGGAAGGCACTGTATCGTTAGGAAGGAGTTGGGTTCACTGGGAAGGCACTGTATTGTTAGGAAGGAGTTGGGTTCAGTGGGAAGGCACTGTCTTGTTAGGAAGGAGTTGGGCTCACTGGGAAGGCACTGTATCATGGGGAAGGAGTTGGGTTCAGTGGGAATGCACTGTATTGTTAGGAAGGAGTTGGGATCAGTGGGAAGGCACTATCTTGTTAGATAGGAGTATGGTTCAATGGGAAGGCACTATCTTAATAGGAATGAGTTGGGTTCAGTGGGAAGGCACTGCAATTAGGAAGGAGTTGGGTTCAGAGGGAAGGCACTGTATTGTTGGAAGGTGTTGGGTTCATTGGGAAGGCACTATCTTGATAGGAAGGAGTTGGGTTCAGTGGGAAGGCATTGTCTTGATAGGAAGGAGTTGGGTTCATTGGGAAGGCACTGTATTGTGGGGAAGGAGTTGGATTCAGTGGGAAGGCACTGTATTGTGCGGTCGGAGTTGGGTTCATTGGGAAGGCAGTGTCTTGTTAGGAAGGAGTTGGGTTCATTGGGAAGGCACTATCTTGATAGGAAGGAGTTGGGTTCAGTGGGAAGGCACTGTATTGTGCGGTCGGAGTTGGGTTCAGTGGGAAGGCACTGTATTGTGGGGAAGGAGTTGGATTCAGTGGGAAGGCACACTCTTGTGGGGAAGGAGTTGGGTTCAGTGGGAAGGCACTGTATTGTGGGGAAGGAGTTGGATTCAGTGGGAAGGCACTCTATTGTGGGGAAGGAGTTGGGTTCAGTGGGAAGGCACTGTCTTGTTTGGAAGGAGTTGGGTTCACTGGAAAGGCACTGGAGCGTTAGGAAGGAGTTGGGTTCACTGGGAAGGCACTGTCCTGTTAGGAAGGAGTTGGGTTCAGTGGGATGGCACTGTATCGTTAGGAAGGAGTTGGGTTCAGTGGGATGGCACTGTATTGTGGGGAAGGAGTTGGGATCATTGGGAAGGCACTGTATCATTTGGAAGGAGTTGGGTTCACTGGGAAGGCACTGTCCTGTTAGGTAGGGGTTGGGTTCAGTGGGAAGGCACTGCATTGTTAGGAAGGAGCTGGGTTCACTGGAAAGGCACTGGAGCGTTAGGAAGGAGATGGGTTCACTGGGAAGGCACTGTCCTGTTAGGAAGGTGTTGGGTTCAGTGGGAAGGCACTGTATCATTAGGAAGGAGTTGGGTTCACTGGGAAGGCACTGTATTGTTAGGAAGGAGTTGGGTTCAGTGGGAAGGCACTGTCTTGTTAGGAAGGAGTTGGGCTCACTGGGAAGGCACTGTATCATGGGGAAGGAGTTGGGTTCAGTGGGAATGCACTGTATTGTTAGGAAGGAGTTGGGATCAGTGGGAAGGCACTATCTTGTTAGATAGGAGTATGGTTCAATGGGAAGGCACTATCTTAATAGGAATGAGTTGGGTTCAGTGGGAAGGCACTGCAATTAGGAAGGAGTTGGGTTCAGAGGGAAGGCACTGTATTGTTGGAAGGTGTTGGGTTCATTGGGAAGGCACTATCTTGATAGGAAGGAGTTGGGTTCAGTGGGAAGGCATTGTCTTGATAGGAAGGAGTTGGGTTCATTGGGAAGGCACTGTATTGTGGGGAAGGAGTTGGGTTCAGTGGGAAGGCACTGTATTGTGCGGTCGGAGTTGGGTTCATTGGGATGGCAGTGTCTTGTTAGGAAGGAGTTGGGTTCATTGGGAAGGCACTATCTTGATAGGAAGGAGGTGGGTTCAGTGCGAAGGCACTGTATTGTGCGGTCGGAGTTGGGTTCAGTGGGAAGGCACTGTATTGTGGGGAAGGAGTTGGATTCAGTGGGAAGGCACACTCTTGTGGGGAAGGAGTTGGGTTCAGTGGGAAGGCACTGTCTTGTGGGGAAGGAGTTGGATTCAGTGGGAAGGCACTCTATTGTGGGGAAGGAGTTGGGTTTAGTGGGAAGGCACTGTCTTGTTAGGAAGGAGTTGGATTCAGTGGGAAGGCACTGTATTGTGGGGAAGGAGTTGGATTCAGTGGGAAGGCACACTCTTGTGGGGAAGGAGTTGGGTTCAGTGGGAAGGCAGTGTCTTGTGGGGAAGGAGTTGGATTCAGTGGGAAGGCACTGTCTTGTTCGGAAGGAGTTGGGTTCATTGGGAAGGCACTATCTTGATAGGAAGGAGTTGGGTTCAGTGGGAAGGCACTGTATTGTTAGGAAGGAATTGGGTTCAGTGGGAAGGCACTGTATTGTGCGGAAGGAGTTGGGTTCAGTGAGAAGGCACTGTATTGTGGGGAAGGAGTTGGGTTCAGTGGGAAGGCACTGTATTGTGGGGAAGGAGTTGGATTCAGTGGGAAGGCACTGTATTGTGCGGAAGGAGTTGGTTTCAGTGGGAAGGCACTGTATTGTTAGGAAGGCGTTGGGTTCAGTGGGAAGGCACTGCATTGTGGGGAAGGAGTTGGGTTCAGTGGGAAGGCACTGCATTGTGGGGAATGAGTGGGGTTCAGTGGGAAGGCACTGTATTGTGGGGAAGGAGTTGGATTCAGTGGGAAGGCACTGCATCGTTAGGAAGGAGTTGGGTTCAGTGGGAAGGCACTGTATTGTGGGGAAGGAGTTGGATTCAGTGGGAAGACACTGTATTGTGGGGAAGGAGTTGGATTCAGTGGGAAGGCACTGTATTGTGGGGAAGGAGTTGGATTCAGTGGGAAGGCACTCTATTGTGGGGAAGGAGTTGGGTTCAGTGGGAAGGCACTGTCTTGTTTGGAAGGAGTTGGGTTCAGTGGGAAGGCACTGTCTTGTTAGGAAGGAGTTGGGTTCAGTGGGAATGCACTGTATTGTTAGGAAGGAGTTGGGATCAGTGGGAAGGCACTATCTTGTTAGATAGGAGTATGGTTCAATGGGAAGGCACTATCTTAATAGGAATGAGTTGGGTTCAGTGGGAAGTCACTGCAATTAGGAAGGAGTTGGGTTCAGAGGGAAGGCACTGTATTGTTGGAAGGTGTTGGGTTCATTGGGAAGGCACTATCTTGATAGGAAGGAGTTGGGTTCCGTGGGAAGGCATTGTCTTGATAGGAAGGAGTTGGGTTCATTGGGAAGGCACTGTATTGTGGGGAAGGAGTTGGATTCAGTGGGAAGGCACTGTATTGTGCGGTCGGAGTTGGGTTCATTGGGAAGGCAGTGTCTTGTTAGGAAGGAGTTGGGTTCATTGGGAAGGCACTATCTTGATAGGAAGGAGTTGGGTTCAGTGGGAAGGCACTGTATTGTGCGGTCGGAGTTGGGTTCAGTGGGAAGGCACTGTATTGTGGGGAAGGAGTTGGATTCAGTGGGAAGGCACACTCTTGTGGGGAAGGAGTTGGGTTCAGTGGGAAGGCACTGTATTGTGGGGAAGGAGTTGGATTCAGTGGGAAGGCACTCTATTGTGGGGAAGGAGTTGGGTTCAGTGGGAAGGCACTGTCTTGTTTGGAAGGAGTTGGGTTCACTGGAAAGGCACTGGAGCGTTAGGAAGGAGTTGGGTTCACTGGGAAGGCACTGTCCTGTTAGGAAGGAGTTGGGTTCAGTGGGATGGCACTGTATCGTTAGGAAGGAGTTGGGTTCAGTGGGATGGCACTGTATTGTGGGGAAGGAGTTGGGATCATTGGGAAGGCACTGTATCATTTGGAAGGAGTTGGGTTCACTGGGAAGGCACTGTCCTGTTAGGAAGGAGTTGGGTTCAGTGGGAAGGCACTGCATTGTTAGGAAGGAGCTGGGTTCACTGGAAAGGCACTGGAGCGTTAGGAAGTAGATGGGTTCACTGGGAAGGCACTGTCCTGTTAGGAAGGTGTTGGGTTCAGTGGGAAGGCACTGTATCATTAGGAAGGAGTTGGGTTCACTGGGAAGGCACTGTATTGTTAGGAAGGAGTTGGGTTCAGTGGGAAGGCACTGTCTTGTTAGGAAGGAGTTGGGCTCACTGGGAAGGCACTGTATCATGGGGAAGGAGTTGGGTTCAGTGGGAATGCACTGTATTGTTAGGAAGGAGTTGGGATCAGTGGGAAGGCACTATCTTGTTAGATAGGAGTATGGTTCAATGGGAAGGCACTATCTTAATAGGAATGAGTTGGGTTCAGTGGGAAGGCACTGCAATTAGGAAGGAGTTGGGTTCAGAGGGAAGGCACTGTATTGTTGGAAGGTGTTGGGTTCATTGGGAAGGCACTATCTTGATAGGAAGGAGTTGGGTTCAGTGGGAAGGCATTGTCTTGATAGGAAGGAGTTGGGTTCATTGGGAAGGCACTGTATTGTGGGGAAGGAGTTGGGTTCAGTGGGAAGGCACTGTATTGTGCGGTCGGAGTTGGGTTCATTGGGATGGCAGTGTCTTGTTAGGAAGGAGTTGGGTTCATTGGGAAGGCACTATCTTGATAGGAAGGAGGTGGGTTCAGTGCGAAGGCACTGTATTGTGCGGTCGGAGTTGGGTTCAGTGGGAAGGCACTGTATTGTGGGGAAGGAGTTGGATTCAGTGGGAAGGCACACTCTTGTGGGGAAGGAGTTGGGTTCAGTGGGAAGGCACTGTCTTGTGGGGAAGGAGTTGGATTCAGTGGGAAGGCACTCTATTGTGGGGAAGGAGTTGGGTTTAGTGGGAAGGCACTGTCTTGTTAGGAAGGAGTTGGATTCAGTGGGAAGGCACTGTATTGTGGGGAAGGAGTTGGATTCAGTGGGAAGGCACACTCTTGTGGGGAAGGAGTTGGGTTCAGTGGGAAGGCACTGTCTTGTGGGGAAGGAGTTGGATTCAGTGGGAAGGCACTGTCTTGTTCGGAAGGAGTTGGGTTCATTGGGAAGGCACTATCTTGATAGGAAGGAGTTGGGTTCAGTGGGAAGGCACTGTATTGTTAGGAAGGAATTGGGTTCAGTGGGAAGGCACTGTATTGTGCGGAAGGAGTTGGGTTCAGTGAGAAGGCACTGTATTGTGCGGTCGGAGTTGGGTTCATTGGGAAGGCAGTGTCTTGTTAGGAAGGAGTTGGGTTCATTGGGAAGGCACTATCTTGATAGGAAGGAGTTGGGTTCAGTGGGAAGGCACTGTATTGTGCGGTCGGAGTTGGGTTCAGTGGGAAGGCACTGTATTGTGGGGAAGGAGTTGGATTCAGTGGGAAGGCACACTCTTGTGGGGAAGGAGTTGGGTTCAGTGGGAAGGCACTGTCTTGTGGGGAAGGAGTTGGATTCAGTGGGAAGGCACTCTATTGTGGGGAAGAAGTTGGGTTTAGTGGGAAGGCACTGTCTTGTTGGGAAGGAGTTGGGTTCAGTGGGAAGGCACTGTCTTGTTCAGAAGGAGTTGGGTTCATTGGGAAGGCACTATCTTGATAGGAAGGAGTTGGGTTCAGTGGGAAGGCACTGTCTTGTTTGGAAGGAGTTGGGTTCAGTGGGAAGGCACTGTCTTGTTCGGAAGGAGTTGGGTTCATTGGGAAGGCACTATCTTGATAGGAAGGAGTTGGGTTCTTTGGGAAGGCACTGTCTTGTTTGGAAGGAGTTGGGTTCAGTGGGAAGGCACTGTCTTGTTCGGAAGGAGTTGGGTTCATTGGGAAGGCACTATCTTGATAGGAAGGAGTTGGGTTCAGTGGGAAGGCACTGTCTTGTTTGGAAGGAGTTGGGTTCAGTGGGAAGGCACTATCTTGATAGGAAGGAGTTGGGTTCAGTGGGAAGGCACTGTATTGTTAGGAAGGAATTGGGTTCAGTGGGAAGGCACTGTATTGTGCGGAAGGAGTTGGGTTCAGTGAGAAGGTACTGTATTGTGGGGAAGGAGTTGGGTTCAGTGAGAAGGCACTGTATTGTGGGGAAGGAGTTGGGTTCAGTGGGAAGGCACTGTATTGTGGGGAAGGAGGTGGGTTCAGTGAGAAGGCACTGTATTGTGGGGAAGGAGTTGGGTTCAGTGGGAAGGCACTGTATTGTGGGGAAGGAGGTGGGTTCAGTGGGAAGGCAATATCTTGTTAGGAAGGAGTTGGGTTCAGTGGGAAGGCACTGTCTTGTTAGGAAGGAGTTGGGTTCAGTGGGAAGGCACTGCATCGTGAGGAAGGAGTTGGGTTCACTGGGAAGGCACTGTCTTGTTCGGAAGGAGTTGCGTTCAGTGGGAAGGCACTGTCTTGTTAGGAAGGAGTTGGGTTCAGTGGGAAGGCACTGTCTTGTTAGGAAGGAGTTGGGTGGGGTCGGAAGGCAATGTCTTGTTAGGAAGGAGTTGGGTTCAGTGGGAAGGCACTGTCTTGTGGGGAAGGAGTTGGGTTCAGTGGGAAGGCACTGTCTTGTTAGGAAGGAGTTGGGTTCAGTGGGAAGGCACTGTCTTGTTAGGAAGGAGTTGGGTTCAGTGGGAAGGCACTGCCTTGTTAGGAAGGAGTTGGGTGGGGTCAGAAGGCAATGTCTTGTTCGGAAGGAGTTGGGTTCAGTGGGAAGGTGTTGTTTTATGGGGAAGGAGATGGGTTCAGTGGGAAGGCACAGTATTGGTAGGAAGGAGTTGGATTCAGTGGGAAGGAACTGTATTGTTTGGAAGGAGTTGGATTCAGTGGGAAGGAACTGCATTGTTAGGAAGGAGTTGTGTTCAGTGGGAAGGCACTGTCTTGTTAGGAAGGAGTTGGGTTCAGTGGGAAGGCGCTGTTTTATGGGGAAGGAGTTGGGTTCAGTGGGAAGGCACTGTATTGTTTGGAAGGATTTGGGTTCAGTGGGAAGGCACTGTATCGTTAGGATGGAGTTGGTATCAGTGGGAAGGCACTGTCTTGTTAGGAAGCAGTTGGGTTCAGTGGGAAGTCACTGTCTTGTTCGGAACGAGTTGGGTTCAGTGGGAAGGTTGTATTGTTATGAAGGAGTTGGGTTCAGTGGGAAGGTTGTATTGTTAGGAAGGTGTTGGGTGCAGTGGGAAGGCACTGTATCGTTAGGAAGGAGTTGGGTTCACTGGGAAGGCACTGTATTGTGGGGAATGAGTTGGGATCAGTGGGAAGGCACTGCATCGTTAGGAAGGAGTTGGGTTCACTGGGAAGGCACTGTCTTGTTAGGAAGGAGTTGGGTTCAGTGGGAAGGCACTGTCATGTTCGGAAGGAGTTGGGTTCAGTGGGAAGGCACTGTCTTGTTAGGAAGGAGTTGGGTTCAGTAGGAAGGCACTGTCTTGTTAGGAAGGAGTTGGGTTCAGTGGGAAGGCACTGTCTTGTTAGGAAGGAGTTGGGTGGGGACGGAAGGCAATGTCTTGTTAGGAAGGAGTTGGGTTCAGTGGGAAGGCACTGTCTTGTTAGGAAGGAGTTGGGTTCAGTGGGAAGGCACTGTCTTGTTAGGAAGGAGTTGGGTTCAGTGGGAAGGCACTGTCTTGTTCGGAAGGAGTTGGGTTCAGTGGGAAGGCACTGTCTTGTTAGGAAGGAGTTGGGTTCAGTGGGAAGGCACTGTCTTGTTAGGAAGGAGTTGGGTTCACTGGGAAGGCACTGTCTTGTGAGGAAGGAGTTGGGTTCAGTGGGAAGGCACTGTCTTGTTTGGAAGGAGTTGGGTTCAGTGGGAAGGCACTGTCTTGTTCGGAAGGAGTTGGGTTCATTGGGAAGGCACTGTCTTGTTTGGAAGGAGTTGGGTTCAGTGGGAAGGCACTGTCTTGTTTGGAAGGAGTTGGGTTCAGTGGGAAGGCACTGTATTGTGGGGAAGGAGTTGGGATCATTGGGAAGGCACTGTATCATTTGGAAGGAGTTGGGTTCACTGGGAAGGCACTGTCCTGTTAGGTAGGGGTTGGGTTCAGTGGGAAGGACTGCATTGTTAGGAAGGAGCTGGGTTCACTGGAAAGGCACTGGAGCGTTAGGAAGGAGTTGGGTTCACTGGGAATGCACTGTCCTGTTAGGAAGGAGTTGGGTTCAGTGGGATGGCACTGTCTTGTTAGGAAGGTGTTGGGTTCAGTGGGAAGGCACTGTATCGTTAGGAAGGAGTTGGGTTCACTGGGAAGGCACTGTATTGTTAGGAAGGAGTTGGGTTCAGTGGGAAGGCACTGTCTTGTTAGGAAGGAGTTGGGCTCACTGGGAAGGCACTGTATCATGGGGAAGGAGTTGGGTTCAGTGGGAATGCACTGTATTGTTAGGAAGGAGTTGGGATCAGTGGGAAGGCACTATCTTGTTAGATAGGAGTATGGTTCAATGGGAAGGCACTATCTTAATAGGAATGAGTTGGGTTCAGTGGGAAGGCACTGCAATTAGGAAGGAGTTGGGTTCAGAGGGAAGGCACTGTATTGTTGGAAGGTGTTGGGTTCATTGGGAAGGCACTATCTTGATAGGAAGGAGTTGGGTTCAGTGGGAAGGCATTGTCTTGATAGGAAGGAGTTGGGTTCATTGGGAAGGCACTGTATTGTGGGGAAGGAGTTGGATTCAGTGGGAAGGCACTGTATTGTGCGGTCGGAGTTGGGTTCATTGGGAAGGCAGTGTCTTGTTAGGAAGGAGTTGGGTTCATTGGGAAGGCACTATCTTGATAGGAAGGAGTTGGGTTCAGTGGGAAGGCACTGTATTGTGCGGTCGGAGTTGGGTTCAGTGGGAAGGCACTGTATTGTGGGGAAGGAGTTGGATTCAGTGGGAAGGCACACTCTTGTGGGGAAGGAGTTGGGTTCAGTGGGAAGGCACTGTATTGTGGGGAAGGAGTTGGATTCAGTGGGAAGGCACTCTATTGTGGGGAAGGAGTTGGGTTCAGTGGGAAGGCACTGTCTTGTTTGGAAGGAGTTGGGTTCACTGGAAAGGCACTGGAGCGTTAGGAAGGAGTTGGGTTCACTGGGAAGGCACTGTCCTGTTAGGAAGGAGTTGGGTTCAGTGGGATGGCACTGTATCGTTAGGAAGGAGTTGGGTTCAGTGGGATGGCACTGTATTGTGGGGAAGGAGTTGGGATCATTGGGAAGGCACTGTATCATTTGGAAGGAGTTGGGTTCACTGGGAAGGCACTGTCCTGTTAGGTAGGGGTTGGGTTCAGTGGGAAGGCACTGCATTGTTAGGAAGGAGCTGGGTTCACTGGAAAGGCACTGGAGCGTTAGGAAGGAGATGGGTTCACTGGGAAGGCACTGTCCTGTTAGGAAGGTGTTGGGTTCAGTGGGAAGGCACTGTATCATTAGGAAGGAGTTGGGTTCACTGGGAAGGCACTGTATTGTTAGGAAGGAGTTGGGTTCAGTGGGAAGGCACTGTCTTGTTAGGAAGGAGTTGGGCTCACTGGGAAGGCACTGTATCATGGGGAAGGAGTTGGGTTCAGTGGGAATGCACTGTATTGTTAGGAAGGAGTTGGGATCAGTGGGAAGGCACTATCTTGTTAGATAGGAGTATGGTTCAATGGGAAGGCACTATCTTAATAGGAATGAGTTGGGTTCAGTGGGAAGGCACTGCAATTAGGAAGGAGTTGGGTTCAGAGGGAAGGCACTGTATTGTTGGAAGGTGTTGGGTTCATTGGGAAGGCACTATCTTGATAGGAAGGAGTTGGGTTCAGTGGGAAGGCATTGTCTTGATAGGAAGGAGTTGGGTTCATTGGGAAGGCACTGTATTGTGGGGAAGGAGTTGGGTTCAGTGGGAAGGCACTGTATTGTGCGGTCGGAGTTGGGTTCATTGGGATGGCAGTGTCTTGTTAGGAAGGAGTTGGGTTCATTGGGAAGGCACTATCTTGATAGGAAGGAGGTGGGTTCAGTGCGAAGGCACTGTATTGTGCGGTCGGAGTTGGGTTCAGTGGGAAGGCACTGTATTGTGGGGAAGGAGTTGGATTCAGTGGGAAGGCACACTCTTGTGGGGAAGGAGTTGGGTTCAGTGGGAAGGCACTGTCTTGTGGGGAAGGAGTTGGATTCAGTGGGAAGGCACTCTATTGTGGGGAAGGAGTTGGGTTTAGTGGGAAGGCACTGTCTTGTTAGGAAGGAGTTGGATTCAGTGGGAAGGCACTGTATTGTGGGGAAGGAGTTGGATTCAGTGGGAAGGCACACTCTTGTGGGGAAGGAGTTGGGTTCAGTGGGAAGGCAGTGTCTTGTGGGGAAGGAGTTGGATTCAGTGGGAAGGCACTGTCTTGTTCGGAAGGAGTTGGGTTCATTGGGAAGGCACTATCTTGATAGGAAGGAGTTGGGTTCAGTGGGAAGGCACTGTATTGTTAGGAAGGAATTGGGTTCAGTGGGAAGGCACTGTATTGTGCGGAAGGAGTTGGGTTCAGTGAGAAGGCACTGTATTGTGGGGAAGGAGTTGGGTTCAGTGGGAAGGCACTGTATTGTGGGGAAGGAGTTGGATTCAGTGGGAAGGCACTGTATTGTGCGGAAGGAGTTGGTTTCAGTGGGAAGGCACTGTATTGTTAGGAAGGCGTTGGGTTCAGTGGGAAGGCACTGCATTGTGGGGAAGGAGTTGGGTTCAGTGGGAAGGCACTGCATTGTGGGGAATGAGTGGGGTTCAGTGGGAAGGCACTGTATTGTGGGGAAGGAGTTGGATTCAGTGGGAAGGCACTGCATCGTTAGGAAGGAGTTGGGTTCAGTGGGAAGGCACTGTATTGTGGGGAAGGAGTTGGATTCAGTGGGAAGACACTGTATTGTGGGGAAGGAGTTGGATTCAGTGGGAAGGCACTGTATTGTGGGGAAGGAGTTGGATTCAGTGGGAAGGCACTCTATTGTGGGGAAGGAGTTGGGTTCAGTGGGAAGGCACTGTCTTGTTTGGAAGGAGTTGGGTTCAGTGGGAAGGCACTGTCTTGTTAGGAAGGAGTTGGGTTCAGTGGGAATGCACTGTATTGTTAGGAAGGAGTTGGGATCAGTGGGAAGGCACTATCTTGTTAGATAGGAGTATGGTTCAATGGGAAGGCACTATCTTAATAGGAATGAGTTGGGTTCAGTGGGAAGGCACTGCAATTAGGAAGGAGTTGGGTTCAGAGGGAAGGCACTGTATTGTTGGAAGGTGTTGGGTTCATTGGGAAGGCACTATCTTGATAGGAAGGAGTTGGGTTCCGTGGGAAGGCATTGTCTTGATAGGAAGGAGTTGGGTTCATTGGGAAGGCACTGTATTGTGGGGAAGGAGTTGGATTCAGTGGGAAGGCACTGTATTGTGCGGTCGGAGTTGGGTTCATTGGGAAGGCAGTGTCTTGTTAGGAAGGAGTTGGGTTCATTGGGAAGGCACTATCTTGATAGGAAGGAGTTGGGTTCAGTGGGAAGGCACTGTATTGTGCGGTCGGAGTTGGGTTCAGTGGGAAGGCACTGTATTGTGGGGAAGGAGTTGGATTCAGTGGGAAGGCACACTCTTGTGGGGAAGGAGTTGGGTTCAGTGGGAAGGCACTGTATTGTGGGGAAGGAGTTGGATTCAGTGGGAAGGCACTCTATTGTGGGGAAGGAGTTGGGTTCAGTGGGAAGGCACTGTCTTGTTTGGAAGGAGTTGGGTTCACTGGAAAGGCACTGGAGCGTTAGGAAGGAGTTGGGTTCACTGGGAAGGCACTGTCCTGTTAGGAAGGAGTTGGGTTCAGTGGGATGGCACTGTATCGTTAGGAAGGAGTTGGGTTCAGTGGGATGGCACTGTATTGTGGGGAAGGAGTTGGGATCATTGGGAAGGCACTGTATCATTTGGAAGGAGTTGGGTTCACTGGGAAGGCACTGTCCTGTTAGGAAGGAGTTGGGTTCAGTGGGAAGGCACTGCATTGTTAGGAAGGAGCTGGGTTCACTGGAAAGGCACTGGAGCGTTAGGAAGTAGATGGGTTCACTGGGAAGGCACTGTCCTGTTAGGAAGGTGTTGGGTTCAGTGGGAAGGCACTGTATCATTAGGAAGGAGTTGGGTTCACTGGGAAGGCACTGTATTGTTAGGAAGGAGTTGGGTTCAGTGGGAAGGCACTGTCTTGTTAGGAAGGAGTTGGGCTCACTGGGAAGGCACTGTATCATGGGGAAGGAGTTGGGTTCAGTGGGAATGCACTGTATTGTTAGGAAGGAGTTGGGATCAGTGGGAAGGCACTATCTTGTTAGATAGGAGTATGGTTCAATGGGAAGGCACTATCTTAATAGGAATGAGTTGGGTTCAGTGGGAAGGCACTGCAATTAGGAAGGAGTTGGGTTCAGAGGGAAGGCACTGTATTGTTGGAAGGTGTTGGGTTCATTGGGAAGGCACTATCTTGATAGGAAGGAGTTGGGTTCAGTGGGAAGGCATTGTCTTGATAGGAAGGAGTTGGGTTCATTGGGAAGGCACTGTATTGTGGGGAAGGAGTTGGGTTCAGTGGGAAGGCACTGTATTGTGCGGTCGGAGTTGGGTTCATTGGGATGGCAGTGTCTTGTTAGGAAGGAGTTGGGTTCATTGGGAAGGCACTATCTTGATAGGAAGGAGGTGGGTTCAGTGCGAAGGCACTGTATTGTGCGGTCGGAGTTGGGTTCAGTGGGAAGGCACTGTATTGTGGGGAAGGAGTTGGATTCAGTGGGAAGGCACACTCTTGTGGGGAAGGAGTTGGGTTCAGTGGGAAGGCACTGTCTTGTGGGGAAGGAGTTGGATTCAGTGGGAAGGCACTCTATTGTGGGGAAGGAGTTGGGTTTAGTGGGAAGGCACTGTCTTGTTAGGAAGGAGTTGGATTCAGTGGGAAGGCACTGTATTGTGGGGAAGGAGTTGGATTCAGTGGGAAGGCACACTCTTGTGGGGAAGGAGTTGGGTTCAGTGGGAAGGCACTGTCTTGTGGGGAAGGAGTTGGATTCAGTGGGAAGGCACTGTCTTGTTCGGAAGGAGTTGGGTTCATTGGGAAGGCACTATCTTGATAGGAAGGAGTTGGGTTCAGTGGGAAGGCACTGTATTGTTAGGAAGGAATTGGGTTCAGTGGGAAGGCACTGTATTGTGCGGAAGGAGTTGGGTTCAGTGAGAAGGCACTGTATTGTGGGGAAGGAGTTGGGTTCAGTGGGAAGGCACTGTATTGTGGGGAAGGAGTTGGATTCAGTGGGAAGGCACTGTATTGTGCGGAAGGAGTTGGTTTCAGTGGGAAGGCACTGTATTGTTAGGAAGGCGTTGGGTTCAGTGGGAAGGCACTGCATTGTGGGGAAGGAGTTGGGTTCAGTGGGAAGGCACTGCATTGTGGGGAATGAGTGGGGTTCAGTGGGAAGGCACTGTACTGTGGGGAAGGAGTTGGATTCAGTGGGAAGGCACTGCATCGTTAGGAAGGAGTTGGGTTCAGTGGGAAGGCACTGTATTGTGGGGAAGGAGTTGGATTCAGTGGGAAGACACTGTATTGTGGGGAAGGAGTTGGATTCAGTGGGAAGGCACTGTATTGTGGGGAAGGAGTTGGATTCAGTGGGAAGGCACTCTATTGTGGGGAAGGAGTTGGGTTCAGTGGGAAGGCACTGTCTTGTTTGGAAGGAGTTGGGTTCAGTGGGAAGGCACTGTCTTGTTAGGAAGGAGTTGGGTTCAGTGGGAAGGCACTGTCTTGTTAGGAAGGAGTTGGGTTCAGTGGGAAGGCACTGTCTTGTTTGGAAGGAGTTGGGTTCAGTGGGAAGGCACTGTCTTGTTAGGAAGGAGTTGGGCTCACTGGGAAGGCACTGTATCATGGGGAAGGAGTTGGGTTCAGTGGGAATGCACTGTATTGTTAGGAAGGAGTTGGGATCAGTGGGAAGGCACTATCTTGTTAGATAGGAGTATGGTTCAATGGGAAGGCACTATCTTAATAGGAATGAGTTGGGTTCAGTGGGAAGGCACTGCAATTAGGAAGGAGTTGGGTTCAGAGGGAAGGCACTGTATTGTTGGAAGGTGTTGGGTTCATTGGGAAGGCACTATCTTGATAGGAAGGAGTTGGGTTCAGTGGGAAGGCATTGTCTTGATAGGAAGGAGTTGGGTTCATTGGGAAGGCACTGTATTGTGGGGAAGGAGTTGGATTCAGTGGGAAGGCACTGTATTGTGCGGTCGGAGTTGGGTTCAGTGGGAAGGCACTGTATTTTTAGGAAGGTGTTGGGTTCAGTGGGAAGGCACTATCTTGATAGGAAGGAGTTGAGTTCAGTGGGAAGGCACTGTCTTGTTTGGAAGGAGTTGGGTTCATTGGGAAGGCAGTGTCTTGTTAGGAAGGAGTTGGGTTCAATGGGAAGGCACTATCTTGATAGGAAGGAGTTGGGTTCAGTGGGAAGGCACTGTATTGTGCGGTCGGAGTTGGGTTCAGTGGGAAGGCACTGTATTGTGGGGAAGGAGTTGGATTCAGTGGGAAGGCACTCTCTTGTGGGGAAGGAGTTGGGTTCAGTGGGAAGGCATTGTATTGTGGGGAAGGAGTTGGGTTCAGTGGGAAGGCACTGTATTGTGGGGAAGGAGTTGGGATCATTGGGAAGGCACTGTATCATTTGGAAGGAGTTGGGTTCACTGGGAAGGCACTGTCCTGTTAGGTAGGGGTTGGGTTCAGTGGGAAGGCACTGCATTGTTAGGAAGGAGCTGGGTTCACTGGAAAGGCACTGGAGCGTTAGGAAGGAGTTGGGTTCACTGGGAATGCACTGTCCTGTTAGGAAGGAGTTGGGTTCAGTGGGATGGCACTGTCTTGTTAGGAAGGTGTTGGGTTCAGTGGGAAGGCACTGTATCGTTAGGAAGGAGTTGGGTTCACTGGGAAGGCACTGTATTGTTAGGAAGGAGTTGGGTTCAGTGGGAAGGCACTGTCTTGTTAGGAAGGAGTTGGGCTCACTGGGAAGGCACTGTATCATGGGGAAGGAGTTGGGTTCAGTGGGAATGCACTGTATTGTTAGGAAGGAGTTGGGATCAGTGGGAAGGCACTATCTTGTTAGATAGGAGTATGGTTCAATGGGAAGGCACTATCTTAATAGGAATGAGTTGGGTTCAGTGGGAAGGCACTGCAATTAGGAAGGAGTTGGGTTCAGAGGGAAGGCACTGTATTGTTGGAAGGTGTTGGGTTCATTGGGAAGGCACTATCTTGATAGGAAGGAGTTGGGTTCAGTGGGAAGGCATTGTCTTGATAGGAAGGAGTTGGGTTCATTGGGAAGGCACTGTATTGTGGGGAAGGAGTTGGATTCAGTGGGAAGGCACTGTATTGTGCGGTCGGAGTTGGGTTCATTGGGAAGGCAGTGTCTTGTTAGGAAGGAGTTGGGTTCATTGGGAAGGCACTATCTTGATAGGAAGGAGTTGGGTTCAGTGGGAAGGCACTGTATTGTGCGTTCGGAGTTGGGTTCAGTGGGAAGGCACTGTATTGTGGGGAAGGAGTTGGATTCAGTGGGAAGGCACACTCTTGTGGGGAAGGAGTTGGGTTCAGTGGGAAGGCACTGTCTTGTGGGGAAGGAGTTGGATTCAGTGGGAAGGCACTCTATTGTGGGGAAGAAGTTGGGTTTAGTGGGAAGGCACTGTCTTGTTGGGAAGGAGTTGGGTTCAGTGGGAAGGCACTGTCTTGTTCAGAAGGAGTTGGGTTCATTGGGAAGGCACTATCTTGATAGGAAGGAGTTGGGTTCAGTGGGAAGGCACTGTATTGTTAGGAAGGAGTTGGGATCAGTGGGAAGGCACTATCTTGTTAGATAGGAGTATGGTTCAATGGGAAGGCACTATCTTAATAGGAATGAGTTGGGTTCAGTGGGAAGGCACTGCAATTAGGAAGGAGTTGGGTTCAGAGGGAAGGCACTGTATTGTTGGAAGGTGTTGGGTTCATTGGGAAGGCACTATCTTGATAGGAAGGAGTTGGGTTCAGTGGGAAGGCATTGTCTTGATAGGAAGGAGTTGGGTTCATTGGGAAGGCACTGTATTGTGGGGAAGGAGTTGGATTCAGTGGGAAGGCACTGTATTGTGCGGTCGGAGTTGGGTTCAGTGGGAAGGCACTGTATTTTTAGGAAGGTGTTGGGTTCAGTGGGAAGGCACTATCTTGATAGGAAGGAGTTGAGTTCAGTGGGAAGGCACTGTCTTGTTTGGAAGGAGTTGGGTTCATTGGGAAGGCAGTGTCTTGTTAGGAAGGAGTTGGGTTCAATGGGAAGGCACTATCTTGATAGGAAGGAGTTGGGTTCAGTGGGAAGGCACTGTATTGTGCGGTCGGAGTTGGGTTCAGTGGGAAGGCACTGTATTGTGGGGAAGGAGTTGGATTCAGTGGGAAGGCACTCTCTTGTGGGGAAGGAGTTGGGTTCAGTGGGAAGGCATTGTATTGTGGGGAAGGAGTTGGGTTCAGTGGGAAGGCACTGTATTGTGGGGAAGGAGTTGGGATCATTGGGAAGGCACTGTATCATTTGGAAGGAGTTGGGTTCACTGGGAAGGCACTGTCCTGTTAGGTAGGGGTTGGGTTCAGTGGGAAGGCACTGCATTGTTAGGAAGGAGCTGGGTTCACTGGAAAGGCACTGGAGCGTTAGGAAGGAGTTGGGTTCACTGGGAATGCACTGTCCTGTTAGGAAGGAGTTGGGTTCAGTGGGATGGCACTGTCTTGTTAGGAAGGTGTTGGGTTCAGTGGGAAGGCACTGTATCGTTAGGAAGGAGTTGGGTTCACTGGGAAGGCACTGTATTGTTAGGAAGGAGTTGTGTTCAGTGGGAAGGCACTGTCTTGTTAGGAAGGAGTTGGGCTCACTGGGAAGGCACTGTATCATGGGGAAGGAGTTGGGTTCAGTGGGAATGCACTGTATTGTTAGGAAGGAGTTGGGATCAGTGGGAAGGCACTATCTTGTTAGATAGGAGTATGGTTCAATGGGAAGGCACTATCTTAATAGGAATGAGTTGGGTTCAGTGGGAAGGCACTGCAATTAGGAAGGAGTTGGGTTCAGAGGGAAGGCACTGTATTGTTGGAAGGTGTTGGGTTCATTGGGAAGGCACTATCTTGATAGGAAGGAGTTGGGTTCAGTGGGAAGGCATTGTCTTGATAGGAAGGAGTTGGGTTCATTGGGAAGGCACTGTATTGTGGGGAAGGAGTTGGATTCAGTGGGAAGGCACTGTATTGTGCGGTCGGAGTTGGGTTCATTGGGAAGGCAGTGTCTTGTTAGGAAGGAGTTGGGTTCATTGGGAAGGCACTATCTTGATAGGAAGGAGTTGGGTTCAGTGGGAAGGCACTGTATTGTGCGTTCGGAGTTGGGTTCAGTGGGAAGGCACTGTATTGTGGGGAAGGAGTTGGATTCAGTGGGAAGGCACACTCTTGTGGGGAAGGAGTTGGGTTCAGTGGGAAGGCACTGTCTTGTGGGGAAGGAGTTGGATTCAGTGGGAAGGCACTCTATTGTGGGGAAGAAGTTGGGTTTAGTGGGAAGGCACTGTCTTGTTGGGAAGGAGTTGGGTTCAGTGGGAAGGCACTGTCTTGTTCAGAAGGAGTTGGGTTCATTGGGAAGGCACTATCTTGATAGGAAGGAGTTGGGTTCAGTGGGAAGGCACTGTCTTGTTTGGAAGGAGTTGGGTTCAGTGGGAAGGCACTGTCTTGTTCGGAAGGAGTTGGGTTCATTGGGAAGGCACTATCTTGATAGGAAGGAGTTGGGTTCAGTGGGAAGGCACTGTCTTGTTTGGAAGGAGTTGGGTTCAGTGGGAAGGCACTGTCTTGTTCGGAAGGAGTTGGGTTCATTGGGAAGGCACTATCTTGATAGGAAGGAGTTGGGTTCAGTGGGAAGGCACTGTCTTGTTTGGAAGGAGTTGGGTTCACTGGGAAGGCACTGTATAGTTAGGAAGGAGTTGGGTTCAGTGGGAAGGCACTGTATTGTTAGGAAGGAATTGGGTTCAGTGGGAAGGCACTGTATTGTGCGGAAGGAGTTGGGTTCAGTGAGAAGGCACTGTATTGTGGGGAAGGAGTTGGGTTCAGTGAGAAGGCACTGTATTGTGGGGAAGGAGTTGGGTTCAGTGGGAAGGCACTGTATTGTGGGGAAGGAGGTGGGTTCAGTGAGAAGGCACTGTATTGTGGGGAAGGAGTTGGGTTCAGTGGGAAGGCACTGTATTGTGGGGAAGGAGGTGGGTTCAGTGGGAAGGCAATATCTTGTTAGGAAGGAGTTGGGTTCAGTGGGAAGGCACTGTCTTGTTAGGAAGGAGTTGGGTTCAGTGGGAAGGCACTGCATCGTGAGGAAGGAGTTGGGTTCACTGGGAAGGCACTGTCTTGTTCGGAAGGAGTTGCGTTCAGTGGGAAGGCACTGTCTTGTTAGGAAGGAGTTGGGTTCAGTGGGAAGGCACTGTCTTGTTAGGAAGGAGTTGGGTGGGGTCGGAAGGCAATGTCTTGTTAGGAAGGAGTTGGGTTCAGTGGGAAGGCACTGTCTTGTGGGGAAGGAGTTGGGTTCAGTGGGAAGGCACTGTCTTGTTAGGAAGGAGTTGGGTTCAGTGGGAAGGCACTGTCTTGTTAGGAAGGAGTTGGGTTCAGTGGGAAGGCACTGCCTTGTTAGGAAGGAGTTGGGTGGGGTCAGAAGGCAATGTCTTGTTCGGAAGGAGTTGGGTTCAGTGGGAAGGTGTTGTTTTATGGGGAAGGAGTTGGGTTCAGTGGGAAGGCACAGTATTGGTAGGAAGGAGTTGGATTCAGTGGGAAGGAACTGTATTGTTTGGAAGGAGTTGGATTCAGTGGGAAGGAACTGCATTGTTAGGAAGGAGTTGTGTTCAGTGGGAAGGCACTGTCTTGTTAGGAAGGAGTTGGGTTCAGTGGGAAGGCGCTGTTTTATGGGGAAGGAGTTGGGTTCAGTGGGAAGGCACTGTATTGTTTGGAAGGATTTGGGTTCAGTGGGAAGGCACTGTATCGTTAGGATGGAGTTGGTATCAGTGGGAAGGCACTGTCTTGTTAGGAAGGAGTTGGGTTCAGTGGGAAGTCACTGTCTTGTTCGGAACGAGTTGGGTTCAGTGGGAAGGTTGTATTGTTATGAAGGAGTTGGGTTCAGTGGTAAGGCACTGTATTGTTAGGAAGGAGTTGTGTTCAGTGGGAAGTCACTGTCTTGTGATGAACGAGTTGGGTTCAGTGGGAAGGTTGTATTGTTAGGAAGGTGTTGGGTGCAGTGGGAAGGCACTGTATTGTGGGGAAGGAGTTAGGTTCAGTGGGATGGCACTGTATCGTTAGGAAGGAGTTGGGTTCACTGGGAAGGCACTGTATTGTGGGGAATGAGTTGGGATCATTGGGAAGGCACTGCATCGTTAGGAAGGAGTTGGGTTCACTGGGAAGGCACTGTCTTGTTAGGAAGGAGTTGGGTTCAGTGGGAAGGCACTGTCATGTTCGGAAGGAGTTGGGTTCAGTGGGAAGGCACTGTCTTGTTAGGAAGGAGTTGGGTTCAGTAGGAAGGCACTGTCTTGTTAGGAAGGAGTTGGGTTCAGTGGGAAGGCACTGTCTTGTTAGGAAGGAGTTGGGTGGGTTCGGAAGGCAATGTCTTGTTAGGAAGGAGTTGGGTTCAGTGGGAAGGCAATGTCTTGTTAGGAAGGAGTTGGGTTCAGTGGGAAGGCACTGTCTTGTTAGGAAGGAGTTGGGTTCAGTGGGAAGGCACTGTCTTGTTCGGAAGGAGTTGGGTTCAGTGGGAAGGCACTGTCTTGTTAGGAAGGAGTTGGGTTCAGTGGGAAGGCACTGTCTTGTTAGGAAGGAGTTGGGTTCACTGGGAAGGCACTGTCTTGTGAGGAAGGAGTTGGGTTCAGTGGGAAGGCACTGTCTTGTTTGGAAGGAGTTGGGTTCAGTGGGAAGGCACTGTCTTGTTCGGAAGGAGTTGGGTTCATTGGGAAGGCACTGTCTTGTTTGGAAGGAGTTGGGTTCAGTGGGAAGGCACTGTCTTGTTTGGAAGGAGTTGGGTTCAGTGGGAAGGCACTGTATTGTGGGGAAGGAGTTGGGATCATTGGGAAGGCACTGTATCATTTGGAAGGAGTTGGGTTCACTGGGAATGCACTGTCCTGTTAGGAAGGAGTTGGGTTCAGTGGGATGGCACTGTCTTGTTAGGAAGGTGTTGGGTTCAGTGGGAAGGCACTGTATCGTTAGGAAGGAGTTGGGTTCACTGGGAAGGCACTGTATTGTTAGGAAGGAGTTGGGTTCAGTGGGAAGGCACTGTCTTGTTAGGAAGGAGTTGGGCTCACTGGGAAGGCACTGTATCATGGGGAAGGAGTTGGGTTCAGTGGGAATGCACTGTATTGTTAGGAAGGAGTTGGGATCAGTGGGAAGGCACTGTCTTGTTCGGAAGGAGTTGGGTTCATTGGGAAGGCACTATCTTGATAGGAAGGAGTTGGGTTCAGTGGGAAGGCACTGTCTTGTTTGGAAGGAGTTGGGTTCAGTGGGAAGGCACTATCTTGATAGGAAGGAGTTGGGTTCAGTGGGAAGGCACTGTATTGTTAGGAAGGAATTGGGTTCAGTGGGAAGGCACTGTATTGTGCGGAAGGAGTTGGGTTCAGTGAGAAGGCACTGTATTGTGGGGAAGGAGTTGGGTTCAGTGAGAAGGCACTGTATTGTGGGGAAGGAGTTGGGTTCAGTGGGAAGGCACTGTATTGTGGGGAAGGAGGTGGGTTCAGTGAGAAGGCACTGTATTGTGGGGAAGGAGTTGGGTTCAGTGGGAAGGCACTGTATTGTGGGGAAGGAGGTGGGTTCAGTGGGAAGGCAATATCTTGTTAGGAAGGAGTTGGGTTCAGTGGGAAGGCACTGTCTTGTTAGGAAGGAGTTGGGTTCAGTGGGAAGGCACTGCATCGTGAGGAAGGAGTTGGGTTCACTGGGAAGGCACTGTCTTGTTCGGAAGGAGTTGCGTTCAGTGGGAAGGCACTGTCTTGTTAGGAAGGAGTTGGGTTCAGTGGGAAGGCACTGTCTTGTTAGGAAGGAGTTGGGTGGGGTCGGAAGGCAATGTCTTGTTAGGAAGGAGTTGGGTTCAGTGGGAAGGCACTGTCTTGTGGGGAAGGAGTTGGGTTCAGTGGGAAGGCACTGTCTTGTTAGGAAGGAGTTGGGTTCAGTGGGAAGGCACTGTCTTGTTAGGAAGGAGTTGGGTTCAGTGGGAAGGCACTGCCTTGTTAGGAAGGAGTTGGGTGGGGTCAGAAGGCAATGTCTTGTTCGGAAGGAGTTGGGTTCAGTGGGAAGGTGTTGTTTTATGGGGAAGGAGTTGGGTTCAGTGGGAAGACACAGTATTGGTAGGAAGGAGTTGGATTCAGTGGGAAGGAACTGTATTGTTCGGAAGGAGTTGGATTCAGTGGGAAGGAACTGCATTGTTAGGAAGGAGTTGTGTTCAGTGGGAAGGCACTGTCTTGTTAGGAAGGAGTTGGGTTCAGTGGGAAGGCGCTGTTTTATGGGGAAGGAGTTGGGTTCAGTGGGAAGGCACTGTATTGTTTGGAAGGATTTGGGTTCAGTGGGAAGGCACTGTATCGTTAGGATGGAGTTGGTATCAGTGGGAAGGCACTGTCTTGTTAGGAAGGAGTTGGGTTCAGTGGGAAGTCACTGTCTTGTTCGGAACGAGTTGGGTTCAGTGGGAAGGTTGTATTGTTAGGAAGGAGTTGGGTTCAGTGGTAAGGCACTGTATTGTTAGGAAGGAGTTGGGTTCAGTGGGAAGTCACTGTCTTGTGATGAACGAGTTGGGTTCAGTGGGAAGGTTGTATTGTTAGGAAGGTGTTGGGTGCAGTGGGAAGGCACTGTATTGTGGGGAAGGAGTTAGGTTCAGTGGGATGGCACTGTATCGTTAGGAAGGAGTTGGGTTCACTGGGAAGGCACTGTATTGTGGGGAATGAGTTGGGATCAGTGGGAAGGCACTGCATCGTTAGGAAGGAGTTGGGTTCACTGGGAAGGCACTGTCTTGTTAGGAAGGAGTTGGGTTCAGTGGGAAGGCACTGTCATGTTCGGAAGGAGTTGGGTTCAGTGGGAAGGCACTGTCTTGTTAGGAAGGAGTTGGGTTCAGTAGGAAGGCACTGTCTTGTTAGGAAGGAGTTGGGTTCAGTGGGAAGGCACTGTCTTGTTAGGAAGGAGTTGGGTGGGGTCGGAAGGCAATGTCTTGTTAGGAAGGAGTTGGGTTCAGTGGGAAGGCAATGTCTTGTTAGGAAGGAGTTGGGTTCAGTGGGAAGGCACTGTCTTGTTAGGAAGGAGTTGGGTTCAGTGGGAAGGCACTGTCTTGTTCGGAAGGAGTTGGGTTCAGTGGGAAGGCACTGTCTTGTTAGGAAGGAGTTGGGTTCAGTGGGAAGGCACTGTCTTGTTAGGAAGGAGTTGGGTTCACTGGGAAGGCACTGTCTTGTGAGGAAGGAGTTGGGTTCAGTGGGAAGGCACTGTCTTGTTTGGAAGGAGTTGGGTTCAGTGGGAAGGCACTGTCTTGTTCGGAAGGAGTTGGGTTCATTGGGAAGGCACTGTCTTGTTTGGAAGGAGTTGGGTTCAGTGGGAAGGCACTGTCTTGTTTGGAAGGAGTTGGGTTCAGTGGGAAGGCACTGTATTGTGGGGAAGGAGTTGGGATCATTGGGAAGGCACTGTATCATTTGGAAGGAGTTGGGTTCACTGGGAAGGCACTGTCCTGTTAGGTAGGGGTTGGGTTCAGTGGGAAGGCACTGCATTGTTAGGAAGGAGCTGGGTTCACTGGAAAGGCACTGGAGCGTTAGGAAGGAGTTGGGTTCACTGGGAATGCACTGTCCTGTTAGGAAGGAGTTGGGTTCAGTGGGATGGCACTGTCTTGTTAGGAAGGTGTTGGGTTCAGTGGGAAGGCACTGTATCGTTAGGAAGGAGTTGGGTTCAGTGGGAAGGCACTGTATTGTTAGGAAGGAGTTGGGTTCAGTGGGAAGGCACTGTCTTGTTAGGAAGGAGTTGGGCTCACTGGGAAGGCACTGTATCATGGGGAAGGAGTTGGGTTCAGTGGGAATGCACTGTATTGTTAGGAAGGAGTTGGGATCAGTGGGAAGGCACTATCTTGTTAGATAGGAGTATGGTTCAATGGGAAGGCACTATCTTAATAGGAATGAGTTGGGTTCAGTGGGAAGGCACTGCAATTAGGAAGGAGTTGGGTTCAGAGGGAAGGCACTGTATTGTTGGAAGGTGTTGGGTTCATTGGGAAGGCACTATCTTGATAGGAAGGAGTTGGGTTCAGTGGGAAGGCATTGTCTTGATAGGAAGGAGTTGGGTTCATTGGGAAGGCACTGTATTGTGGGGAAGGAGTTGGATTCAGTGGGAAGGCACTGTATTGTGCGGTCGGAGTTGGGTTCATTGGGAAGGCAGTGTCTTGTTAGGAAGGAGTTGGGTTCATTGGGAAGGCGCTATCTTGATAGGAAGGAGTTGGGTTCAGTGGGAAGGCACTGTATTGTGCGGTCGGAGTTGGGTTCAGTGGGAAGGCACTGTCTTGTGGGGAAGGAGTTGGATTCAGTGGGAAGGCACTCTATTGTGGGGAAGAAGTTGGGTTTAGTGGGAAGGCACTGTCTTGTTAGGAAGGAGTTGGGTTCAGTGGGAAGGCACTGTCTTGTTCGGAAGGAGTTGGGTTCATTGGGAAGGCACTATCTTGATAGGAAGGAGTTGGGTTCAGTGGGAAGGCACTGTCTTGTTTGGAAGGAGTTGGGTTCAGTGGGAAGGCACTATCTTGATAGGAAGGAGTTGGGTTCAGTGGGAAGGCACTGTATTGTTAGGAAGGAATTGGGTTCAGTGGGAAGGCACTGTATTGTGCGGAAGGAGTTGGGTTCAGTGAGAAGGCACTGTATTGTGGGGAAGGAGTTGGGTTCAGTGAGAAGGCACTGTATTGTGGGGAAGGAGTTGGGTTCAGTGGGAAGGCACTGTATTGTGGGGAAGGAGGTGGGTTCAGTGAGAAGGCACTGTATTGTGGGGAAGGAGTTGGGTTCAGTGGGAATGCACTGTATTGTGGGGAAGGAGGTCGGTTCAGTGGGAAGGCAATATCTTGTTAGGAAGGAGTTGGGTTCAGTGGGAAGGCACTGTCTTGTTACGAAGGAGTTGGGTTCAGTGGGAAGGCACTGCATCGTGAGGAAGGAGTTGGGTTCACTGGGAAGGCACTGTCTTGTTCGGAAGGAGTTGCGTTCAGTGGGAAGGCACTGTCTTGTTAGGAAGGAGTTGGGTGGGGTCGGAAGGCAATGTCTTGTTAGGAAGGAGTTGGGTTCAGTGGGAAGGCACTGTCTTGTGGGGAAGGAGTTGGGTTCAGTGGGAAGGCACTGTCTTGTTAGGAAGGAGTTGGGTTCAGTGGGAAGGCACTGTCTTGTTAGGAAGGAGTTGGGTTCAGTGGGAAGGCACTGCCTTGTTAGGAAGTAGTTGGGTGGGGTCAGAAGGCAATGTCTTGTTCGGAAGGAGTTGGGTTCAGTGGGAAGGTGTTGTTTTATGGGGAAGGAGTTGGGTTCAGTGGGAAGGAACTGCATTGTTAGGATGGAGTTGTGTTCAGTGGGAAGGCACTGTCTTGTTAGGAAGGAGTTGGGTTCAGTGGGAAGGCGCTGTTTTATGGGGAAGGAGTTGGGTTCAGTGGGAAGGCACTGTATCGTGAGGATGGAGTTGGTATCAGTGGGAAGGCACTGTCTTGTTAGGAAGGAGTTGGGTTCAGTGGGAAGTCACTGTCTTGTTCGGAACGAGTTGGGTTCAGTGGGAAGGTTGTATTGTTAGGAAGGAGTTGGGTTCAGTGGTAAGGCACTGTATTGTTAGGAAGGAGTTGGGTTCAGTGGGAAGTCACTGTCTTGTGATGAACGAGTTGGGTTCAGTGGGAAGGTTGTATTGTTAGGAAGGTGTTGGGTGCAGTGGGAAGGCACTGTATTGAGGGGAAGGAGTTAGGTTCAGTGGGATGGCACTGTATCGTTAGGAAGGAGTTGGGTTCACTGGGAAGGCACTGTATTGTGGGGAATGAGTTGGGATCAGTGGGAAGGCACTGCATCGTTAGGAAGGAGTTGGGTTCACTGGGAAGGCACTGTCTTGTTAGGAAGGAGTTGGGTTCAGTGGGAAGGCACTGTCTTGTTCGGAAGGAGTTGGGTTCAGTAGGAAGGCACTGTCTTGTTAGGAAGGAGTTGGGTTCAGTGGGAAGGCACTGTCTTGTTAGGAAGGAGTTGGGTGGGGTCGGAAGGCAATGTCTTGTTAGGAAGGAGTTGGGTTCAGTGGGAAGGCACTGTCTTGTTAGGAAGGAGTTGGGTTCAGTGGGAAGGCACTGTCTTGTTCGGAAGGAGTTGGGTTCAGTGGGAAGGCACTGTCTTGTTAGGAAGGAGTTGGGTTCAGTGGGAAGGCACTGTCTTGTTAGGAAGGAGTTGGGTTCAGTGGGAAGGCAATGTCTTGTTAGGAAGGAGTTGGGTTCAGTGGGAAGGCACTGTCTTGTTAGGAAGGAGTTGGGTTCAGTGGGAAGGCACTGTCTTGTTCGGAAGGAGTTGGGTTCAGTGGGAAGGCAGTGTCTTGTTAGGAAGGAGTTGGGTTCAGTGGGAAGGCACTGTCTTGTTAGGAAGGAGTTGGGTTCACTGGGAAGGCACTGTCTTGTGAGGAAGGAGTTGGGTTCAGTGGGAAGGCACTGTCTTGTTAGGAAGGAGTTGGGTTCAGTGGGAAGGCGCTGTTTTATGGGGATGGAGTTGGGTTCAGTGGGAAGGCATTGTATCGTTAGGATGGAGTTGGGTTCAGTGGGAAGTCACTGTCTTGTTAGGAACGAGTTGGGTTCAGTGGGAAGGTTGTATTGTTAGGAAGGTGTTGGGTTCAGTGGCAAGGCACTGTATTGTTCGGAAGGAGTTGGGTTCAGTGGGAAGGCACTGTATTGTTAGGAAGGAGTTGGGTTCAGTGGGAATGCACTGTATTGAGGGGAAGGAGTTGGGTTTACTGGGAAGGGACTGTACTGTTAGGAAGGGGTTGGGTTCAGTGGGAAGGCACTGTATTGTTAGGAAGGAGTTGTGTTCTGTGGGAAGGCACTGTATTGTGGGGAAGGAGTGAAGTTCAGTGGGAAGGCTGTATTGTTAGGAAGGAGTTGGGTTCACTGGGAAGGCACTGTATTGTTCGGAAGGAGTTGTGTTCTGTGGGAAGGCACTGTATTGTGAGGAAGGAGTGAAGTTCAGTGGGAAGGCTGTATTGTTAGGAAGGAGTTGGGTTCACTGGGAAGGCACTGTATTGTTAGGAAGAAGTTGTGTTCTGTGGGAAGGCACTGTATTGTGGGGAAGGAGTGAAGTTCAGTGGGAAGGCTGTATTGTGAGGAAGGAGTCGGGTTCAGTGGGAAGGCACTGTATTGTTTGGAAGGAGTTGGGTTCAGTGGGAAGGCACTGTCCTGTTAGGAAGGAGTTGGGTTCAGTGGGAAGGCACTGTATTGTGGGGAAGGAGTTGGGTTCAGTGGGAAGGCACTGTATTGTGGGGAAGGAGTTGGGTTCAGTGGGAAGGCTGTATTGTTAGGAAGGAGTTGGGTTCAGGGGGAAGGTACTGTCTTGTTAGGAAGCAGTTGGGTTCAGTGAGAAGGCACTGAATTGTTAGGAAGGAGTTGGGTTCAGTGGGAAGGCACTGTCTTGTTAGGAAGGAGTTGGGTTCAGTGGGAAGACACTGTCTTGTTAGGAAGGAGTTGGATTCAGTGGGAAGGCACTGTCTTGTTAGGAAGGAGTTGGGTTCAGTGGGAAGGCACTTTCTTGTTCGGAAGGAGTTGGGTTCAGTGGGAAGGCGCTGTTTTATGGGGAAGGAGTTGGGTTCAGTGGGAAGGCACTGTTTTGTCAGGAAGGAGTTGGGTTCAGTGGGAAGGCACTGTATCGTTAGGATGGAGTTGGGTTCACTGGGCAGGCACTGTATTGTGGGGAAGGAGTTGGGATCAGTGGGAATGCACTGTATCATGAGGAAGGATTTGGGTTCACTGGGAAGGCACTGTATTATGGGAAAGGAGTTGGTTTCAGTGGCAAGGCACTGTCTTATTAGGAAGGAGTTGGTATCAGTGGGAAGGCACTGTCTTGTTAGGAAGGAGTTGGGTTCAGTGGGAAGTCACTGTCTTGTTAGGAACGAGTTGGGTTCAGTGGGAAGGTTGTATTGTTAGGAAGGTGTTGGGTTCAGTGGCAAGGCACTGTCTTGTTAGGAAGGAGTTGGGATCAGTGGGAAGTCACTGTCTTGTTAGGAACGAGTTGGGTTCAGTGGGAAGGTTGTATTGTTAGGAAGGTGTTGGGTTCAGTGGGAAGGCACTGTATCGTTCGGAAGGAGTTGGGTTCACTGGGAAGGCACTGTATGGTGGGGAATGAGTTGGGATCAGTGGGAAGGCACTGTCATGTTAGGAAGGAGTTGGGTTCAGTGGGAAGGCACTGTCTTGTTAGGAAGGAGTTGGGTTCAGTAGGAAGGCACTGTCTTGTTAGGAAGGAGTTGGGTTCAGTGGGAAGGCACTGTCTTGTTAGGAAGGAGTTGGGTTCAGTGGGAAGGCACAGTCTTGTTAGGAAGGAGTTGGGTTCAGTGGGACGACACTGTCTTGTTAGGAAGCAGTTGGATTCAGTGGGAAGGCACTGTCTTGTTAGGAAGGAGTTGGGTTCAGTGGGAAGGCACTGTATTGTGGGGAAGGAGGTGGGTTCAGTGGGAAGGCAATATCTTGTTAGGAAGGAGTTGGTATCAGTGGGAAGGCACTATCTTGTTAGGAAGGAGTTGGGTTCAGTGGGAAGGCACAGTATTGTTAGGAAGGAGTTGGGTTCACTGGGAAGGCACTGTCTTGTTCGGAAGGAGTTGCGTTCAGTTGGAAGGCACTGTCTTGTTCGGAAGGACTTGGGTTCAGTGGGAAGGCACTGTCTTGTTCGGAAGGAGTTGGGTGGGGTCGGAAGGCAATGTCTTGTTTGGAAGGAGTTGGGTTCAGTGGGAAGGCACTGTCTTGTTAGGAAGGAGTTGGGTTCAGTGGGAAGGCACTGTCTTGTTAGGAAGGAGTTGGGTTCAGTGGGAAGGCACTGTCTTGTTCGGAAGGAGTTGGGTGGGGTCGGAAGGCAATGTCTTGTTAGGAAGGAGTTGGGTTCAGTGGGAAGGCACTGTCTTGTTGGGAAGGAGTTGGGTTCAGTGGGAAGGCACTGTATTGTTCGGAAGGAGTTGCGTTCAGTGGGAAGGCACTGTCTTGTTAGGAAGGAGTTGGGTTCAGTGGGAAGGCACTGTCTTGTTCGGAAGGAGTTGGGTGGGGTCGGTAGGCAATGTCTTGTTAGGAAGGAGTTGGGTTCAGTGGGAAGGCACTGTCTTGTTGGGAAGGAGTTGGGTTCAGTGGGAAGGCACTGTATTGTTCGGAAGGAGTTGGGTTCAGTGGGAATGCAATGTACTGTTAGGAAGGAGTTGGGTTCAGTGGGAAGGCACTGTCTTGTTAAGAAGGTGTTGGGTACAGTGGGAAGGCACTGCCTTGTTAGGAAGGAGTTGGGTTCACTGGGAAGGGACTGTACTGTTGGGAAGGAGTTGGGTTCAGTGGCAAGGCACTGTATTGTTCGGAAGGAGTTGGGTGGGTTGGGAAGGCACTGTCTTGTTCGGAAGCAGTTGAGTTCAGTCGGAAGGCACTGTCTTGTTCGGAAGAAGTTGGGTGGGGTCGGACGGCAATGTCTTGTCAGGAAGGAGTTGGGTTCAGTGGGAAGGCACTGTAGGGTTCGGAAGGAGTTGGTTTCAGTCGGAAGGCACTGTCCTGTTAGGAAGGAGTTGGGTTCAGTGGGAATGCAATGCACTGTTCGGAAGGAGTTGGGTTCAGTGGGAAGGGACTGTACTGTTAGGAAGGAGTTGGGTTCAGTGGCAAGGCACTGTCTTGTTCGGAAGGAGTTGGGTTCAGTGGGAAGGCACTGTATCGTCAGGAAGGAGTTGGGTTCACTGGGAAGGCACTGTATTGTGGGGAAGGAGTTGGGATCAGTGGGAAGGCACTGTATCATTAGGAAGGAGTTGGGTTCACTGGGAAGGCACTGTATTATAGGGAAGGAGTTGGTTTCAGTGGGAAGGCACTGTCTTGTTAGGAAGGAGTTGGGTTCACTGGGAATGCACTGTGTTGTTCGGAAGTAGTTGGGTTCAGTGGGAAGGCAGTGTATTGTTAGGAAGGAGTTGGGTTCAGTGGGAAGGCACTGTCTTGTTAGGAAGGAGTTGGGTTCAGTGGGAAGGCACTGTGTTGTTCGGAAGGAGTTGGGTTCAGTGGGAAGGCACTGTATTGTGGGGATGGAGTTGGGTTCAGTGGGAAGGCACTGTATTGTGGGGAAGGAGTTGGGTTCAGTGGGAAGGCACTGTATTGTTAGGAAGGTGTTGGGTTCAGTGGGAAGGCACTGTATCGTTAGACAGGAGTTGGGTTCAGTGGGAAGGCACTGTATTGTGGGGAAGGAGTTGGGTTCAGTGGGAAGGCACTGTATTGTGGGGAAGGAGTTGGGTTCAGTGGGAAGGCATTGTATTGTGGGGAAGGAGTTGGGTTCAGTGGGAAGGCACTGTATTGTGGGGAAGGAGTTGGGATCATTGGGAAGGCACTGTATCATTTGGAAGGAGTTGGGTTCACTGGGAAGGCACTGTCCTGTTAGGTAGGGGTTGGGTTCAGTGGGAAGGCACTGCATTGTTAGGAAGGAGCTGGGTTCACTGGAAAGGCACTGGAGCGTTAGGAAGGAGTTGGGTTCACTGGGAAGGCACTGTCCTGTTAGGAAGGAGTTGGGTTCAGTGGGATGGCACTGTATCGTTAGGAAGGAGTTGGGTTTAGTGGGAAGTCACTGTATTGTGGGGAAGGAGTTGGGATCATTGGGAAGGCACTGTATCATTTGGAAGGAGTTGGGTTCACTGGGAAGGCACTGTCCTGTTAGGTAGGGGTTGGGTTCAGTGGGAAGGCACTGCATTGTTAGGAAGGAGCTGGGTTCACTGGAAAGGCACTGGAGCGTTAGGAAGGAGATGGGTTCACTGGGAAGGCACTGTCCTGTTAGGAAGGTGTTGGGTTCAGTGGGAAGGCACTGTATCGTTAGGAAGGAGTTGGGTTCAGTGGGAAGGCACTGTCTTGTTAGGAAGGAGTTGGGCTCACTGGGAAGGCACTGTATCATGGGGAAGGAGTTGGGTTCAGTGGGAATGCACTGTATTGTTAGGAAGGAGTTGGGATCAGTGGGAAGGCACTATCTTGTTAGATAGGAGTATGGTTCAATGGGAAGGCACTATCTTAATAGGAAGGAGTTGGGTTCAGAGGGAAGGCACTGTATTGTTGGAAGGTGTTGGGTTCATTGGGAAGGCACTATCTTGATAGGAAGGGGTTGGGTTCAGTGGGAAGGCATTGTCTTGATAGGAAGGAGTTGGGTTCATTGGGAAGGCACTGTATTGTGGGGAAGGAGTTGGGTTCAGTGGGAAGGCACTGTATTGTGCGGTCGGAGTTGGGTTCATTGGGAAGGCAGTGTCTTGTTAGGAAGTAGTTGGGTTCATTGGGAAGGCACTATCTTGATAGGAAGGAGTTGGGTTCAGTGCGAAGGCACTGTATTGTGCGGTCGGAGTTGGGTTCAGTGGGAAGGCACTGTATTGTGGGGAAGGAGTTGGATTCAGTGGGAAGGCACACTCTTGTGGGGAAGGAGTTGGGTTCAGTGGGAAGGCACTGTCTTGTGGGGAAGGAGTTGGATTCAGTGGGAAGGCACTCTATTGTGGGGAAGGAGTTGGGTTTAGTGGGAAGGCACTGTCTTGTTAGGAAGGAGTTGGGTTCAGTGGGAAGGCACTGTCTTGTTCGGAAGGAGTTGGGTTCATTGGGAAGGCACTATCTTGATAGGAAGGAGTTGGGTTCAGTGGGAAGGCACTGTCTTGTTTGGAAGGAGTTGGGTTCAGTGGGAAGGCACTATCTTGATAGGAAGGAGTTGGGTTCAGTGGGAAGGCACTGTATTGTTAGGAAGGAATTGGGTTCAGTGGGAAGGCACTGTATTGTGCGGAAGGAGTTGGGTTCATTGAGAAGGCACTGTATTGTGGGGAAGGAGTTGGGTTCAGTGGGAAGGCACTGTATTGTGGGGAAGGAGTTGGATTCAGTGGGAAGGCACTGTATTGTGCGGAAGGAGTTGGTTTCAGTGGGAAGGCACTGTATTGTTAGGAAGGCGTTGGGTTCAGTCGGAAGGCACTGCATTGTGGGGAAGGAGTTGGGTTCAGTGGGAAGGCACTGCATTGTGGGGAAGGAGTTGGGTTCAGTGGGAAGGCACTGTATTGTGGGGAAGGAGTTGGATACAGTGGGAAGGCACTGCATTGTGGGGAAGGAGTTGGATTCAGTGGGAAGGCACTGTATTGTGGGGAAGGAGTTGGATTCAGTGGGAAGACACTGTATTGTGGGGAAGGAGTTGGATTCAGTGGGAAGGCACTGTATTGTGGGGAAGGAGTTGGATTCAGTGGGAAGGCACTCCATTGTGGGGAAGGAGTTGGGTTCAGTGGGAAGGCACTGTCTTGTTTGGAAGGAGTTGGGTTCAGTGGGAAGGCACTGTCTTGTTAGGAAGGAGTTGGGTTCAGTGGGAAGGCACTGTCTTGTTAGGAAGGAGTTGGGTTCAGTGGGAAGGCACTGTCTTGTTTGGAAGGAGTTGGGTTCAGTGGGAAGGCACTGTCTTGTTAGGAAGGAGTTGGGCTGACTGGGAAGGCACTGTATCATGGGGAAGGAGTTGGGTTCACTGGGAATGCACTGTATTGTTAGGAAGGAGTTGGGATCAGTGGGAAGGCACTATCTTGTTAGATAGGAGTATGGTTCAATGGGAAGACACTATCTGAATAGGAATGAGTTGGGTTCAGTGGGAAGGCACTGCAATTAGGAAGGAGTTGGGTTCAGAGGGAAGGCACTGTATTGTTGGAAGGTGTTGGGTTCATTGGGAAGGCACTATCTTGATAGGAAGGAGTTGGGTTCAGTGGGAAGGCATTGTCTTGATAGGAAGGAGTTGGGTTCATTGGGAAGGCACTGTATTGTGGGGAAGGAGTTGGATTCAGTGGGAAGGCACTGTATTGTGCGGTCGGAGTTGGGTTCAGTGGGAAGGCACTGTATTTTTAGGAAGGTGTTGGGTTCAGTGGGAAGGCACTATCTTGATAGGAAGGAGTTGAGTTCAGTGGGAAGGCACTGTCTTGTTTGGAAGGAGTTGGGTTCATTGGGAAGGCAGTGTCTTGTTAGGAAGGAGTTGGGTTCAATGGGAAGGCACTATCTTGATAGGAAGGAGTTGGGTTCAGTGGGAAGGCACTGTATTGTGCGGTCGGAGTTGGGTTCAGTGGGAAGGCACTGTATTGTGGGGAAGGAGTTGGATTCAGTGGGAAGGCACTCTCTTGTGGGGAAGGAGTTGGGTTCAGTGGGAAGGCATTGTATTGTGGGGAAGGAGTTGGGTTCAGTGGGAAGGCACTGTATTGTGGGGAAGGAGTTGGGATCATTGGGAAGGCACTGTATCATTTGGAAGGAGTTGGGTTCACTGGGAAGGCACTGTCCTGTTAGGTAGGGGTTGGGTTCAGTGGGAAGGCACTGCATTATTAGGAAGGAGCTGGGTTCACTGGAAAGGCACTGGAGCGTTTGGAAGGAGTTGGGTTCAGTGGGAATGCACTGTCCTGTTAGGAAGGAGTTGGGTTCAGTGGGATGGCACTGTCTTGTTAGGAAGGTGTTGGGTTCAGTGGGAAGGCACTGTATCGTTAGGAAGGAGTTGGGTTCACTGGGAAGGCACTGTATTGTTAGGAAGGAGATGGGTTCAGTGGGAAGGCACTGTCTTGTTAGGAAGGAGTTGGGCTCACTGGGAAGGCACTGTATCATGGGGAAGGAGTTGGGTTCAGTGGGAATGCACTGTATTGTTAGGAAGGAGTTGGGATCAGTGGGAAGGCACTATCTTGTTAGATAGGAGTATGGTTCAATGGGAAGGCACTATCTTAATAGGAATGAGTTGGGTTCAGTGGGAAGGCACTGTATTGTGGGGAAGGAGTTGGATTCAGTGGGAAGGCACTCTATTGTGGGGAAGGAGTTGGGTTCAGTGGGAAGGCACTGTCTTGTTTGGAAGGAGTTGGGTTCAGTGGGAAGGCACTGTCTTGTTAGGAAGGAGTTGGGTTCAGTGGGAAGGCACTGTCTTGTTAGGAAGGAGTTGGGTTCAGTGGGAAGGCACTGTCTTGTTTGGAAGGAGTTGGGTTCAGTGGGAAGGCACTGTCTTGCTTGGAAGGAGTTGGGTTCAGTGGGAAGGCACTGTCTTGTTTGGAAGGAGTTGGGTTCAGTGGGAAGGCACTGTATCGTTAGGAAGGAGTTGGGTTCTGTGGGAAGGCACTGTATTGTTAGGAAGGAGTTGGGTTCAGTGGGAAGGCACTGTATTGTGCGGAAGGAGTTGGGTTCAGTGGGAAGGCAGTGTATTGTGGGGAAGTGGTTGGGTTCAGTGGGAAGGCACTGTCTTGTGGGGAATGAGTTGGGTTCAGTGGGAAGGCACTGTACTGTTTGGAAGGAGTTGGGTTCAGTGGGAAGGCACTGTCTTGTTAGGAAGGAGTTGGGTTCACTGGGAAGGCACAGTATTGTGGGGAAGGAGTTGGGTTCAGTGGGAAGGCACTGTATTGTGGGGAAGGAGTTGGGTTCAGTGGGAAGGCACTCTGTTCTGGGGAAGGAGTTGGGTTCAGTGGGAAGGCACTGTATTGTGGGGAATGGGTTGGGTTCAGTGGGAAGGCACTGTACTGTTCGGAAGGAGTTGGGTTCAGTGGGAAGGCACTGTCTTGTGGGGAATGGGTTGGGTTCAGTGGGAAGGCACTGTACTGTTCGGAAGGAGTTGGGTTCAGTGGGAAGGCACTGTCTTGTTCGGAAGGAGTTGGGTTCAGTGGGAAGGCACAGTATTGTGGGGAAGGAGTTGGGTTCAGTGGGAAGGCACTGTATTGTGGGGAAGGAGTTGGATTCAGTGGGAATGCACTGTCTTGTGCGGTCGGAGTTGGGTTCAGTGGGAAGGCACTGTATTGTGGGGAAGGAGTTGGTTTCAGTGGGAAGGCACTCTCTTGTGGGGAAGGAGTTGGGTTCAGTGGGAAGGCATTGTATTGTGGGGAAGGAGTTGGGTTCAGTGGGAAGGCACTGTATTGTGGGGAAGGAGTTGGGATCATTGGGAAGGCACTGTATCATTTGGAAGGAGTTGGGTTCACTGGGAAGGCACTGTCCTGTTAGGTAGGGGTTGGGTTCAGTGGGAAGGCACTGCATTGTTAGGAAGGAGCTGGGTTCACTGGAAAGGCACTGGAGCGTTAGGAAGGAGTTGGGTTCACTGGGAATGCACTGTCCTGTTAGGAAGGCGTTGGGTTCAGTGGGATGGCACTGTCTTGTTAGGAAGGTGTTGGGTTCAGTGGGAAGGCACTGTATCGTTAGGAAGGAGTTGGGTTCACTGGGAAGGCACTGTATTGTTAGGAAGGAGTTGGGTTCAGTGGGAAGGCACTGTCTTGTTAGGAAGGAGTTGCGCTCACTGGGAAGGCACTGTATCATGGGGAAGGAGTTGGGTTCAGTGGGAATGCACTGTATTGTTAGGAAGGAGTTGGGATCAGTGGGAAGGCACTATCTTGTTAGATAGGAGTATGGTTCAATGGGAAGGCACTATCTTAATAGGAAGGAGTTGGGTTCAGAGGGAAGGCACTGTATTGTTGGAAGGTGTTGGGTTCATTGGGAAGGCACTATCTTGATAGGAAGGAGTTGGGTTCAGTGGGAAGGCATTGTCTTGATAGGAAGGAGTTGGGTTCATTGGGAAGGCACTGTATTGTGGGGAAGGAGTTGGATTCAGTGGGAAGGCACTGTATTGTGCGGTCGGAGTTGGGTTCATTGGGAAGGCAGTATCTTGTTAGGAAGGAGTTGGGTTCATTGGGAAGGCACTATCTTGATAGGAAGGAGTTGGGTTCAGTGGGAAGGCACTGTATTGTGCGGTCGGAGTTGGGTTCAGTGGGAAGGCACTGTATTGTGGGGAAGGAGTTGGATTCAGTGGGAAGGCACACTCTTGTGGGGAAGGAGTTGGGTTCAGTGGGAAGGCACTGTCTTCTGGGGAAGGAGTTGGATTCAGTGGGAAGGCACTGTCTTGTGGGGAAGGAGTTGGATTCAGTGGGAAGGCACTCTATTGTGGGGAAGGAGTTGGGTTCAGTGGGAAGGCACTGTCTTGTTCGGAAGGAGTTGGGATCATTGGGAAGGCACTGTATCATTTGGAAGGAGTTGGGTTCACTGGGAAGGCACTGTCCTGTTAGGTAGGGGTTGGGTTCAGTGGGAAGGCACTGCATTGTTAGGAAGGAGCTGGGTTCACTGGAAAGGCACTGGAGCGTTAGGAAGGAGTTGGGTTCACTGGGAATGCACTGTCCTGTTAGGAAGGAGTTGGGTTCAGTGGGATGGCACTGTCTTGTTAGGAAGGTGTTGGGTTCAGTGGGAAGGCACTGTATCGTTAGGAAGGAGTTGGGTTCACTGGGAAGGCACTGTATAGTTAGGAAGGAGTTGGGTTCAGTGGGAAGGCACTGTCTTGTTAGGAAGGAGTTGGGCTCACTGGGAAGGCACTGTATCATGGGGAAGGAGTTGGGTTCAGTGGGAATGCACTGTATTGTTAGGAAGGAATTGGGATCAGTGGGAAGGCACTATCTTGTTAGATAGGAGTATGGTTCAATGGGAAGGCACTATCTTAATAGGAATGAGTTGGGTTCAGTGGGAAGGCACTGCAATTAGGAAGGAGTTGGGTTCAGAGGGAAGGCACTGTATTGTTGGAAGGTGTTGTGTTCATTGGGAAGGCACTATCTTGATAGGAAGGAGTTGGGTTCAGTGGGAAGGCATTGTCTTGATAGGAAGGAGTTGGGTTCATTGGGAAGGCACTGTATTGTGGGGAAGGAGTTGGATTCAGTGGGAAGGCACTGTATTGTGCGGTCGGAGTTGGGTTCATTGGGAAGGCAGTGTCTTGTTAGGAAGGAGTTGGGTTCATTGGGAAGGCACTATCTTGATAGGAAGGAGTTGGGTTCAGTGGGAAGGCACTGTATTGTGCGGTCGGAGTTGGGTTCAGTGGGAAGGCACTGTATTGTGGGGAAGGAGTTGGATTCAGTGGGAAGGCACACTCTTGTGGGGAAGGAGTTGGGTTCAGTGGGAAGGCACTGTCTTGTGGGGAAGGAGTTGGATTCAGTGGGAAGGCACTCTATTGTGGGGAAGGAGTTGGGTTTAGTGGGAAGGCACTGTATCGTTAGGAAGGAGTTGGGTTCACTGGGAAGGCACTGTATTGTTAGGAAGGAGTTGGGTTCAGTGGGAAGGCACTGTCTTGTTAGGAAGGAGTTGGGCTCACTGGGAAGGCACTGTATCATGGGGAAGGAGTTGGGTTCAGTGGGAATGCACTGTATTGTTAGGAAGGAGTTGGGATCAGTGGGAAGGCACTATCTTGTTAGATAGGAGTATGGTTCAATGGGAAGGCACTATCTTAATAGGAAGGAGTTGGGTTCAGAGGGAAGGCACTGTATTGTTGGAAGGTGTTGGGTTCATTGGGAAGGCACTATCTTGATAGGAAGGAGTTGGGTTCAGTGGGAAGGCATTGTCTTGATAGGAAGGAGTTGGGTTCATTGGGAAGGCACTGTATTGTGGGGAAGGACTTGGATTCAGTGGGAAGGCACTGTATTGTGCGGTCGGAGTTGGGTTCATTGGGAAGGCAGTATCTTGTTAGGAAGGAGTTGGGTTCATTGGGAAGGCACTATCTTGATAGGAAGGAGTTGGGTTCAGTGGGAAGGCACTGTATTGTGCGGTCGGAGTTGGGTTCAGTGGGAAGGCACTGTATTGTGGGGAAGGAGTTGGATTCAGTGGGAAGGCACACTCTTGTGGGGAAGGAGTTGGGTTCAGTGGGAAGGCACTGTCTTCTGGGGAAGGAGTTGGATTCAGTGGGAAGGCACTGTCTTGTGGGGAAGGAGTTGGATTCAGTGGGAAGGCACTCTATTGTGGGGAAGGAGTTGGGTTCAGTGGGAAGGCACTGTCTTGTTCGGAAGGAGTTGGGATCATTGGGAAGGCACTGTATCATTTGGAAGGAGTTGGGTTCACTGGGAAGGCACTGTCCTGTTAGGTAGGGGTTGGGTTCAGTGGGAAGGCACTGCATTGTTAGGAAGGAGCTGGGTTCACTGGAAAGGCACTGGAGCGTTAGGAAGGAGTTGGGTTCACTGGGAATGCACTGTCCTGTTAGGAAGGAGTTGGGTTCAGTGGGATGGCACTGTCTTGTTAGGAAGGTGTTGGGTTCAGTGGGAAGGCACTGTATCGTTAGGAAGGAGTTGGGTTCACTGGGAAGGCACTGTATAGTTAGGAAGGAGTTGGGTTCAGTGGGAAGGCACTGTCTTGTTAGGAAGGAGTTGGGCTCACTGGGAAGGCACTGTATCATGGGGAAGGAGTTGGGTTCAGTGGGAATGCACTGTATTGTTAGGAAGGAATTGGGATCAGTGGGAAGGCACTATCTTGTTAGATAGGAGTATGGTTCAATGGGAAGGCACTATCTTAATAGGAATGAGTTGGGTTCAGTGGGAAGGCACTGCAATTAGGAAGGAGTTGGGTTCAGAGGGAAGGCACTGTATTGTTGGAAGGTGTTGTGTTCATTGGGAAGGCACTATCTTGATAGGAAGGAGTTGGGTTCAGTGGGAAGGCATTGTCTTGATAGGAAGGAGTTGGGTTCATTGGGAAGGCACTGTATTGTGGGGAAGGAGTTGGATTCAGTGGGAAGGCACTGTATTGTGCGGTCGGAGTTGGGTTCATTGGGAAGGCAGTGTCTTGTTAGGAAGGAGTTGGGTTCATTGGGAAGGCACTATCTTGATAGGAAGGAGTTGGGTTCAGTGGGAAGGCACTGTATTGTGCGGTCGGAGTTGGGTTCAGTGGGAAGGCACTGTATTGTGGGGAAGGAGTTGGATTCAGTGGGAAGGCACACTCTTGTGGGGAAGGAGTTGGGTTCAGTGGGAAGGCACTGTCTTGTGGGGAAGGAGTTGGATTCAGTGGGAAGGCACTCTATTGTGGGGAAGGAGTTGGGTTTAGTGGGAAGGCACTGTCTTGTTAGGAAGGAGTTGGGTTCAGTGGGAAGGCACTGTCTTGTTCGGAAGGAGTTGGGTTCATTGGGAAGGCACTATCTTGATAGGAAGGAGTTGGGTTCAGTGGGAAGGCACTGTCTTGTTTGGAAGGAGTTGGGTTCAGTGGGAAGGCACTATCTTGATAGGAAGGAGTTGGGTTCAGTGGGAAGGCACTGTATTGTTAGGAAGGAGTTTGGTTCAGTGGGAAGGCACTGTATTGTGCGGAAGGAGTTGGGTTCAGTGAGAAGGCACTGTATTGTGGGGAAGGAGTTGGGTTCAGTGGGAAGGCACTGTATTGTGGGGAAGGAGTTGGATTCAGTGGGAAGGCACTGTATTGTGCGGAAGGAGTTGGTTTCAGTGGGAAGGCACTGTATTGTTAGGAAGGCGTTGGGTTCAGTGGGAAGGCACTGCATTGTGGGGAAGGAGTTGGGTTCAGTGGGAAGGCACTGCATTGTGGGGAAGGAGTTGGGTTCAGTGGGAAGGCACTGTATTGTGGGGAAGGAGTTGGATTCAGTGGGAAGGCACTGCATCGTTAGGAAGGAGTTGGGTTCAGTGGGAAGGCACTGTATTGTGGGGAAGGAGTTGGATTCAGTGGGAAGACACTGTATTGTGGGGAAGGAGTTGGATTCAGTGGGAAGGCACTGTATTGTGGGGAAGGAGTTGGATTCAGTGGGAAGGCACTCTATTGTGGGGAAGGAGTTGGGTTCAGTGGGAAGGCACTGTCTTGTTTGGAAGGAGTTGGGTTCAGTGGGAAGGCACTGTCTTGTTAGGAAGGAGTTGGGTTCAGTGGGAAGGCACTGTCTTGTTAGGAAGGAGTTGGGTTCAGTGGGAAGGCACTGTCTTGTTTGGAAGGAGTTGGGTTCAGTGGGAAGGCACTGTCTTGCTTGGAAGGAGTTGGGTTCAGTGGGAAGGCACTGTCTTGTTTGGAAGGAGTTGGGTTCAGTGGGAAGGCACTGTATCGTTAGGAAGGAGTTGGGTTCTGTGGGAAGGCACTGTATTGTTAGGAAGGAGTTGGGTTCAGTGGGAAGGCACTGTCCTGTGGGGAAGGAGTTGCGTTCAGTGGGAAGGCACTGTCTTGTGGGGAAGTGGTTGGGTTCAGTGGGAAGGCACTGTCTTGTGGGGAATGAGTTGGGTTCAGTGGGAACGCACTGTACTGTTTGGAAGGAGTTGGGTTCAGTGGGAAGGCACTGTCTTGTTAGGAAGGAGTTGGGTTCAGTGGGAAGGCACAGTATTGTGGGGAAGGAGCTGGGTTCAGTGGGAAGGCACTGTATTGTGGGGAAGGAGTTGGGTTCAGTGGGAAGGCACTCTGTTCTGGGGAAGGAGTTGGGTTCAGTGGGAAGGCACTGTATTGTGGGGAATGGGTTGGGTTCAGTGGGAAGGCACTGTACTGTTCGGAAGGAGTTGGGTTCAGTGGGAAGGCACTGTCTTGTGGGAAATGGGTTGGGTTCAGTGGGAAGGCACTGTACTGTTCGGAAGGAGTTGTGTTCAGTGGGAAGGCACTGTCTTGTTCGGAAGGAGTTGGGTTCAGTGGGAAGGCACAGTATTGTGGGGAAGGAGTTGGGTTCAGTGGGAAGGCACTGTATTGTGGGGAAGGAGTTGGATTCAGTGGGAAGGCACTGTCTTGTGGGGAACGAGTTGGATTCAGTGGGAAGGCACTGTGTCGTTAGGAACGAGTTGGGTTCAGTGGGAAGGCACTGTCTTGTTAGGAAGGAGTTGGGTTCAGTGGGAAGGCACTGTATCGTTAGGAAGGAGTTGGGTTCAGTGGGAAGGCACTGTCTTGTTCGGAAGGAGTTGGGTTCAGTGGGAAGGCACTGTCTTGTTTGGAAGGAGTTGGGTTCAGTGGGAAGGCACTATCTTGATAGGAAGGAGTTGGGTTCAGTGGGAAGGCACTGTATTGTTAGGAAGGAATTGGGTTCAGTGGGAAGGCACTGTATTGTGCGGAAGGAGTTGGGTTCAGTGAGAAGGCACTGTATTGTGGGGAAGGAGTTGGGTTCAGTGGGAAGGCACTGTATTGTGGGGAAGGAGTTGGATTCAGTGGGAAGGCACTGTATTGTGCGGAAGGAGTTGGTTTCAGTGGGAAGGCACTGTATTGTTAGGAAGGCGTTGGGTTCAGTGGGAAGGCACTGCATTGTGGGGAAGGAGTTGGGTTCAGTGGGAAGGCACTGCATTGTGGGGAAGGAGTTGAGTTCAGTGGGAAGGCACTGTATTGTGGGGAAGGAGTTGGATTCAGTGGGAAGGCACTGCATCGTTAGGAAGGAGTTGGGTTCAGTGGGAAGGCACTGTATTGTGGGGAAGGAGTTGGATTCAGTGGGAAGACACTGTATTGTGGGGAAGGAGTTGGATTCAGTGGGAAGGCACTGTATTGTGGGGAAGGAGTTGGATTCAGTGGGAAGGCACTCTATTGTGGGGAAGGAGTTGGGTTCAGTGGGAAGGCACTGTCTTGTTTGGAAGGAGTTGGGTTCAGTGGGAAGGCACTGTCTTGTTAGGAAGGAGTTGGGTTCAGTGGGAAGGCACTGTCTTGTTAGGAAGGAGTTGGGTTCAGTGGGAAGGCACTGTCTTGTTTGGAAGGAGTTGGGTTCAGTGGGAAGGCACTGTCTTGCTTGGAAGGAGTTGGGTTCAGTGGGAAGGCACTGTCTTGTTTGGAAGGAGTTGGGTTCAGTGGGAAGGCACTGTATCGTTAGGAAGGAGTTGGGTTCTGTGGGAAGGCACTGTATTGTTAGGAAGGAGTTGGGTTCAGTGGGAAGGCACTGTCCTGTGGGGAAGGAGTTGGGTTCAGTTGGAAGGCACTGTATTGTGGGGAAGTGGTTGGGTTCAGTGGGAAGGCACTGTCTTGTGGGGAAAGAGTTGGGTTCAGTGGGAAGGCACTGTACTGTTTGGAAGGAGTTGGGTTCAGTGGGAAGGCACTGTCTTGTTAGGAAGGAGTTGGGTTCAGTGGGAAGGCACAGTATTGTGGGGAAGGAGTTGGGTTCAGTGGGAAGGCACTGTATTGTGGGGAAGGAGTTGGGTTCAGTGGGAAGGCACTCTGTTCTGGGGAAGGAGTTGGGTTCAGTGGGAAGGCACTGTATTGTGGGGAATGGGTTGGGTTCAGTGGGAAGGCACTGTACTGTTCGGAAGGAGTTGGGTTCAGTGGGAAGGCACTGTCTTGTGGGGAATGGGTTGGGTTCAGTGGGAAGGCACTGTACTGTTCGGAAGGAGTTGGGTTCAGTGGGAAGGCACTGTCTTGTTCGGAAGGAGTTGGGTTCAGTGGGAAGGCACAGTATTGTGGGGAAGGAGTTGGGTTCAGTGGGAAGGCACTGTATTGTGGGGAAGGAGTTGGATTCAGTGGGAAGGCACTGTCTTGTGCGCTCGGAGTTGGGTTCAGTGGGAAGGCACTGTATTGTGGGGAAGGAGTTGGATTCAGTGGGAAGGCACTCTCTTGTGGGGAAGGAGTTGGGTTCAGTGGGAAGGCATTGTATTGTGGGGAAGGAGTTGGGTTCAGTGGGAAGGCACTGTATTGTGGGGAAGGAGTTGGGATCATTGGGAAGGCACTGTATCATTTGGAAGGAGTTGGGTTCACTGGGAAGGCACTGTCCTGTTAGGTAGGGGTTGGGTTCAGTGGGAAGGCACTGCATTGTTAGGAAGGAGCTGGGTTCACTGGAAAGGCACTGGAGCGTTAGGAAGGAGTTGGGTTCACTGGGAAGGCACAGTATCATGGGGAAGGAGTTGGGTTCAGTGGGAATGCACTGTATTGTTAGGAAGGAGTTGGGATCAGTGGGAAGGCACTATCCTGTTAGGAAGGTGTTGGGTTCAGTGGGAAGGCACTGTATCGTTAGGAAGGAGTTGGGTTCACTGGGAAGGCACTGTATTGTTAGGAAGGAGTTGGGTTCAGTGGGAAGGCACTGTCTTGTTAGGAAGGAGTTGGGTTCAGTGGGAAGGCACAGTATCATGGGGAAGGAGTTGGGTTCAGTGGGAATGCACTGTATTGTTAGGAAGGAGTTGGGATCAGTGGAAAGGCACTATCTTGTTAGATAGGAGTATGGTTCAATGGGAAGGCACTATCTTAATAGGAATGAGTTGGGTTCAGTGGGAAGGCACTGCAATTAGGAAGGAGTTGGGTTCAGAGGGAAGGCACTGTATTGTTGGAACGTGTTGGGTTCATTGGGAAGGCACTATCTTGATAGGAAGGAGTTGGGTTCAGTGGGAAGGCATTGTCTTGATAGGAAGGAGTTGGGTTCATTGGGAAGGCACTGTATTGTGGGGAAGGAGTTGGATTCAGTGGGAAGGCACTGTATTGTGCGGTCGGAGTTGGGTTCATTGGGAAGGCAGTGTCTTGTTAGGAAGGAGTTGGGTTCATTGGGAAGGCACTATCTTGATAGGAAGGAGTTGGGTTCAGTGGGAAGGCACTGTATTGTGCGGTCGGAGTTGGGTTCAGTGGGAAGGCACTGTATTGTGGGGAAGGAGTTGGATTCAGTGGGAAGGCACACTCTTGTGGGGAAGGAGTTGGGTTCAGTGGGAAGGCACTGTCTTCTGGGGAAGGAGTTGGATTCAGTGGGAAGGCACTCTATTGTGGGGAAGGAGTTGGGTTTAGTGGGAAGGCACTGTCTTGTTAGGAAGGAGTTGTGTTCATTGGGAAGGCACTATCATGACAGGAAGGAGTTGGGTTCAGTGGGAAGGCACTGTCTTGTTTGGAAGGAGTTGGGTTCACTGGGAAGGCACTATCTTGATAGGAAGGAGTTGGGTTCAGTGGGAAGGCACTGTATTGTTAGGAAGGAATTTGGTTCAGTGGGAAGGCACTGTATTGTGCGGAAGGAGTTGGGTTCAGTGAGAAGGCACTGTATTGTGGGGAAGGAGTTGGGTTCAGTGGGAAGGCACTGTATTGTGGGGAAGGAGTTGGATTCAGTGGGAAGGCACTGTATTGTGCGGAAGGAGTTGGTTTCAGTGGGAAGGCACTGTATTGTTAGGAAGGCGTTGGGTTCAGTGGGAAGGCACTGCATTGTGGGGAAGGAGTTGGGTTCAGTGGGAAGGCACTGCATTGTGGGGAAGGAGTTGGGTTCAGTGGGAAGGCACTGTATTGTGGGGAAGCAGTTGGATTCAGTGGGAAGGCACTGCATCGTTAGGAAGGAGTTGGGTTCAGTGGGAAGACACTGTATTGTGGGGAAGGAGTTGGATTCAGTGGGAAGACACTGTATTGTGGGGAAGGAGTTGGATTTTTTGGGAAGGCACTGTATTGTGGGGAAGGAGTTGGATTCAGTGGGAAGGCACTCTATTGTGGGGAAGGTGTTGGGTTCAGTGGGAAGGCACTGTCTTGTTTGGAAGGAGTTGGGTTCAGTAGGAAGGCACTGTCTTGTTAGGAAGGAGTTGGGTTCAGTGGGAAGGCACTGTCTTGTTAGGAAGGAGTTGGGTTCAGTGGGAAGGCACTGTCTTGTTTGGAAGGAGTTGGGTTCAGTGGGAAGGCACTGTCTTGCTTGGAAGGAGTTGGGTTCAGTGGGAAGGCACTGTCTTGTTTGGAAGGAGTTGGGTTCAGTGGGAAGGCACTGTATCGTTAGGAAGGAGTTGGGTTCTGTGGGAAGGCACTGTATTGTTAGGAAGGAGTTGGGTTCAGTGGGAAGGCACTGTCCTGTGGGGAAGGAGTTGGGTTCAGTGGGAAGGCACTGTATTGTGGGGAAGTGGTTGGTTTCAGTGGGAAGGCACTGTCTTGTGGGGAATGAGTTGGGTTCAGTGGGAACGCACTGTACTGTTTGGAAGGAGTTGGGTTCAGTGGGAAGGCACTGTCTTGTTAGGAAGGAGTTGGGTTCAGTGGGAAGGCACAGTATTGTGGGGAAGGAATTGGGTTCAGTGGGAAGGCACTGTATTGTGGGGAAGGAGTTGGGTTCAGTGGGAAGGCACTCTGTTCTGGGGAAGGAGTTGGGTTCAGTGGGAAGGCACTGTATTGTGGGGAATGGGTTGGGTTCAGTGGGAAGGCACTGTACTGTTCGGAAGGAGTTGGGTTCAGTGGGAAGGCACTGTCTTGTGGGGAATGGGTTGGGTTCAGTGGGAAGGCACTGTACTGTTCGGAAGGAGTTGGGTTCAGTGGGAAGGCACTGTCTTGTTCGGAAGGAGTTGGGTTCAGTGGGAAGGCACAGTATTGTGGGGAAGGAGTTGGGTTCAGTGGGAAGGCACTGTATTGTGGGGAAGGAGTTGGATTCAGTAGGAAGGCACTGTCTTGTGCGGTCGGAGTTGGGTTCAGTGGGAAGGCACTGTATTGTGGGGAAGGAGTTGGATTCAGTGGGAAGGCACTCTCTTGTGGGGAAGGAGTTGGGTTCAGTTGGAAGGCATTGTATCGTTAGGAAGGAGTTGGGTTCAGTGGGAAGGCACAGTATCATGGGGAAGGAGTTGGGTTCAGTGGGAATGCACTGTATTGTTAGGAAGGAGTTGGGGTCAGTGGGAAGGCACTATCTTGTTAGGAAGGTGTTGGGTTCAGTGGGAAGGCACTGTATCGTTAGGAAGGAGTTGGGTTCACTGGGAAGGCACTGTATTGTTAGGAAGGAGTTGGGTTCAGTGGGAAGGCACTGTCTTGTTAGGAAGGAGTTGGGTTCAGTGGGAAGGCACAGTATCATGGGGAAGGAGTTGGGTTCAGTGGGAATGCACTGTATTGTTAGGAAGGAGTTGGGATCAGTGGAAAGGCACTATCTTGTTAGATAGGAGTATGGTTCAATGGGAAGGCACTATCTTAATAGGAATGAGTTGGGTTCAGTGGGAAGTCACTGCAATTAGGAAGGAGTTGGGTTCAGAGGGAAGGCACTGTATTGTTGGAAGGTGTTGGGTTCATTGGGAAGGCACTATCTTGATAGGAAGGAGTTGGGTTCAGTGGGAAGGCATTGTCTTGATAGGAAGGAGTTGGGTTCATTGGGAAGGCACTGTATTGTGGGGAAGGAGTTGGATTCAGTGGGAAGGCACTGTATTGTGCGGTCGGAGTTGGGTTCATTGGGAAGGCAGTGTCTTGTTAGGAAGGAGTTGGGTTCATTGGGAAGGCACTATCTTGATAGGAAGGAGTTGGGTTCAGTGGGAAGGCACTGTATTGTGCGGTCGGAGTTGGGTTCAGTGGGAAGGCACTGTATTGTGGGGAAGGAGTTGGATTCAGTGGGAAGGCACACTCTTGTGGGGAAGGAGTTGGGTTCAGTGGGAAGGCACTGTCTTCTGGGGAAGGAGTTGGATTCAGTGGGAAGGCACTCTACTGTGGGGAAGGAGTTGGGTTTAGTGGGAAGGCACTGTCTTGTTAGGAAGGAGTTGTGTTCATTGGGAAGGCACTATCATGATAGGAAGGAGTTGGGTTCAGTGGGAAGGCACTGTCTTGTTTGGAAGGAGTTGGGTTCAGTGGGAAGGCACTATCTTGATAGGAAGGAGTTGGGTTCAGTGGGAAGGCACTGTATTGTTAGGAAGGAATTTGGTTCAGTGGGAAGGCACTGTATTGTGCGGAAGGAGTTGGGTTCAGTGAGAAGGCACTGTATTGTGGGGAAGAAGTTGGGTTCAGTGGGAAGGCACTGTATTGTGGGGAAGGAGTTGGATTCAGTGGGAAGGCACTGTATTGTGCGGAAGGAGTTGGTTTCAGTGGGAAGGCACTGTATTGTTAGGAAGGCGTTGGGTTCAGTGGGAAGGCACTGTCTTGTGGGGAATGGGTTGGGTTCAGTGGGAAGGCACTGTACTGTTCGGAAGGAGTTGGGTTCAGTGGGAAGGCACTGTCTTGTTCGGAAGGAGTTGGGTTCAGTGGGAAGGCACAGTATTGTGGGGAAGGAGTTGGGTTCAGTGGGAAGGCACTGTATTGTGGGGAAGGAGTTGGATTCAGTGGGAAGGCACTGTCTTGTGCGGTCGGAGTTGGGTTCAGTGGGAAGGCACTGTATTGTGGGGAAGGAGTTGGATTCAGTGGGAAGGCACTCTCTTGTGGGGAAGGAGTTGGGTTCAGTTGGAAGGCATTGTATCGTTAGGAAGGAGTTGGGTTCAGTGGGAAGGCACAGTATCATGGGGAAGGAGTTGGGTTCAGTGGGAATGCACTGTATTGTTAGGAAGGAGTTGGGATCAGTGGGAAGGCACTATCTTGTTAGGAAGGTGTTGGGTTCAGTGGGAAGGCACTGTATCGTTAGGAAGGAGTTGGGTTCACTGGGAAGGCACTGTATTGTTAGGAAGGAGTTGGGTTCAGTGGGAAGGCACTGTCTTGTTAGGAAGGAGTTGGGTTCAGTGGGAAGGCACAGTATCATGGGGAAGGAGTTGGGTTCAGTGGGAATGCACTGTATTGTTAGGAAGGAGTTGGGATCAGTGGAAAGGCACTATCTTGTTAGATAGGAGTATGGTTCAATGGGAAGGCACTATCTTAATAGGAATGAGTTGGGTTCAGTGGGAAGGCACTGCAATTAGGAAGGAGTTGGGTTCAGAGGGAAGGCACTGTATTGTTGGAAGGTGTTGGGTTCATTGGGAAGGCACTATCTTGATAGGAAGGAGTTGGGTTCAGTGGGAAGGCATTGTCTTGATAGGAAGGAGTTGGGTTCATTGGGAAGGCACTGTATTGTGGGGAAGGAGTTGGATTCAGTGGGAAGGCACTGTATTGTGCGGTCGGAGTTGGGTTCATTGGGAAGGCAGTGTCTTGTTAGGAAGGAGTTGGGTTCATTGGGAAGGCACTATCTTGATAGGAAGGAGTTGGGTTCAGTGGGAAGGCACTGTATTGTGCGGTCGGAGTTGGGTTCAGTGGGAAGGCACTGTATTGTGGGGAAGGAGTTGGATTCAGTGGGAAGGCACACTCTTGTGGGGAAGGAGTTGGGTTCAGTGGGAAGGCACTGTCTTCTGGGGAAGGAGTTGGATTCAGTGGGAAGGCACTCTACTGTGGGGAAGGAGTTGGGTTTAGTGGGAAGGCACTGTCTTGTTAGGAAGGAGTTGTGTTCATTGGGAAGGCACTATCATGATAGGAAGGAGTTGGGTTCAGTGGGAAGGCACTGTCTTGTTTGGAAGGAGTTGGGTTCAGTGGGAAGGCACTATCTTGATAGGAAGGAGTTGGGTTCAGTGGGAAGGCACTGTATTGTTAGGAAGGAATTTGGTTCAGTGGGAAGGCACTGTATTGTGCGGAAGGAGTTGGGTTCAGTGAGAAGGCACTGTATTGTGGGGAAGAAGTTGGGTTCAGTGGGAAGGCACTGTATTGTGGGGAAGGAGTTGGATTCAGTGGGAAGGCACTGTATTGTGCGGAAGGAGTTGATTTCAGTGGGAAGGCACTGTATTGTTAGGAAGGCGTTGGGTTCAGTGGGAAGGCACTGCATTGTGGGGAAGGAGTTGGGTTCAGTGGGAAGGCACTGCATTGTGGGGAAGGAGTTGGGTTCAGTGGGAAGGCACTGTATTGTGGGGAAGGAGTTGGATTCAGTGGGAAGGCACTGCATCGTTAGGAAGGAGTTGGGTTCAGTGGGAAGGCACTGTATTGTGGGGAAGGAGTTGGATTCAGTGGGAAGACACTGTATTGTGGGGAAGGAGTTGGATTTTTTGGGAAGGCACTGTATTGTGGGGAAGGAGTTGGATTCAGTGGGAAGGCACTCTATTGTGGGGAAGGTGTTGGGTTCAGTGGGAAGGCACTGTCTTGTTTGGAAGGAGTTGGGTTCAGTAGGAAGGCACTGTCTTGTTAGGAAGGAGTTGGGTTCAGTGGGAAGGCACTGTCCTGTTAGGAAGGAGTTGGGTTCAGTGGGAAGGCACTGTCTTGTTTGGAAGGAGTTGGGTTCAGTGGGAAGGCACTGTCTTGCTTGGAAGGAGTTGGGTTCAGTGGGAAGGCACTGTCTTGTTTGGAAGGAGTTGGGTTCAGTGGGAAGGCACTGTATCGTTAGGAAGGAGTTGGGTTCTGTGGGAAGGCACTGTATTGTTAGGAAGGAGTTGGGTTCAGTGGGAAGGCACTGTCCTGTGGGGAAGGAGTTGGGTTCAGTGGGAAGGCACTGTATTGTGGGGAAGTGGTTGGGTTCAGTGGGAAGGCACTGTCTTGTGGGGAATGAGTTGGGTTCAGTGGGAACGCACTGTATTGTTTGGAAGGAGTTGGGTTCAGTGGGAAGGCACTGTCTTGTTAGGAAGGAGTTGGGTTCAGTGGGAAGGCACAGTATTGTGGTGAAGGAATTGGGTTCAGTGGGAAGGCACTGTATTGTGGGGAAGGAGTTGGGTTCAGTGGGAAGGCACTCTGTTCTGGGGAAGGAGTTGGGTTCAGTGGGAAGGCACTGTATTGTGGGGAATGGGTTGGGTTCAGTGGGAAGGCACTGTACTGTTCGGAAGGAGTTGGGTTCAGTGGGAAGGCACTGTCTTGTGGGGAATGGGTTGGGTTCAGTGGGAAGGCACTGTACTGTTCGGAAGGAGTTGGGTTCAGTGGGAAGGCACTGTCTTGTTCGGAAGGAGTTGGGTTCAGTGGGAAGGCACAGAATTGTGGGGAAGGAGTTGGGTTCAGTGGGAAGGCACTGTATTGTGGGGAAGGAGTTGGATTCAGTGGGAAGGCACTGTCTTGTGCGGTCGGAGTTGGGTTCAGTGGGAAGGCACTGTATTGTGGGGAAGGAGTTGGATTCAGTGGGAAGGCACTCTCTTGTGGGGAAGGAGTTGGGTTCAGTTGGAAGGCATTGTATTGTGGGGAAGGAGTTGGGTTCAGTGGGAAGGCACTGTATTGTGGGGAAGGAGTTGGGATCATTGGGAAGGCACTGTATCATTTGGAAGGAGTTGGGTTCACTGGGAAGGCACTGTCCTGTTAGGTAGGGGCTGGGTTCAGTGGGAAGGCACTGCATTGTTAGGAAGGAGCTAGGTTCACTGGAAAGGCACTGGAGCGTTAGGAAGGAGTTGGGTTCACTGGGAATGCACTGTCCTGTTAGGAAGGAGTTGGGTTCAGTGGGATGGCACTGTCTTGTTAGGAAGGTGTTGGGTTCAGTGGGAAGGCACTGTATTGATAGGAAGGAGTTGGGTTCATTGGGAAGGCACTGTATTGTGGGGAAGGAGTTGGATTCAGTGGGAAGGCACTGTATTGTGCGGTCGGAGTTGGGTTCAGTGGGAAGGCACTGTCCTGTTAGGAAGATGTTGGGTTCAGTGGGAAGGCACTGTATCGTTAGGAAGGAGTTGGGTTCACTGGGAAGGCACTGTATTGTTAGGAAGGAGTTGGGTTCAGTGGGAAGGCACTGTCTTGTTTGGAAGGAGTTGGGCTCACTGGGAAGGCACTGTATCATGGGGAAGGAGTTGGGTTCAGTGGGAATGCACTGTATTGTTAGGAAGGAGTTGGGATCAGTGGGAAGGCACTATCTTGTTAGATAGGAGTATGGTTCAATGGGAAGGCACTATCTTAATAGGAATGAGTTGGGTTCAGTGGGAAGGCACTGCAATTAGGAAGGAGTTGGGTTCAGAGGGAAGGCACTGTATTGTTGGAAGGTGTTGTGTTCATTGGGAAGGCACTATCTTGATAGGAAGGAGTTGGGTTCAGTGGGAAGGCATTGTCTTGATAGGAAGGAGTTGGGTTCATTGGGAAGGCACTGTATTGTGGGGAAGGAGTTGGATTCAGTGGGAAGGCACTGTATTGTGCGGTCGGAGTTGGGTTCATTGGGAAGGCAGTGTCTTGTTAGGAAGGAGTTGGGTTCATTGGGAAGGCACTATCTTGATAGGAAGGAGTTGGGTTCAGTGGGAAGGCACTGTATTGTGCGGTCGGAGTTGGGTTCAGTGGGAAGGCACTGTATTGTGGGGAAGGAGTTGGATACAGTGGGAAGGCACACTCTTGTGGGGAAGGAGTTGGGTTCAGTGGGAAGGCACTGTCTTGTGGGGAAGGAGTTGGATTCAGTGGGAAGGCACTCTATTGTGGGGAAGGAGTTGGGTTTAGTGGGAAGGCACTGTCTTGTTAGGAAGGAGTTGGGTTCAGTGAGAAGGCACTGTCTTGTTCGGAAGGAGTTGGATTCATTGGGAAGGCACTATCTTGATAGGAAGGAGTTGGGTTCAGTGGGAAGGCACTGTCTTGTTTGGAAGGAGTTGGGTTCAGTGGGAAGGCACTATCTTGATAGGAAGGAGTTGGGTTCAGTGGGAAGGCACTGTATTGTTAGGAAGGAATTTGGTTCAGTGGGAAGGCACTGTATTGTGCGGAAGGAGTTGGGTTCAGTGAGAAGGCACTGTATTGTGGGGAAGGAGTTGGGTTCAGTGGGAAGGCACTGTATTGTGGGGAAGGAGTTGGATTCAGTGGGAAGGCACTGTATTGTGCGGAAGGAGTTGGTTTCAGTGGGAAGGCACTGTATTGTTAGGAAGGCGTTGGGTTCAGTGGGAAGGCACTGCATTGTGGGGAAGGAGTTGGGTTCAGTGGGAAGGCACTGCATTGTGGGGAAGGAGTTGGGTTCAGTGGGAAGGCACTGTATTGTGGGGAAGGAGTTGGATTCAGTGGGAAGGCACTGCAATTAGGAAGGAGTTGGGTTCAGAGGGAAGGCACTGTATTGTTGGAAGGTGTTGGGTTCATTGGGAAGGCACTATCTTGATAGGAAGGAGTTGGGTTCAGTGGGAAGGCATTGTCTTGATAGGAAGGAGTTGGGTTCATTGGGAAGGCACTGTATTGTGGGGAAGGAGTTGGATTCAGTGGGAAGGCACTGTATTGTGCGGTCGGAGTTGGGTTCATTGGGAAGGCAGTGTCTTGTTAGGAAGGAGTTGGGTTCATTGGGAAGGCACTATCTTGATAGGAAGGAGTTGGGTTCAGTGGGAAGGCACTGTATTGTGCGGTCGGAGTTGGGTTCAGTGGGAAGGCACTGTATTGTGGGGAAGGAGTTGGATTCAGTGGGAAGGCACACTCTTGTGGGGAAGGAGTTGGGTTCAGTGGGAAGGCACTGTCTTGTGGGGAAGGAGTTGGATTCAGTGGGAAGGCACTCTATTGTGGGGAAGGAGTTGGGTTTAGTGGGAAGGCACTGTCTTGTTAGGAAGGAGTTGGGTTCAGTGGGAAGGCACTGTCTTGTTCGGAAGGAGTTGGGTTCATTGGGAAGGCACTATCTTGATAGGAAGGAGTTGGGTTCAGTGGGAAGGCACTGTCTTGTTTGGAAGGAGTTGGGTTCAGTGGGAAGGCACTATCTTGATAGGAAGGAGTTGGGTTCAGTGGGAAGGCACTATCTTGATAGGAAGGAGTTGGGTTCAGTGGGAAGGCACTGTATTGTGCGGTCGGAGTTGGGTTCAGTGGGAAGGCACTGTATTGTGGGGAAGGAGTTGGATACAGTGGGAAGGCACACTCTTGTGGGGAAGGAGTTGGGTTCAGTGGGAAGGCACTGTCTTGTGGGGAAGGAGTTGGATTCAGTGGGAAGGCACTCTATTGTGGGGAAGGAGTTGGGTTTAGTGGGAAGGCACTGTCTTGTTAGGAAGGAGTTGGGTTCAGTGGGAAGGCACTGTCTTGTTCGGAAGGAGTTGGATTCATTGGGAAGGCACTATCTTGATAGGAAGGAGTTGGGTTCAGTGGGAAGGCACTGTCTTGTTTGGAAGGAGTTGGGTTCAGTGGGAAGGCACTATCTTGATAGGAAGGAGTTGGGTTCAGTGGGAAGGCACTGTATTGTTAGGAAGGAATTTGGTTCAGTGGGAAGGCACTGTATTGTGCGGAAGGAGTTGGGTTCAGTGAGAAGGCACTGTATTGTGGGGAAGGAGTTGGGTTCAGTGGGAAGGCACTGTATTGTGGGGAAGGAGTTGGATTCAGTGGGAAGGCACTGTATTGTGCGGAAGGAGTTGGTTTCAGTGGGAAGGCACTGTATTGTTAGGAAGGCGTTGGGTTCAGTGGGAAGGCACTGCATTGTGGGGAAGGAGTTGGGTTCAGTGGGAAGGCACTGCATTGTGGGGAAGGAGTTGGATTCAGTGGGAAGGCACTGCAATTAGGAAGGAGTTGGGTTCAGAGGGAAGGCACTGTATTGTTGGAAGGTGTTGGGTTCATTGGGAAGGCACTATCTTGATAGGAAGGAGTTGGTTTCAGTGGGAAGGCATTGTCTTGATAGGAAGGAGTTGGGTTCATTGGGAAGGCACTGTATTGTGGGGAAGGAGTTGGATTCAGTGGGAAGGCACTGTATTGTGCGGTCGGAGTTGGGTTCATTGGGAAGGCAGTGTCTTGTTAGGAAGGAGTTGGGTTCATTGGGAAGGCACTATCTTGATAGGAAGGAGTTGGGTTCAGTGGGAAGGCACTGTATTGTGCGGTCGGAGTTGGGTTCAGTGGGAAGGCACTGTATTGTGGGGAAGGAGTTGGATTCAGTGGGAAGGCACACTCTTGTGGGGAAGGAGTTGGGTTCAGTGGGAAGGCACTGTCTTGTGGGGAAGGAGTTGGATTCAGTGGGAAGGCACTCTATTGTGGGGAAGGAGTTGGGTTTAGTGGGAAGGCACTGTCTTGTTAGGAAGGAGTTGGGTTCAGTGGGAAGGCACTGTCTTGTTCGGAAGGAGTTGGGTTCATTGGGAAGGCACTATCTTGATAGGAAGGAGTTGGGTTCAGTGGGAAGGCACTGTCTTGTTTGGAAGGAGTTGGGTTCAGTGGGAAGGCACTATCTTGATAGGAAGGAGTTGGGTTCAGTGGGAAGGCACTATCTTGATAGGAAGGAGTTGGGTTCAGTGGGAAGGCACTGTATTGTGCGGTCGGAGTTGGGTTCAGTGGGAAGGCACTGTATTGTGGGGAAGGAGTTGGATACAGTGGGAAGGCACACTCTTGTGGGGAAGGAGTTGGGTTCAGTGGGAAGGCACTGTCTTGTGGGGAAGGAGTTGGATTCAGTGGGAAGGCACTCTATTGTGGGGAAGGAGTTGGGTTTAGTGGGAAGGCACTGTCTTGTTAGGAAGGAGTTGGGTTCAGTGGGAAGGCACTGTCTTGTTCGGAAGGAGTTGGATTCATTGGGAAGGCACTATCTTGATAGGAAGGAGTTGGGTTCAGTGGGAAGGCACTGTCTTGTTTGGAAGGAGTTGGGTTCAGTGGGAAGGCACTATCTTGATAGGAAGGAGTTGGGTTCAGTGGGAAGGCACTGTATTGTTAGGAAGGAATTTGGTTCAGTGGGAAGGCACTGTATTGTGCGGAAGGAGTTGGGTTCAGTGAGAAGGCACTGTATTGTGGGGAAGGAGTTGGGTTCAGTGGGAAGGCACTGTATTGTGGGGAAGGAGTTGGATTCAGTGGGAAGGCACTGTATTGTGCGGAAGGAGTTGGTTTCAGTGGGAAGGCACTGTATTGTTAGGAAGGCGTTGGGTTCAGTGGGAAGGCACTGCATTGTGGGGAAGGAGTGGGTTCAGTGGGAAGGCACTGTATTGTGGGGAAGGAGTTGGATTCAGTGGGAAGGCACTGCAATTAGGAAGGAGTTGGGTTCAGAGGGAAGGCACTGTATTGTTGGAAGGTGTTGGATTCAGTGGGAAGGCACTGTATTGTGCGGTCGGAGTTGGGTTCATTGGGAAGGCAGTGTCTTGTTAGGAAGGAGTTGGGTTCATTGGGAAGGCACTATCTTGATAGGAAGGAGTTGGGTTCAGTGGGAAGGCACTGTATTGTTGGAAGGTGTTGGGTTCATTGGGAAGGCACTATCTTGATAGGAAGGAGTTGGGTTCAGTGGGAAGGCATTGTCTTGATAGGAAGGAGTTGGGTTCATTGGGAAGGCACTGTATTGTGGGGAAGGAGTTGGATTCAGTGGGAAGGCACTGTATTGTGCGGTCGGAGTTGGGTTCATTGGGAAGGCAGTGTCTTGTTAGGAAGGAGTTGGGTTCATTGGGAAGGCACTATCTTGATAGGAAGGAGTTGGGTTCAGTGGGAAGGCACTGTATTGTGCGGTCGGAGTTGGGTTCAGTGGGAAGGCACTGTATTGTGGGGAAGGAGTTGGATTCAGTGGGAAGGCACACTCTTGTGGGGAAGGAGTTGGGTTCAGTGGGAAGGCACTGTCTTGTGGGGAAGGAGTTGGATTCAGTGGGAAGGCACTCTATTGTGGGGAAGGAGTTGGGTTTAGTGGGAAGGCACTGTCTTGTTAGGAAGGAGTTGGGTTCAGTGGGAAGGCACTGTCTTGTTCGGAAGGAGTTGGGTTCATTGGGAAGGCACTATCTTGATAGGAAGGAGTTGGGTTCAGTGGGAAGGCACTGTCTTGTTTGGAAGGAGTTGGGTTCAGTGGGAAGGCACTATCTTGATAGGAAGGAGTTGGGTTCAGTGGGAAGGCACTGTATTGTTAGGAAGGAATTTGGTTCAGTGAGAAGGCACTGTATTGTGGGGAAGGAGTTGGGTTCAGTGGGAAGGCACTGTATTGTGGGGAAGGAGTTGGATTCAGTGGGAAGGCACTGTATTGTGCGGAAGGAGTTGGTTTCAGTGGGAAGGCACTGTATTGTTAGGAAGGCATTGGGTTCAGTGGGAAGGCACTGCATTGTGGGGAAGGAGTTGGGTTCAGTGGGAAGGCACTGCATTGTGGGGAAGGAGTTGGGTTCAGTGGGAAGGCACTGTATTGTGGGGAAGGAGTTGGATTCAGTGGGAAGGCACTGCATCGTTAGGAAGGAGTTGGGTTCAGTGGGAAGGCACTGTATTGTGGGGAAGGAGTTGGATTCAGTGGGAAGGCACTGCATCGTTAGGAAGGAGTTGGGTTCAGTGGGAAGGCACTGTATTGTGGGGAAGGAGTTGGATTCAGTGGGAAGGCACTGCATCGTTAGGAAGGAGTTGGGTTCAGTGGGAAGGCACTGCATTGTGGGGAAGGAGTTGGGTTCAGTGGGAAGGCACTGTATTGTGGGGAAGGAGTTGGATTCAGTGGGAAGACACTGTATTGTGGGGAAGGAGTTGGATTCAGTGGGAAGGCACTGTATTGTGGGGAAGGAGTTGGATTCAGTGGGAAGGCACTCTATTGTGGGGAAGGAGTTGGGTTCAGTGGGAAGGCACTGTCTTGTTTGGAAGGAGTTGGGTTCAGTGGGAAGGCACTGTCTTGTCAGGAAGGAGTTGGGTTCAGTGGGAAGGCACTGTCTTGTTAGGAAGGAGTTGGGTTCAGTGGGAAGGCACTGTCTTGTTTGGAAGGAGTTGGGTTCAGTGGGAAGGCACTGTCTTGCTTGGAAGGAGTTGGGTTCAGTGGGAAGGCACTGTATTGTGGGGAAGTGGTTGGGTTCAGTGGGAAGGCACTGTCTTGTGGGGAATGAGTTGGGTTCAGTGGGAAGGCACTGTACTGTTTGGAAGGAGTTGGGTTCAGTGGGAAGGCACTGTCTTGTTAGGAAGGAGTTGGGTTCAGTGGGAAGGCACAGTATTGTGGGGAAGGAGTTGGGTTCAGTGGGAAGGCACTGTATTGTGGGGAAGGAGTTGGGTTCAGTGGGAAGGCACTCTGTTCTGGGGAAGGAGTTGGGTTCAGTGGGAAGGCACTGTATTGTGGGGAATGGGTTGGGTTCAGTGGGAAGGCACTGTACTGTTCGGAAGGAGTTGGGTTCAGTGGGAAGGCACTGTCTTGTGGGGAATGGGTTGGGTTCAGTGGGAAGGCACTGTACTGTTCGGAAGGAGTTGGGTTCAGTGGGAAGGCACTGTCTTGTTCGGAAGGAGTTGGGTTCAGTGGGAAGGCACAGTATTGTGGGGAAGGAGTTGGGTTCAGTGGGAAGGCACTGTATTGTGGGGAAGGAGTTGGATTCAGTGGGAAGGCACTGTCTTGTGGGGAACGAGTTGGATTCAGTGGGAAGGCACTGTGTCGTTAGGAACGAGTTGGGTTCAGTGGGAAGGCACTGTCTTGTTAGGAAGGAGTTGGGTTCAGTGGGAAGGCACTGTATCGTTAGGAAGGAGTTGGGTTCAGTGGGAAGGCACTGTATTGTTAGGAAGGAGTTGGGTTCACTGGGAAGGCACTGTATTGTGGGGAAGTGGTCGGGTTCAGTGGGAAGGCACTGTCTTGTGGGGAATGAGTTGGGTTCAGTGGGAAGGCACTGTACTGTTCGGAAGGAGTTGGGTTCAGTGGGAAGGCCCTGTCTTGTTCGGAAGGAGTTGGGTTCAGTGGGAATGCACTGTATTGTGGGGAAGGAGTTGGGTTCAGTGGGAAGACACAGTCTTGTGGGGAATGAGTTGGGTTCAGTGGGAAGGCACTGTATTGTGGGGAAGGAGTTGGGTTCAGGGGGAAGGCACTGTATTGTGGGGAAGGAGTTGGGTTCAGTGGGAAGGCACTGTATTGTGGGGAAGTGGTTGGATTCAGTGGGAAGGCACAGTCTTGTGGGGAATGAGTTGGGTTCAGTGGGAAGGCACTGTACTGTTCGGAAGGAGTTGGGTTCAGTGGGAAGGCACTGTCTTGTTAGGAAGGAGTTGGGTTCAGTGGGAAGGCACTGGATTGTGGGGAAGGAGTTGGGTTCAGGGGGAAGGCACTATATTGTTCGGAAGGAGTTGGGTTCAGTGGGAAGGAACTGTCTTTTTAGGAAGGAGATGGGTTCAGTGGGAAGGCACTGTATTGTTCGGAAGGAGTTGGGTTCAGTGGGAAGGAACTGTATTTTTAGGAAGGAGTTTGGCTTTGTTCAGAAGGGGTTTGGCAATGTTAGGAAACAATTGGGCTGGTGTCGAAGGAGAGCAACTGTCATTAGAGCCATAGGTTCCCGGGTGATAAGAAGGATTCGTAGAGTAAGTGTCTTGCAGATATATAGAACACTGTGTGGGAAATTCTATAAGTAACATTGATTAATTTATATTGAATGGTCTAATTTTTCATGTATTTGTTATGTTATAATTGTTACTTTTATCAGTAAAGTTGGAAGTTCAATCCTACTTAGTAACATTAGGGCGGCACAGTGGCGCAGTGGTTAGCAGTGCAGCCTCACAGCTCCAGTGACCTGGCTTCGGTTCTGGGTACTGCCTGTGTGGAGTTTATAAGTTCTCCCTGTGACTGTGTCGGTTTACACTGGGTACTCTGGTTTCCTCTCACAGCCAAAGATTTGCAGGTTGATAGGTAAACTGGCCAGTGTTAATTGACCCTAGTGTAGGTAGGTGGTAGGAGAATTGAGGGAAGGTGGGTATGTGGTCGGGAATATGGGATTAATGTAGGATTAGGATAAATGGGTGGTTGATGGTCAGCACAGACTTGGTGGGCCAAATGGCCTGTTTCAATGCTGTATGACTCTATTAGCAGTAATTATTTTGCTATTTTATCAAAATTTAATATGAGCCAATCAGCTGCAAGAAAACTGTCGACAAGGTGACTCAGAAAGCATAACACAAGTGTGTCGGATGGACAGTAATTGCACATAACGAGTGGAATTTAATAGTTCCCCCAGGAGATTGGGGGGCCCATAGAATAGTAATGTAGGTGGGGGGTTTGGAGGATCCGTTGTCTTCCCATTGGCCTGTAATTAAGTCAGGAGTGGGAAAGGCCGAAGATAGCCTTCCCACCCAGAGGCCAATTGAGGCCCTTAAGTGGCCAATCAATAGCCACTTAAGGGCCCTTCCTGCCGCCACTGGAATTAAACCAGTGACAGGCAACGTCCACCACGTGGGGAGGTCACCCAGTAAAACAAGGTGACCTTCCTGTGGGCTTAGGGGTGGGCCTCCTCCATGGGTAATCTGTGGCCTATGGAGTGCCCACAGTGGCAAACGCCACCCCTCTATGAGTATGCCCCTGCTCTCAACATCCACCCTCCCACCCCTCCCTTGCCGAGTCCTGCCGGACTGACCCTGGTGACCCCACCACACTTACCTGGGTTGCGGGGCTCCAGCACTGGGCCTGGTCCCAGGGCTAGTGTGGTACTGGCAGTGGCCATTGCTTCCCCCGTGGCACTGCCGATGCTACTGAGCTGCTAGCCTTCTGATTGGCTGGCAGCTCTGGGAGGCAGGATCCCCATCCTTAAAGGGACGGGGACCCTGGCACCAGTGGGAGGGGATCCCCAAAGGGCCTACGCTGGGGCTCCCCTCACCTTTTCAACCTGTCATCAGGACACACGCCGGCTCCACTAAATTCAGCCCTATATGTACCACTCTTATTAAAGAGGTCGGTCTCTTGTAACATTGGTCACAATGGGTGGAACCTTTTGCTCTTAGGCTATGAACATGAGTTGGGACCATTTCTGGGTCCTGATCCCACTTTGACTGTCAGAGTGCCCGCCTGGGACATCTTCCCGTGTGCAGCTAAGTAAGAGGCCACCTTTGTGTCTGATGTCAATTTAAGGACAGCGGACGGATCCCTGAGACTGCAGGTCCAATCAAAGGGCCTGCAGCCTTGGAAGGACGGCAGCTGTACCGCCAGAGGTTACAACCTGAAGATTAAATCTGAACAATTCACTAAAATGAATGATGGCCACAGCTACAAGGCCACCCCTATGTAAGGGAAACCCCTCCACTGAATGGCCAGCGGCAGCAGCTCTTGTTCACAGATAGCTGCGGCTCCGGTGGGAGAGTTAAAACAGGAGGCCTCGCGACCCGCCCGCAGGCCAGCCACCGGCAAGCAGTCACTAGGCACCTACCGGGCTTGTCCCTCAGTGGGGACCAATCAGCCCACAAATGGCATTTAATTATGCAGATTGACTACCTGCCACTGCCAGGGGTAGCCTCTACAGGTACTGAACAACGTCCGGGAAGATTGCCTGGAGGCAGGAATGTGTCGGGCTATTGACCCGATGCGTCTTTCTCAGAAATTTCTGCTGGTCCTGCCTTGAAGCCAGTACCCACAGGACCAGAAAGATTCCAGCCAAAAAGTCAGAGAAATTGCCTTTTATAACTAAAGGGTGCTTAAGCCCTGTAGGGCAAAATATGAGGGCCACAGTGACATAATAAGTTAAATTCCATTCCCATTCAATGATATTCTGAGATTTTACTTTACTGGTGCTTTAGGAATTGATTTCCACAACTTGTAAATGAGTGGCCTTTATTTTGTATATATTATGTATGAAAATCAATCAGTAGTTCATTCCATTTAAGGGGAGACAGTGGCATAGTGGTAATGTCACTGAACTAGTAATCCTGAGACCTAGGCTAATGCCTTAGGGACACTTGTTCAAATCCTACCTCGGCAGCTGGTGGAATTGAAATTCATTTAATTTATTAAAATCTGGAATTGAAAGCTAATCCCAGTAATGGTGCCATGAAACTATCATCAATTGTTGTAAACACCCATCTGGTTCACGAATGTTTTTTAGGGAAGGAAATGGGTTGTCCTTACCTGGTCTGGCCTACATGTGACTCCAGACCCACAGCAATGCGGTTGATTCTTAACTGCCCTCTGAAATGGCCTAGCAAGCTACTCAGTTATCAAACGCAACTACAGATGGGCAACAAATGCTGGCCTTGCCAGTGACGCCCAGATCCCATGAAAGAATTTTTAAAATTTCCATTTCAAAATGCATTGAAAATTCCTTTGTAAGGCTTTGTCAATGGGAAAATCATATGTTAATATTAAAATGGATTGACAATTACGCTTTGTGATAGGAATTTTAAAATAATAAAGGGCATTGCTATTTAGCAAATGTTATGCGACAACTTAATACTTTGTAGTTGATTTCTGTATATGCAGTATTTATTGTCTAATGGCAAAAAGCAGTGCCTTACATCTACCTGTAAGTGCAGGATGTGGTTACTGTATGGATTGTGGTATGAACTGAGGTCGTCTTATCTTGCTGGAGAATCTGTACTATGTAAAAGGTAGAAAAACTCCATGTGAAATCTAAACTTACTTTATTGCTACAACAAATGTGATCAAGTATTTTCTTAGCATCGCTAGAAGGTTGTGCCTTACCATCGTGCCACCCTCTGCTCCCATTGGTTAAGCAGCACATTGCACCTGTGACTCCTGACCCTCTACTCCATGCACAAAGTTGAAGATGAAGCATTTTCCATTATATTGTATCATGTTCTTGTAGACCTGAAGGCATTCTCTGCCTTAAGTGCATGTCTTGCACATAAATACAGTAAACACCCTCAGTGGTCCTGGCATGAAGTGTCTTTGGTGAAGCCAGTCAAACATTGGATATGCTATTGTTAAAACATATAGGAAATGTTACTTCTTCCCCATTATACAGTTCTCTCCTATACTCCTTGCATTTTCACCTCTCCCCATTGAGTATAATTTTTCTCACCTTCTCTCCCCCACAGAGCAGCAATGAGCACCTTGACACATCACCTCTACTCAGCAATAGTGACAAACCACTGCCACTCCCTGCCACAAGTAAGACTAATTTCAGGGGATGGATGGGAAAGAATTTGCTCCTCCCACCCCCCGCCCCTACATCCCCAGTGAGGGGCATTTCAGGGACAGAATAGAAGGGAAAGTGATCCTAAGCACACCCTGCATTTGTGAGCCTCAGCTGAACATAAGGTACATATTAATACCCATCTACTGCACCTCCCCGAACCCCACAACCCCCGCATCCTGTCAACAAGGCAGATTTTGAGTGTTCCCCTCACTCATGGAAATAAATTTTGGGAGCAGTTGGGAAGAAAACATGTACCCCTCACAACTTTCAGCGCCCTCCCCGCTACACCCCCCCCCCCCCCCCACCAGAACCCCGGGTAAGTGGGACATGTCGAGGATTGGTGAAACTCATAACAAACCCCTTCCCATGCTAAAATAAAAATCCTGATCGTACATTCCTGCTGATATAGTTTTCCTGATTTTACTTACCACGTTCACCCTCACTGACTCCTCCCCTGCTCCGACCACATTTTACCATCCCGAAATCTCATTCATCTCTCTTCTCTCTCTACTCCCCTCTATACTTCCCTCTCCTACCCTTTCCTCTGCTTTTCCTCTCCCCCGCCTTGCCCCCTAAACTTTTCTCCTTCCTTGCTCCCATTCTGCCACATCCTGCTCCCCTTTCTTTTTCACTCCGCCCTTTACTGTTCTTCTATTTCCCATCAATCGCCATCCTTTTTCCCTTCTGCTTCCTTCCACTATCCTGTACCTACTCTCCCCTTTATATCTCTCTTCTCCTCTCCTTCCTCTCTTCTTAATCTCCTCCTTTTTCCCAATTCCTCTCCTCCCCTCTCACCTCCACTTTGTCTCCCTGTCCCCTATTCACTGTTCCCCTCTCCTCCTCTTCTCTCCGACCCCTCTTTTTCCTCTTTCCTTCCTCCTCCATTTTCTCTTGGCTGGGTCCAATTATTTCCCCACCCTACTAACTACCACACATGGTCTTGACTGTCTGTGTGCAACCCATAGTGGACCAAATAGTGTATTTCATTTTTCCCTTGACATTTTTAAGGCTGTGAATATACAGTAACATGATGTTTAAGATGCGCCAGTTTTTTTTTCATTCTTCCATGGGATGTGGGCATCACTGGCAAGGCCTGTATTTGTTGCCCAGCTCTAATTGCCCTTGAGAAAGTTGTGCTTAGCCACCTTCTTGAATCGCTGCAATCCATCTGGTGCTGTTAGGGAGGGAGTTCCAGGATTTTGATCTAGCGACAGTAAAGGAAGGGCGATATAGTTCCAAGTTAGGATGGTGTGTAGCTTGGAGGGGAACTTGCAGGTGATGATGTTCCCAATGCAGCTGCTGCCCTTGTCCTTCTAGGTCGTAGAGGTCGCGGGTTTGGAAGGTTCTGTTGAAGGAGCCTTGGTGAGTTGCTGCACTGCATCTTGTAGATAGTACACACTGCTGCCACTGTGTGCCTGTGGTGCAGGAAGTGATTGTTGAAGGTGGTGGATGGGGTGCCAATCAAGCAGGCTGCTTTGTCCTGTATGGTGTTGAGCTTCTTGAGTGTTGTTGGAGCCGCACTCATCCAGGCAAGTGGAAAGTATTCCATCACACTCCTGACTTGTGCCTTATAGATGGTGGACAGGCACTGGGGAGACAGGAGGTGAGTTACTCGTCTCAGAATTCCTAGCCTGCTCTTGTAGCCACACTATATTTATGGCTGGTCCAGTTCAGTTTCTGGTCAATGGTAATCCCCAGAATGTTGATAGTGAGGGATTCAGTGATGGTAATGCCATTGAATGTCAGGGGGAGATGGTTAGATTCTCTCTTGTTGGAGGTTGTCAATGCCTGGCAATTGTGTGGTGTGACTGTTACTTGCCACTTATCAGCACAAGCATGAATGTTGTCCAGGTCTTGGTGCATATGGACAAAGACTGTTTCAGTATCTGAGGAGTTATGAATGGTGCTGAACATTGTACAATCATCAGTGAACATCCCCACTTCTGACCTTATGATTGAAGGAAGGTCATTGATGAAGCAGCTGAAGATGGTTGGGCCTAGGACACTACCTTGAGGAACTCCTGCAGTGATGTCCTGGAGCTCAGATGATTGGCCTCCAAAAACCTTAACCATCTTCCTTTGTACTAAGTATGATTCCAACCAGTGAAGAGCTTTCCCCCTGATTCCCATTGACTCAGTTTTGCTAGGGCTCCTCGATACCAAATTCGGTCAAATGCTGCCTTGATGTCAAAGGCAGTCACTCTCACCTCACCTCTTGAGTTCAGCTCTTTTGTTCAGGTTTGGACCAAGGCTGTAATGAGGTCAGGAGCGGGTAGCCCTGGCAGAACCCAAACTGAGCATCAGTGACCAGGTTATTGCTGTGTAAGTGCCGCTTGATAGTACTGTCGACTTCAGCCGTTACTTGATATGAAGGGGAGTGAATCGGATTGGCTGAAGACTGGCATCTGTGATGCTGGGGACTTCAGGAGGAGGCTGAGATGGATCATCAGCTCAGCACTTCTGGCTGAATATGGATGCAAATACTTCAGCATTGTCTTTTGCACAAATGCGCTGGGCTCCCCCATCATTGAGGATGGGGATATTTGTGAAGGCTCCTCCTCCTGGATGTGACAGGATTACAGAGCTTTGATCTGATCTAGTTATGGGATTGCTTAGTTCTGTCTCTTACATGCTGCTTCTGCTAGTAGTCCTGTGTGTAGCTTCACAAGGTTGACACCTCATTTTTAGGTATGCCTTGTTCTGCTCCTGGCATGCCCTCCTGCACTCCTCATTGAACCAGGGTTGATCCCCCGGTTTGATGGTAATGGTAGAGTGGGGGGATATGCCGGGCTATGAGGTTACAGATCGTGATTGAATATAATTATGCTGCTGCTTATAGCCCACAGCGCCTCATGGATACCCAGTTTTGAGCTGCTAGATCTTTTAGATCATTTAGCATGGTGATAGTGCCACACAACATGATGGAGGGTATCCTCAGTGTGAAGACGGGGCTTCGTCTCCACAAGGACGGTGTGGTGGTCACTCCTACCTATACTGTCATGGACAGATGCATTGGCGACAGGTAGATTAGTGAGGATGAGGTCTAGTAGGTTTTTCCCTCTTGTTAGTTTCCTCAATACCTGCCGCAGGCCCAGTCTGGCAGACATGTCCTTCAGGACTTGGCCAGCTCGGTCAGTAGTGCTACTGAGCCACTCTTTTGTTGATAGGCATTGACGACACCATCAAGTGTACATTCTGTGCTCTTGCCACCCTCAGATATTTCTCCAAGTGGTGTTCAACATGGAAGAGTACTGATTCATCAGCTGAGGGGGGTGCGGTAAATGGTAATCAGCAGGAGGTTTCCTTGCCCATGTTTGACCTGATGCCATAAGACTTCATGGGGTCTGGAATCAATGTTGAGGACTCCCAGGGCAACTCTGTCCTGACTGTATATCATGTGCTGCTACCTTTGGTGGGTCTGTCCTGCCAGTGGGACGGGACATACCCAGGAATGGTGATGGTGGTGTCCAGGACATTGGCTACAAGGTATGATTCTGTGAGTATGACTATGTCAGGCTGTTTCTTGACTAGTCTGGGGGACAGCTCTTTCAATTTCAGCACAAGTCCAAAGATGTTAGTCAGGAGGACTTTGCAGGGTTGGGCGTGTCGTTATTGTTTCTGGTCCCAGGTGGTCCATCCGGTTTTATTCCTTTTTGACCTTGGACATACAGATTTGGTGATTCAAAATCTGCAGCCCTTACTGTATACTGCCTTGTAACTTTGGCAGGAGTCAGCCAAAATCTAGACAGGGATCCAAATATTCCAGTTCCTGCCCTTGCACTGTAGTTTTCAGGATGAGTAGAGGGCTTTTATGTCCACCCCAAACAAAGTTATTGGCATAAGAGGGAGCAGGGCAGGGGTTAGGGATTCTCTCCCTAGATTTGTGGTGGACACACCTCGGCACTTACACCTGCATGTTTGCTCATGGCATTTGCTGTTTTATGATAGCAGCAGTATTGTACCATGGAATGTAAGATATATTATAGTTAAAGCAAATGAATTATTGTAATGTAATAATCCACGACAAATCTTGATATTTTCACCCTGGACTGAAACTTTCCCCATTTGTTTCCCTGTTCACCAGCACATTAATTTTAATCAGTGGTATGGTTTAAAGAGACTGTGTTCTGTCTCTGTGCATTGACATAGGAGATCTGTTAATATAATTTAACAAATGGTATTAATTCCACATCTGTGACAGTTCCTGTGTCCTGCTTAAACATCTATCTAAGATTGAAGAAAGTTTCCCGTTGTCTACTTGAATTTTCAGTGTGCATTCCATTTACTGTCAATTTAATACAAACTGTGATTTGAAACACTGCCGGTGAACATTTGCAAGTGTCTAGCCAACGTAACTGTAACCAGCTGGAAACCTGTTAGGCAGTCTGGGTATGGCAGACCATAAGCAGTTTTAAACATGCTGATGGTTACAATCAAAGTGCTGATGAGGAGAAAAACTGTGAGAAAATTATTTACTGTGGCTGCATGAAATGTTTCCCATTTTCTCATAGTTGTCTCACAATTTTCATAATTTTTTATGCACCAGATCACTTGCATAAGTATAGTTGATTTTAATGACATTGCTTATGGATTACAAAAAAAAAATAGAATAAACTGTGGGCCGAATTTTCAATTTGCAGTGGTGATGGGAGTGGAGACCGGCCAGGACAGTTGCACTGCTGAGAGGTGTGACTGTTTTCTGATGTGGTTCTGATGCACAGCTATTTTGAAATCAGAGTCGGAAAACAGGAATCAGCAAGTCACCCAAAAATGGTGTGTTTGTAATTTGGCATGCAAACGAGCTAATTGTCTGCTTGTTGAGGGGCAGTTTGCAATTTTTGAGTGGAGACATTGGAAGCAGGGAGGGTCTCAAGCCCCTTCCTGAGGAGGAGGCAGCTTTGCAGCCGGAAGCCAGTCGTGGATGAGGGTGTCAGCCACAACACTGCATGAGAATGGGAAGGCTCAGGGATCACCTCATTCGTTGGCACACAGTGGCCAATGTGTTATCAGTGCTTCCAGAGAGTTGGATTAGTGAATGCTGGGGTAGTTGGATGGGTGGGGTGGGGGGCGGGCAGTGAGACTGCAGGGGTCATGGGGGCATAGCAGGTGTCCAGGAGGCCGTGATAGTCGCTGGAGGCAAGCAAGGCCATTTCTACAAATGGGATTAGCTACTCCGAATTGGAGACGAGCAGTGATGAGAAGCAGCCTCAGCAGCAGATGCAGAGCCCTGGCCGTGAGGGAAGCAGAAGTGAGGAACAAGGGACTGGGATACAACCAAGGTAAAACCCTCACAACAGAGTGTACAGGCAAACAATAAGTTTGCTAGAAATGTCAAAGCATTAGTGCTGCTAGAGGCTGCACCTATCCAGGCAATTCGTTTCTGATGATGGATCCCATGCATGGTGACCCCCTCAACATCATCTCTGAGAGCCTCAGCCCTTTGATGGAGCACTTGATGATCTGAGAGAACCACCAGCTGGAGCAGAACAGGCTCCATGCATCTTTGTGCCATTAGAGCCACTGACCAGTCAATACTACAGAATGTCTCATACTTTGCATGTCAGCATGCTGCTCCTGCATCCACTCAGAGTGATGCTGCATATGGCTCTTTATGAGGTTGGCCAGGTTCAAAACCCTGAGACATGATGATGTTCTTGTGATGAATGGACTCCCTCCATTCTGCTCCGCACCACCTCAGGGAACTCCAAAATCTGGACAGACACATCCCACTACTGGTCCAGATATACCCACCTTCTGTGTTACTCCCAAGGCTGTGCATCTCCATCCAGATAAGCCTGGCTGTGTCTGTCCTCTATCCTCCGATGGGGATTGCCACAGCTGCCTCTGCCTCTGCCTCCCTCACCCGCGCCTGCCCACTTGTGAAGTGTTGCTCACCCTGTGCCACCTGTTCTAAGATCACATGATGCCCCACCAAGGTGAGGGTGGCCACACTAGTGGAGGGTGACTGATGTGATGATGCGGTCTCGCTCGCTTCTTCCCCGTCTGCAGACAACAATGAAAATGTCCCCCTGGTCTGCCTTGGCTCCCCATCCACATCTGTCCCTGTGTAGACATAAGACCCTAGTTATGCTAAATCACCTCTGTCAGCAGCTGCTTCTGCGGAGCTGAAGCAGGCCATTGGATCTAATGATTTGGCATGAAGGCAACTGGGCAGAAGGGAGCTCCATTCCTGTCACCTGGAGATGTTCAGATCATTTCACCCTGTCTTGGATGGTCTCCTACCTCGCTATCACCCTCTCCCTCCCTGCCCACATCAAGGGCCGTCTCCTGCATGGACATTGAAATCACTAGATGTGGTACACCACCACTGGACTGAGCCCTTTCTCTTGCTTTGTGCGCCCTTTTCTTGTGCAACTTCAAGAACGTGAGAGTTTGGTCCATATTGCCCTCCTTCACTACTTCCAGCTGCAATATGACATGTGATGTTACTGTCTTCATTGTTGCCACCTGCAGTCTTGCTAGCAATGTGAGCTTTGCCCAGGGTTCTGTAATGCTCCTGAGCACACATGTTTTGATTTTTCAGGAGGATTAGGTGCTCTTAGGCTGCTCAACTCGTCTGTATGCTTGTAATTGCAGACCTGGAGGCCTGTCATCTGGTTGCAGGGTTGCATCCACCTTGCCATTGCGTAGAAGGTCATTGAAGCACTTCTGGCACTGTATCCAGATCCTCCACACCATGCTGTGGCCGTTTGCTTCCTCTGCCACCTCCAGCCATGCCTGTTTTGCCTGCCTGGTTGGCCTTCTTCTGCTGCTCCATGGGAATAGAATGGAACACCGTGATGCCACTGTCTTCAAAAGGACCTCAAAGGAGGCATTACTGAATCACAGGGCTACCCTAGAACAGGTGCCTGCACTTCTGCTCTGCCACTGTTCTCCTTTTTCCATCTCTCTCTAAACTGGCAACCACAATAATGGCTGCTGATTCACCATTAAATTGTGCCCGCCTCACTGCTCACCCACCTACTCCAGGCCTCAGCTGCTGCTAATTGGAGTGTGAGTGTGCAATTGGTCACTAAATGGCCAGGTCATTAAAAATCACATCGGCCTTCAGGAGCTGGTGCGATGCGGTGTCAGGACCTGGAAATGCACTCGACCTAGAGGTCCCAACCCCAGAATGAAAATTCAGCCCCGTGCCTCTCCATTTCTGAATCTCTGTCAGTCTTTCTCGGGATCTGTCTCTCTTTATGTGTGCCTCTCCACCTTTGTGTATCTCTGCGTCCAAATACTTGCCAAATTTTAACTCATATCAAAAACTCACAAAGATTCAGGTTTCTACCTCTACTATGATATTCTAACTGCAATAGCTGCTGTTGTTCCCACTGATAATCTGGTACTATTTCAACATCAGTCTTTATTTTAACTATTTTAGAAATGTGTGAGCAAGCCAATACAAATACCAAGGTTTTATGTCCCAATTAGCTCTACTAAGGTAGGTTTTCAAGCCAATTGTTTACTTAACGTACAAATTATTTGGAAGTGCTACAAACACAACTAGATAAGATGGATGGAATAGGGCCAATTTACAGTCCTTCAGGTTTCACTACTAAAACGTACAAATCTACTAGCTATAAATTAACCTGATTAATAAAAGATAGGTCTTTGCTGCTGCAGAAAAATAATACCTAGCCAAAAAATGTACACTGCAGTAGCTGTGAATTTCCTCGTTAGAGATTTCTCAGTAAGTAGCCTAAAAAGAGTTTGTTTGGACTAGAATAAATTTCTCACTAAATATGTAGATGTCATAATGAGGTTCTTTAAAACAAAAATGACACTAATGTAATAATAAATCCAAGAAGCCAATGGGGGCAACTTTGGTTTTGGGCGATAGTATAAAACGTGCATTATCAGACCATTTGCCCATTACATCTCTCCTGAAAATTTTCAGTTGTTGTTGCATGAAGCTAATCGTGCAATCCCAAGAAAATGTTATTAATTTCTAAACCACAAACACAAATTGGTATAATTTGCATACGACTACTGAGGTATTGAAACCTTCAAAAATAGGCTGAAATTTAATTCTGTCTGCTTGGCAGAAGTGGCAGGTGGGTGACTACATGGTCGAACATTTCCTGCTGCATTCTGGAAGCTTTCTCGCCTACCACCATTTGAACTACCATTAAAGCACCATAACTTGAACCTTGATGTGCTTTTTAACAGCCAATTGCAGCAGTGACACTTTGTGCTGGGCCAGCCATTAAAACCTGGCGGCAGGCAGGATTGTGGCCAGAATGGACCCAGGCACATTACACAGAAATCCATTGAGTATACAGCACAGAAACAGCCCAGTCAGCTGGTATTTATGCTCCACACAGGCCTCCTTCCACCCCTCTTCATCTAAGCTTATCAGCATATCCTTTTATTCCTATCTTTCTCATGTGCTTATCTAATTTCCCCTTAACTGCATCTCTGCTGTTCACCTCAAATCCTCCTTGTGGTAGCACAAATTAAAGTCAAGAAAAGAAAATTAGAAATGCAGGAGGAAGTGTTTTATTAAAACAGGTTGTAAGTTTGTGGAACAGATTACTGGCACAGTTCATGGAACAGGAGACCTTAATGTGCTTCAAGAAGGAGTGAGACAGGTTCATGTTAACAAATGGAATTCAGAGTTGATAAGAAGTGCACCAAGGGAGTGAACATATTCTCCTGTTCCCAGGGACGCACACCGAGACAAACATCAACTGCTGCTGGAGGACTATCAATTCGGTGAAAGATGCCCTTTGGTCTGCCCGAAACTTGCTGGTCTTCCAGCGCAAAGAGTTGTCCACCACCGAATGTTGCAGACTGGCACATTCCAAGGTCCAGGACTACGTGCTGAGGGACGCACTAAAGCTTGGGGCAGCCGCAGCAAAGGCTCAATGGGGAAAGACCACAGTGTAAGGTTCCCCCACCAAGCTGGACTGAGGGGCTGGAACCATGGGAAGCCCCTCGAACTGTATCGTTAATATTCTCAATTGCTGTAAATGTAAAACTGTAATTGACATGACAATTGTGAAACGGAAGGGTTGGGAAGAAACTCATGACATTATTGAAAGAAACTGATCTCTTTTGCAATGTTTGTATTTTTTCGTGCTGTTTGGAAACTGTTTGGCAATGTAATTTTTACAGATTTTTATGAATAAAGTATATTTTGGAAATAAAAAAAAAAAAATATTCTCCTGCCTGAAACTCTCACTGTTACTAGCTCTCTGTCCCCAGATCATTCCAATAGACAACAGAGAGGCTCATTTACAATATGTAAATGACCTCAGGACAGGATATAGAACCAGAGTCAACTATCAATTTCTGAATTAGGTGGATGAAATCTGCCAGAGTTCTATCTCATGGCTGCGGGGGTAGCAAGTTCCACATACCAACCACTCTCTCTCCCCCAGGCATTAAAAAGGCCACAGCCTCCTGCCTATCCTTGTACACAGCCCATTTTAAAATTGGGGCTGATATTTCTGAACTCTGAAATGCCTCAGACATCGAAATTCTTAAATATTGTAAAATATGTCAAGCATATAATTATTTTTCTTTTATATTGAAAAAAAAATGGCCTAAGCTTTCTGTTGCGACCCCTCCCCCCGCAGCAATGAGAACTCTGGCAGATTTCTTCCACCTAATTCAGAAATTGATAGTTGACTCTGGCTCTATTTCCTGTCTTGGGGTCATTTACATATTGTAAATGAGCCTCTCTGTTCTCTATTGGAATGGTCTAGGAGTAGAGAAACAGTGAGAGTTTCAGGCAGGAGAAGACGTTCAGTTCATCTAGCCCACCTATCTTTTTTTTCCCCAAAATATACTTTATTCATAAAAATCTGTAAAAAAAAATACATTACAGAACAGTTCCAAAAAGCACCAAATCAAACAATACAAAGAGTGCAAAGGAGATCAGTTTCCTTCAATACAGGAGTGAGTTGCCTCACAACCCTTCCATTTCATTTTACATGCCATGTACATTTTACAGCAAACAAATATTTTCCGGATACAGTTCGAGGGGTTTTCCGTGAATCCATCCCCTCAGTTCACCTTGGTGGGGGGACCTTACACAGTGGTCTTTCCCCATTGAGCCTTTGCCGCGGCTGCCCCAAGCTTTAGTGCGGCCCTCAGCACGTAGTCCTGGACCTTGGAATGTGCCAGTCTGCAACATTCAGTCGTGGACAACTCTTTGCGCTGGAAGACCAGAAAGTTTCGGGCAGACCAAAGGGCGTCTTTCACCGAATTGATAGTCCTCCAGCAGCAGTTGATGTTTATCTCGGTGTGCGTCCCTGGGAACAGCCCGTAGAGCACAGACTCCTGTGTTACAGAGCTGCTTGGGATGAACCTCGACAAAAACCACTGCATCTCTTTCCATACCTGTTTCGCAAAGACACATTCCAGAAAGAGGTGGTCAACCGTCTCTTCCCCACCATCGCCACCTCAAGGGCATTGTGCAGAGGGCGTGAGACTCTGAGCATGCAGGAAGGATCTGACAGGGAGGTCTCTTATCACCACCAGCCAAGCTACATCATGGTGCTTGTTTGAGTGTTCTGGTGATGAGGCATTCCGCCAAATGACTTTGGCAGTCTGCTCGGGGAACCATCTGACCGGATCCACCATTTCCTTTTCCCATAGGGCCTTGAGGACATTCCGTACAGACCACTGCCTGATGGATTGGTGGTCAAAGGTGTTTTTCCACAGAAACTTTTCACAACACTCCCTTGGTGCACTTTTTACCTACTTTGAATTCCATTTGTTAACAAAAACCTGTCTCACTCCTTCTTGAAGCACATTAAGGTCCCTTGTTCCATGAACTGTGCCAATAATCTGTTCCAAATACTAACAACCCGTTTTAATAAAACACTTCCTCCTGCATTTCCTATTTTCTTTTCTTGACTTTAATTTGTGCAATTAATTTGTCCAAGTAACCTTTCGGTGTGTGGAGAATTTAGCCAGAATTCAATCCAATTTATCCAAATCTTTCATAATGTTAAACACTTTTGCATGAGGCCTCAAAAGCTAGTGCACAAGGAGAAAGAGGTGCTGGAGAACTACCTAAAGAATTATTTTTTCCCCTGAGAATGTTATCGTTTGTTAATGTGGCCTGTACACGTCTGCAATGGGAGAGCGCTTACACAGGTCACTCTTCCCCAAAGCCTCAGGATAAAAACACAGGCTAGTTTAAAAGAAAAATTTCAGAAAGCAGTTAAATTGAAAAAAAAACATCCCCAAAAGAAATGAAGGATTACATGGACAAAGAGGACAAGAAAAATATGAAGGAAAATGTAATGCAGCAATATTTAAGTTTTCGCTGCACTTTGATTAAAAAATTCAAAAGGCAAATTAACAATGCATTTCTTTCCTATTTCTTGAAATGACCCCCTCCCATTATATGAGTATCTCACTCTGGAACATGGCTGACTGAGGCAGTCTGACATCTGAGTTTGACACAGATTTTAAAATGATCTTCACCTGAAACTGATAGGTGGAATTGCTGACACTGATTGGGTCCAAAATTGCAGCCTCATGTAGATGCAGTGGCCTGGTAATTGGTCCATGTAGCTGTGGGTGCTATTCATACTAATAAGGCCCCAATATGTAGGGCAGGAAGTGTGTGTACATTTCCTGCCGCAAGTGCACCACCTGCCATATTGCGTAAGGATATAAATAGGCATCCTTTATTCATGTCTGAAACAGGCATTAGGCCCTTTGCATGTGAAAAGAAAGGGCCCAATGCTGTTTCAGGCACCCCCCCCCCCAGTCTCCAAGATTAGTTTGCCATACCTAAAAAATGAGATCCAAATCTGGTGAAGCTATAGCAAAGGACAACATGCATGCTAAACAGTGGAAGCAGCATGTTATAGACAGAGCCAAGTGATCCCACAACTAAAGAATCATATGAAAGCTCTGCAGTCCTGCCACATCCAGTCATAAATGGTGCTGAATAATTAAACAACTAAGGAAAGAGGAGCCTCCATGAATATCCCCATCCTCAATGCCAGAGCCAGCTTATCAATGCAAAAGACAAGGCTGAATCGCTTGCAGCCCATCTTCAGCCAGAAGTGTTGAGTGGATGATCCATCTCAGCCTCCTCATGATGTCCCCTGTCTTCAGCAAATTTGATTCACTCCCCTTGATATCAAGAAATGGCTCAAGGCACTGGATATAGCAAAGGCTGCGGGCCCTGACAACATCCCAGCTGTATTGCTGAAGACTTGTGCTCCAGAACTAGCTGCACGTCAAGCTAAGCTGCTCCAGTACAGCTACAACACTGGCATCTCCCCAATAATTTGGAAAATTGTCCAAAGTATGACAAATCCAATCTAACCATCTATGGCCCCACCAGCAAAGTGATGGAAGGTGTTGCCGACAGTGATATCAAGTGGCACTTACACAGCAATAACCTGGTCACTGATGCTCAGTCTGGGTTCTGCTAGGACCACTCGGCTCCAGGGCTCACTGCAGCCTTGGTCCATAGAATCATAGAAGGTTTACGGCTCAGAAAGAGGCTACTTGGACCATTGTATCTGCACCGGCTGAAAAATGATCCACCCAGCCTAATCCCACTTTCCAACATTTGGATCGTAGCCCTGCAGGTTAAGGCACTTGAGGTGCATATCCAGGCACTTTTTCAATGAATTGAGGGTTTCTGCCTCTACTACCCTTATATGCAGTGAGTTCCAGACCCCTACCACCATCTGGATGAAAAAACTTTTCCTCATCTCCCCTCTAATCTTTCTGCCGAGGTGGTGCAGTCTGAAGCCCAGAAGGCTTAGAGCTGCTCGAGGATATCCCCTTTGAATGCCTCCCGCTGCTCAGACATTGATTTACCTTCGAGTAGCTGTTTCCAGTCCACATTTGCTAAATCACTCCTCAGCTTAGTAAAATTGGCCTTGCCCCAATTGGGAATTCTAACTCCTGTTCTATCCTTGTCCTTCTCCATAATTATGTTAAAACTGACTGAGTTATGATCACTACCACCAAATTGCTCTCCCACTGCCACTCCTTCCACCTGTCCCGCTTCATTTCCTAAAATTATGTCCAAAACTTTGTCCTCTCTTATTGGACTTGCAACATACAGGCCAAAAAAGTTCTCCTGAACGCACCTCAAGAATTCTGCTCGTTCAATTCCTTTCACACTAAAACTATCCCAGTTAATATTGGGGTAGTTAAAATCCCCTTCTATTACTGTCCGATTGTTTTTGCACTTCTCAGAGATTTGCCTACATATCTGCTCTTCTATCTCCCTCTGACTGTTTGGGGGTCTATAGTACACTCCCAGCAGTGTGGTTGCCCCTTTTTTGTTCCTTAGCTGAATCATTTGATGATCCTCCTAACATATCATCCCTCCTCACACCTGGAATTGTTTATTTGACTAAAATTGCCACCCTCCTCCCCTTTTTATCCCCCTTCCTATCACATCTGAAAACCCTGTAACCAGGAACATTGAGTGGCCATCCCTGTCTCTCCTTAAGCTACGTTTCTGTTACAGCTATAATATCATACTGCCACATGTCTATCTGTGCCCTCAGCTCGTCTGCTTTATTTGCTATACTGGAAGGTGTGGCAAGGGGAACCCCTATCCTGGTTCTGGGTGGCAGGGGAAGAGGTGAGAGCAGAAGTGCAGGAACGGACACAATGGTGAAGGTGTTGGGGAGGGTGGGGGGGGGGGGTGCGTTCTTGGTTGAGGAAAAGGAAAGACATATGAGAAATACTGGTATGGAAGGTTGCATCCTCAGAACAGATGTGACAGATATGGAGAAACTGAGAGAATGGAATAGAGTCTTTCAGGAAGCAGGGTGTGAGGAAGTGTAATCGAGGTAGCTGCTGCAGTCAGTAACTGCTAGTGTCAGTGGGCTTATAGTGAATGTTTGTTAATAGCTTATCCCCAGAAATGGAGACAGAGAAGTCAAGGAAGGGAAGGGAAGAGTTGGAGATGGACCACGTTATGCTGAGGGAAGGGTGGAAATTGGAAGCAAAGTCGATGAAATTTTCCAGTTCAGGGTGAGAGGAGGAAACAGCACCGATACAGTCATCAATGTATCAAATAAAGAGGTGAGAGAGGGGCCTGGGTAGGACTCGAACAAAGAATGTTCCATATATTCCACAAAAATGCAGGCAGACCATGCAGGTACCCATAGCAACACCTGTTGGTTGGAGGAAGTGAATGGAATTAAAAAAGGAAGTTGTTCAATGTGAGAAAATGTTCCGCCAGGTGGAGGAGGGTGGTGGTGGATGGGGAGTGGTTGGACCTCCGTTCAAGGAAGAAATGGAGAGTGGGGGATGGAGGTGTAGAGAGATTGAACATCCATAGTGAAAAGGAAATGGTTAGGGCCAGGAAACTGAAACCTGTTAAATTGGCAGAGGGAGTCACAGATGTAGGTGGGAAGAGTCTGGCAAAGGGAGGAAAAAAAGAGTCCAGATAGGAAGAGGCCAGTTCTATGGGGCAAGAACAGGATGAAACAATGGGTCTAACAGGGCACTCTTGTCCATGGTTCTTGGGACGCAGTTAGAAGCGGGATGTGGGATTTTGGTTGGCACAGTGGCGCAGTGGTTAGCACCGCAGCCTCACAGCTCCAGCGACCCGGGTTCGATTCTGGGTACTGCCTGTGTGGAGTTTGCAAGTTCTCCCTTTGACCGTGTGGGTTTCTGCTGGGTGCTCTGGTTTCCTCCCACAGCCAAAGACTTGCAGGTTGATAGGTAAATTGGCCATCGTAAATTGCCCCTAGTGTAGGTAGGTGGTAGGAGAATGCTGGGGATGTGGTAGGGAATATGGGATTAATGTAGGATTAGTATAAATGGGTGGTTGTTGGTCGGCACAAACTCGGTGGGCCGAAGGGCCTGTTTCAGTGCTGTATCTCTCTATGACTCTATATGCAGAGTTGAGAGACTATGAGGTTGGAGGACATGGAGGGAAGATCTCCAGAGGAGATGAAGTCAGTGACAGTCTTAGAAACAATGGTTTGATGTTCAGTGGTGGGTTCATGGTCCAGCGGGAGGTAGAAGTGTAGAAGGTGTTCCACCTCTGCTAGGTAGAGGACTGTACGGCAAACAAAAACAGCACCACCCTTGTCGGCAGGTTTCATGATAATGTCAGGGTTCCCTCTCTGTTTCTTTCTTGAACGGAAGACAGATGACTCACCATGGTACCTCTCCATTCAAGTGCAGGAAATGTTACACCTGCCCTTTTACTACCTCCTTTCTCACTGACCAAGGCCTCAAATACTCCTTCCAGGTGAAACAGCAATTTACTTGTACTTCTTTCAATTTAGTATACTGTATTCGCTGCTCTTTTACATCAGGAAGAGTAAACTCAGATTGGGTTATCGATTTGCGGAGCACCTCCATTCAGTTTGCAAGTGTGACCCCAAGCTTGCCTGTCATTTTAATTTTTCACTTCACTCCCGCTCTGACCTTTCTGTCCTCGGCCTCCTACCCTGTTCCAATGAAATTCAATGTAAGCTCGAGGAACCTCATCTTTTGATTAGGCACTTTACAGCCTTCCGGACTCAACTTTGAGTTCAACAATTTCAGATCATAACCTCTGTCCCCATTTCTTTTTTTGTTTTTGGATGGCCACTGTTGGTAATGATTTTGTATTTTCCCATTAACACCTCCTCCAGACAGATCTTTTGTTTCTTTACTTGTCCCATTACCACCCACATTTGCCTTGCACCATCATCTGCTTTGTTATTTAATCTCTCCTGTCTTCCACTCTAGCATAGATCTGTCCTTCTGTTCTTTTTCTCCCCTCCGCTTTTCTCTGCCTTTGTACTTCCTTTAAACCTCTTGGGCTAAATTTTGTAGCTAGGTTGCAGGTCCTGACATCGGGACCGGAAGCAGGTGCCACTTCCACTTGGGCAGCACGTGGCCGGCTGCACGCAATTTTCCAGCAGCCGGCCAATTAGCAGTGGGGAGGCGCGGGGCGAGGGGGCGGAGGCAGCATCAGCTGATGCCGCGGCAAGTGCTAGTGCCATATTTAAAGGGCTGCCAGCCCTGCATCTGTTGCTGGCGGCCTGCCATTGACTGATGACTGCCTGTATGCCTGGACAGCTGAACTTTTAAAGGAAATGGCAGTAGGAAAGCCCCGGGTGGCCCCACGGTTCAGCCATGCCTCCCTGCAGGCTCTCCTCCAGGCTGCAAGAGGCAGGGCAGGAGGTCCTCTTCCCCAGGGACAGAAAGAGGAGATTGGCCCATCTAACAAGCAAGTCTGGATGGAGATCGCAGAAGAGGTCAGCAGCTGTGGCGTCACCCCCCCGCCCCACCCCCAAACCTGGATCCAGCATCACAAGCGTGTCAATGACCTTAATGCCAAGGTGAGTACTTCATGCCTCTTTTCCCTTTGGGCCATGCATGTGGCAATGGGAGAGGGTGCGTTTGGTGGAGGGGGGAGTGACCACCCAGTCAGTGGCAATGGGGTCAGGAAGCAGCACATGCTGCCAGAGGCATGGCTGGATCTTGGTAAGAGGTGCCCATCTGTCATTGCTGACCCCTCACAAGCTCCCTTGAGAGTGGCCACATGCAGTAAGCATTTGTGTGTCTCCATCATGGACTGCTGGGCTCCCAGCATCATTGGTGTTGAGCTTGTTCTGTGGGGAAACTAACACTGTTCATCCATGTGCTTGCAGGAGAAGACAGCCCATAACTAGATGGAGAAATCTCATTTGGAAAGGCATGGCACACCTCGAGGGACTTCACTGGAAACATGCGGCGGCAAAGACGAGGCATTGCAGGGACCGCACAAACCTCCAAACTACTCATCTACCTGACCCTTCAAGCACCACCTGACCCTCATGTGGTAGAGTCTGCAGATCACACATTGGACTTATTAGCCATCTCAGAACCCATCAAAGTGGATTGGAAGCAAGTCATCCTCGATCCCGAGGGTTTGCCTAAGAAGAAGAAGAAGAAGATGAGGGAAAGGGGTGCCATTTCTTACCATCCTGACCCCGATGGAGAAGGAGGCATTACAGCTGGCAGGGCAGCATGTTAGCTGCTCCATTGCTGATGGTGAGGCAGGAGTGGCCATCCAAGAGGGTGAATGAGTGCAGGGGCACAAGAGTACATCTGGCATGCACGAAGCATTGTCCTCATGTGTGCATCACTGGACATATGGAGCTCCACAGTAGGAATAGAGAGGTTGCAAAAAGATATAGACAGGTTAACTGACCTGACCTAACTTATCGGGGTTCAGACTACAGGCGTTCTGTTTTATTGGTGCGGTCTCTCCTACATCTACATCATGTATTGTTAAGGGTATGCAACAAGTTTGTCCCTACAGACTTCCTTAAACGCCTTTAGTGATGTGGTCAGGTCCTGTCTTTGCTGATCAGATAGTCAAGCATTGTGTCTAATCTCCTTAGAATTTCAATGTTTTCCAATTTGGTATTGGGGGTTCAATTTGAGAATTTTCAAGGTTCTCTTTCTTGCTCAGTTCGTCCTCACTATTGCTCTGCCCCTCTACTGCTTTTACTACCTGGCACACACTTACTGGTCTGTCTAGTTCCCGACTCTGGTATCTTTTTTACATGTTAATATGGCACAATCTTTGTTTTTTCCTCCTATCTGGTGTATTTATTAAGTAGTTTACATCATTCACCCTTTTTCCTACACTATTATAGGCCACTAAACCTGGCTTTTAGAGGTTCGTCCTGCAAGGGGAACAACACCAGAACTTGGTCTCCTGGTTTAAACTCATGGACTGCAGCTTTCTTATCTGCCTGCCTTTTTATTATTTTCCTGAGGTTTTGAGGTGTTTATATGAACACACGAATTAGAAGCAGGAGTGGGCCACTCGGCCCCTCGACCCTGCTCCGCCATTCAACAAGATCATGGATGATCTAACTATAACCTAAACTCCACATTCCCGCTTACATCCAATAACCTTTCACCCCTTTGCTTATCAAGAACCTATCAACCTCTGCCTTAAAAATATTCAAAGACTCTGTTTCCACTGCCTTTTGAGGAAGAGTTCCAAAGACTCACAACCCTCGGAGAGAAATTTTTTTTCCTCATCTCTGTCTTAAATGGGTGACCCCTTATTTTTAAACAGTAACCCCGAGTTCTAGATTCTCCCACAAGCGGAAACATCCTTTCCACATCCACCCTATCAAGACCCCTCAGGACCTCATATGTTTCAATCAAGTTGCCTCTTACTCTTCTGAACTCCAACGGATACAAACCAAGCCTTTCCAACCATTCCTCATAAGACAGCCTGCCCATTCCAAGTAAACCTTCTCTGAATGGCTTCCAACGCATTTACACTGTTCCTTAAATAAGGAGACCAATACTGTACACAGTACTCACCAATGCTCCGTATAACTGCAGCATAACCTCCCTACTTTTGTATTCAATTACTCTCGTGATAAACGATAACATTCTATTAGCTTTCCTAATTACATGCTGTACCTGCATACTAACCTTTTGTGATTCATGCACTTGGACACCCAGATCCCTCTGCATCTCAGAGCTCTGCAATCTCTCACCATTTAGATAATATGCTTCTTTTTTATTCTTCCTGCCATCATGGACAATTTCACATTTTTCCACATTATACTCCATTTTCCTGATCTTTGTCCACCCATTTAACCTATCTATATCCCTTTGTAGCCCCCTTATGTCCTCTTCACAACTTACTTTCCTACCTAACTTTGTGTCATCAGCAAATTTAGCAACCATAACTTCGGTTCCTTCATCCAAGTCATTTAAATAAATTGTAAAAAGTTGAGGCCCCAGCACAGATCCCTGTGGCACGCCACTTGTTACACCTTGACAACCAGAAAATGATCTATTTATGCCTACTCTCTGTTTCTTGTTAGCTAGCCAATCTTCTATCCATGCCAATGTTACCCTCTACACCATGAGCTTTTATTTTCCGCAATAACCTTTGCTAACACACAGGCTTGGAAAAGTCTTTCCCGGAAGGGGGACATATAATTTAGTAATGAGGTCCTCTCATTTTGATCTAGGAACTTTTCCTTAATCAATTTTAAGGGGCCTCTCATCTCACGTCCAAAAATCAATTTGAATGGCTGAGAGCCTGTGGATTAATTAAGGGACTCCCTGACAGCGAACAGCAAGAAAATTATTCCTTTGTCCCAGCCACAGGGGTACTCACAACAATATGCCTGAAGCATAGTTTTTAGGGTCTGATTGTACCCTTCCAGGGCTGCTTGTGATTGTGGGTGATACGCTGAAGATTTCAGCTGGTCAATACCAAGGCTTTATATGACCTCCTGGAACATTTTGGACATGAAATTAGTTCCCTAATCAGACTGTATTTCTCTAGGGAGTCCATAGCGAGTGAAAAACTGGGTTAGCCCCTCGATTATGGCGTTGGCAGTAATTTTCCTCAAGGGTATGGCCTCTGAGACTTGGGCGGCCATATCAATGATGGTTAAAAGGTATTGACAAACCTATCTTGGTTTTGAGTAGGGGTCCCACGCAATTGATTAGAACTCAACTGAAAGCTCCCTCAAAAGCAGGAGTGGGTAACAGTGGAGCAGGGTTGATTGTAGGTTGCGGTTTCCCAAGGTATGGCAAAGCTGACAAAATTTAACCACATCTTTGTGGATTTGTGGCCTGTAAAAGTGATGGCTTATCCGGGCCTGGGTCTTTCTGATACCCACGTGCCCAGCCATAGGGATTTCATGGGCAATTCTCAGATTCTCTCTGCGATAGGTCTCCATTTTCTCATTAGGATTTCATTTTTAAAATAGTAACACTCAGGCAGTTTCTCTGCCTCTGTCTCAGAACAGGCTGTCTATACTATCCTTTTTAAATCGGGGTCTGCCTGCTGGGGCTTCAATTAAGGAGGGTCTACTGTATACCTCTCCTAAATCTCTAAAACATGTTTCAGCCAGCCAGACCTGAGTCATCTGACTGAATTACTGGCTCAACTCTCTCTGGGGGAGCTTGCTCGGCCATGGACCTTGTTATTACACAGGCAGGAAAGATTCCAGGGAGTTCCTCCTTTATTTGTTGTCTTCCTGTCCTCATTTGGCTGGTCTAAGATCACTGGGGCTGCTACCACTTTACCTCCAGCCAAATCATTGCCAAATAGCAAATCTATTCCAGTAGACGAGGAACAATCCCTACAGTAACTGGACCAGTAACTGGGTCACACTGCAGGGGTACAGACATGTATCCTCCCTTCATCCCTTTTACCAGAACCTTCGCTTTTAGTGAGCTTTGTGGTGGGTAGGTCATTCTTTTACCCAGCATGAAGGATTGAGTGGCCCCTGTGTCTCGAAGAAAAACAATAGGTTTGCCTCTCTCACTAGAGGGGTATGGGGGCACATTTCCTTTTAAAACAAAATCCTGATAGTCTTCAAGAATTTTCTCTATTTCTACCTGATTCCTGCTTGTGAATTATTACAAAATTAACTGGTTTTTCCTTTAACTTCCAGCAGTCAGCTTTCACATGCTCTGTTTTACTGCGATGGGAACACACAGGTCTGTGGAAAACATTCCTTCCCTCTGCATTTTCTTTCCTTACTGGCGGACGGTTTCTTGCATGCTCACTTTTTGTTTCCCTGTCACTCGTACTCCATCTTTTATCATTATCCCAATTTCTGTCCTTCCTGAACCTCTAGGAATTATTGTGGAAGGGTTTTCCCTGTGAAAAGGGTTTATGAGTAAACTCATGGTCATCTGCCACGGTGGCAGCTTCTCTCACCCTTGTAACTCTTTGCTCCTCAATATGGATTCTTATGTTAATTGGGATGATATTTTTTAATTCTTCTAATAGAATTACCTCTCAAACTTTCATATGGGAGGTCTAACTTGAGAGATCATATCCAGCGATCAAAAGCCATATGTTTAATTCTTTCAAACTCAATAAAAGTCTGGGCAGGTCTATTCCTAGCATTTCTAAATTTCTGTCGATAGGCTACCGGTACCAACTCATAGGCAGTTAGAATTGCCACTTTAGTTTGTTCATAGTCAGAAGAACTCTCTTATGACAACAGAGAAAACTCTGCTTTGCGGGCCCTGCCTACCAATTCGCCTTGCAGGAGGATAGTCCAATGTTCTTTTGGCCATTTTAGTCTATTAGCTATTTTCTCAAAGGAAATAATATAAGACTCAACCTCCTCCTCATTAAATTTTGGCACTAGTCTTGAGTGTCCCATAATGTCAAAGTTCTTCTCCAAATTGAGGATAAGGTTTGAGTGGATGGTGGCATTCTCACCTTGTGTTTGCAGCCTTTCTAACTCAACCTTCTTCACTGCTGCCTCTCTTTCCTCTGCAATTGTATTTCCTCTCTTTTCAACTGAAACTGTCATTCCTCTTTTTCCTTTTGATACTGCAATTCTCTTTCCTCTTTTTCCTTTTGAAATTGCATTTCCTCTCTTTTCAACTGAATTCTAGATAGGGTTATTTTCTCAGACTCAGATTCCATGTTTCTTTCTTCTGGTTTTGGGGTAAGATCAAAATGGCTAGCTAGATTCTTCACTATTTCAGGTTTCTTTGTTTTTTTGTTTGAAAGTGACTCCCACCTGGGCAGCTATTTTAAAAAAAAATCTACAATACGTAATTGATTTAACTTATCATGGGATGTCTCTCCCTGCTCTACAAACTCTTTAGCATTAAATATGGTCATGTCTTTTGTTTCTAGCACTGTAGAGAAGAAAAAAATATGAGAACACCTGTTTATTCAATTTTACAGTTTTAGAGGTCAATTTTCCTCCCTTTACTAAATCTCTCTTTTAATATGATTTTTCAGAAATTCCGGCTTCAAGGCCCCAATTTGTTATGGGCAGGTGGGAAATGGGGTGGCTCGTTTCCACTTGGCACCTCTCAACTGACTGCAGATAGCGTTTTAGTTAAACTCATGGTAGCCCCTGTGCTTTGTTTGCCAAATGAAGGATAGTGACAGGTTTTCTTGTAGGTTTGAAACAGAAGATTGAATATTTATTGAACAATAATCACGCAAAATGATCACAACACCACCCATGCACACATTCACTCTCACATGCCCACTCAAGAAAAGATAGATAAAAGGTAAACGGTAAGAGGCGTTAAAGTTCAGGGCGTAAAAGACTGCTGTTTTCAGGAAAAACCTGTGGAATCCTCATGGAAGGTAAGTTTTTAATGTTGCAGGCCTGTTTGCTGGTTGTCTTGCACTTGCTGGGATGCTGAAGTCTTCTGGCTGTTAACACTTCAGTTTGAAGACAGTGCTGGTATTTCTTAGTTCAATTTTCACAGGTGGAAGAGTTGTTTAGAAGTCACTCTCTTATTTCCCTGCTGCAATTGGTTGCAAACTCACCTCAGCAGGGTTCATCTGTCTTAGCTGGAATTGATTTCTCTCTCTCTCAGCCTTGTGCTGGAATTAAAGATGGCTTCTGATGTTCTCTTTGTGGCTAGAGATTTCTGGTTGACGTCCTGATGTTCTCTTTTGTTCTCCAACAAAGGTTACTTTTACAGATAAATTCATTAAGTGTTAGTCTCACCCATGTGACTTTAGATTTCAGTTCCTGAGGGCTATACATTAACTTCTGAAAACAGTCTATTTTGATAAATTAGGTATTTTAGACACTGTATTGTAACAATTGTAGCTGGATACGGGGCGGTGAGAGTGCCTTTGTTTTAGCTCATTTGGATAGCTCACATTCAATGCAGATGGAATTAATGAGTTTTAGTTCTAGCAGACATGAATGTGTATTTTAGTGCAGGAGAAAGGGGATGTCATGTGACCTTGCCCTCCATCTTGTTGAAGGCAAGTGTTCCAGTCTTTTAAAATGTTTGTTTTAAAATAACTCTCCAGTTTATTTTTTATATTTCCATTGCTGCATTTCCCATGATCATGACAGAACTGATAATGCTTTTGTTGAGAGCATTGAAATAGTTCTCACTAAAGGTAATAAAGGCATGGATGAGAGTTTCAGCAGCAGATGAGCTGAGGCAGGGATGAAGAATGGGGCTATTACCGAGGTGGAAGTAGCGATCTTGAAGATGGAGAGGATATGACGTTCAATAGGATGCCAAGGTTGCGAACAGTGTAATTCAGCCTCAGACAATAGCCAGGGAGGAGGATGCAGTCTGGACCTTAGGCTATGGAAATCAGTCCCTTAACCTATCAGTCTCTCCACCTCTCTCCTCCTTTAGATGCTCCTTAAAACTTACCTCTGACTGAACTTTTAAACACCTGTCCTAATATCTCCATCTTTGGCTCAATATGAATTTTTGTCTTTATGCTCCTGTGAAATGCATGGGATGTTTTCCTGTGTTAATGGTGCTATATAAATGTAAATCGTACTTGTATGTTTTGTGTGATAATGAAACTGTGTTACTGTCTCATCCCTGGCAAGGCTCGTTTGCGTCCACTTTCTGCTATCAGTTGGTGCAACGACCTAGTTGATCCAACCCAACTTCAAAGATCATCAGGGACCCCATGCAACAAATATAGCCCATGATAAACATACAACCTTGCCAATTGTGTGATAAATAGTTGCTGTCTCATATGTATAGAATATGGAATTTATTAAAGTTACTTGATTATAAAAACCCAAATGAAACTGCTGTCCTGTGAACCACCTGCATTTAGAAAAAGTCAGTGTGCCTTTCCTCAGTATTAGGAACTGTCAATTTAAAAATAGCAACTCCCACTACTAACTTCATCTGAGCTTTCTGTAGTATCAGTACCTCAAATAAATTATATCTGCATTACATGATTGACACTAAATACTCAAACATTGTGTTGCTTTCTCCCAGTATCCTCCATATCACCTTTAATTATAATTAAATTATAAAGCTACCTATAGGTATAAATAATTAAAACAATATACATTTAATTGCTTGCGAACATCAATTATAAAACAAATAACATCGAATAAAGCAAACATCTGTACCATTTACTAATAACTAGCAGGGATGCACAACACATCATTGCATTCTCTTCAACCACTACCAACCAAATGCTGGAATCATATTTTTTTTTATTCATTCATGGGAAGTGGGCGTCACTGGCTATTCCAGCATTTATTGCCCATCCCTAATTGCCCTTGAGAAGGTGGTGGTGAGCTGCCTTCTTGAACCGCTGCAGCCCATGTGAGGTAGGTACACCCACAGTGCAGTTAGGAAGGGAGTTCCAGGATTTTGACCCAGCAACAGTGAATGAAAGGCGATATAGTTCCAAGTCAGGATGGTGTGGAACTTGGATGGGAACTTGCAGGTAGTGATGTTCCCATGCATCTGCTGCTCTTGTCCTTCGAGGTGGTAGCGGTCGCGAGTTTGGAAGGTGCTGTCTAAGGAGCCTTGGTGCGTTGCTGCAGTGCATCTTGTAGATGGTACACACGGCTGCCACTGTGCGTCGGTGGTGGAGGGAGTGAATGTTTGTAGATGCGGTGCCAATCAAACGGGCTGCTTTGTCTTGGATGGTGTCGAGCTTCTTGATTGTTGGAGCTGCACCCATCCAGGCAAGTGGAAAGTATTCCATCACACTCCTGACTTGTGCCTTGTAGATGGTGGACAGGCTTTGGGGAGTCAGGAGGTGAGTTACTCGCTGCCGGATTCCTAGCCTCTGACCTGCTCTGGTAGCCACGGTATTTATATGGTTAATCCAGTTCAGTTTCTGGTCAATGGTAGCCCCTAGGATGTTGATAGTGGGGGATTCAGCGATGGTAATGCCATTGAATGTCAAGGGGAGATGGTTAGAATCTCTCTTGTTGGAGATGGTCATTGCCTGGCACTTGTGTGGCGCAAATGTTACTTGCCACTTATCAGCCCAAGCCTGGATATTGTCCAAGTCTTGCTGCATTTCTACACGGACTGCTTCAGTATTTGAGGAGACGCGAATGGTGCTGAACATTGTGCAATCATCAGCGAACATCCCCACTTCTGACCTAATGATTGAAGGAAGGTCATTGATGAAGCAGCTGAAGATGGTTGAGCCTAGGACACTACCCTGAGGAACTCCTGCAGTGATGTCCTGGAGCTCAGATGATTGACCTCCAACAACCACAGCCATCTTCCTTTGCGCTAGGTATGACTCTAACCAGCAGAGAGTTTTCCCCCTAATTCCCATTGACTCCAGTTTTGCTAGGGCTCCTTGATGCCATATTCGGTCAAGTGCTGCCTTGATGTCAAGGGCAGTCACTCTCACCTCAGCTCTTGAGTTCAGCTCTTTTGTCCATGTTTGAACCAAGGCTGTAATGAGGTCAGGTGCTGAGTGGCCCTGTCGGAACCCAAACTGGGTATCACTGAGCAGGTTATTGCTAAGCAAGTGCTGCTTGATGGCATATATACTGTCGCTGAATATTATGCAGCCCTTTTTCTAACTTTTGAATTTAAAAAAACTCCTTGAAATTGATGATTTGTGGGGTACAAGTCCAGAACATTGGCAGTTCTCTGGTATCTTGCTTTAATCGTCATTTTTCATCTGAGAATCCAAATAGGAAGAATGAGATGTGGCTGTGGGTAGTATCACAATCACATCTTCTCTTCACCTCACATCTCACATGCACATTTCTACTGGGTCAAAACAAAAATCCTTATTGTTACCTGAATGGTCAAAGCAGCAAAATCAGCTGAGCACCATACTGCTGTGCTGCCTTTTACTCACCGAGTCATTAGAGAAGTTTCTGCATTGTTACCATCGTGTTCTGCTCTGCCACAGAAAAAAGATTACAAAAATTCCTCAGCTGAAATGTAAGTATACATTTTAATAACTAAATTTTGGAAGATACAATTGCTAAATGGAATACTGAATCGGAATTTGTTAAACACATGTTGAAGGTATCCACCAGTGTAATAACCCTTGCACAAATCAGGTTCCCGATCTCTTGCACTGAGAGTAAATAGGAAATTTAACAACTTCTTAGGCAGTATCCTTTCTTTTCTTCCCCCAGTTTTGACTCATGCTGGAATACCGATACGCACCGTCAACGTTCAGGCAAGTTACTATTTGCCATTTGTCTTGTTTGGACGAGAACAATGAATTTTGGCAGCTTGTTCTCTAACATGGGAGCAACAAGGCCCAATCAGTCTTCAACAGACATGCACACAGACACACGTGCTTATCACAAGCACTCACTGGCTAGTGGTCAAGTTCAGGGACCCCGGTTTATGTTTGTCCTCTCAACCTCCCGACCCAGGGTATTGAGACCGACAGCAACACGCCCGAGCAGTGGGCTGAGAGCGGGGCAGTCCAGTATCCCCTGCCTGGCTGTGTGTGCTGGAGTTAGGTCCGTGTATACCTTTGACAGCTACAATTAGGCATTGAGTTAGTGCTGGAGGAGTGCCCTGCTGCAACCAATGGGTTCGGGGCACCACCTGGAGCTGCACATGTTTACACAGAGAGGGCGGAGAGCATTCCGCCGGTACGCAGGGGAAATCTCAAGGAAAACACGGAAACACTCAAACCGGATTCAGCATTGGACTCGGAAAGAATGAATAGCTTGCAAATGAATCAGGCTTTATCCGTCTTTCTGCACGGATCTGAGTACTTATTTTTTACCAGCGGAGTGTTCAAGTGATCATTAAATGGGTTAAAATAACATAGGGAGAGAAAAAGTATCTATTTAATACTTATTTTACTCGGAGTGAAGAAATGCGTTTGAATTGGAGAAGTCAAATGATCTCAACTTTTTAATCTTCCATTCAAATTATTACTTTGCTTCTTTATATTACAATTATTCAGGAAGAATCTCAGTTCTAACTAACTTGTTCATTTGGGCTTCACTTTATAGTTTCATTTTCTCAAGAATCATCGTAGTTTTAAAGTAATGGATCAGTCATTCCGCCGTTTTTGTCGAATTCCACTCCTCATTTTACAAGTTGCAATGTCAGCTTTGCGAAGGCTATGAAAACAAACAACTCTGCCCTGAACGCCGGGCGGTTTGCGGCTTGGGTTTAAAAAATATATATTTTAACTTTAATTATTTTGCAGTTGCATCTTTGCATCTGATTACTTACAATAGAAAGAAGTAAAAGGGGGAGAAAGGTCGCGATGCAAGCTCGCCGTTCTGCAAAGAGGTCGATTTTGGGCAGCCGGGTTTGCGCTCCGAGTCCGGCCGGGGATGGGCAGCTCATCCCCGGGGTGATCCAGGCGTTCAAATGCCAAAGCAAGGAGTCCGGGGGCCGGTGCAACCTCTACACGGTGATGCTGGAGGATGGCACCTTGAGGGAATACCCGGAGGAGGAGATTGTGGTGGTGGGACCCGGCTTCCACAACCACAGCAACAAAGTGCAGCTGAAATGCAGAGAGAAGGTGTGTAACTGGATGTGAATGTGAACTGGAAATGTGCCTGGTTTGTGTCTGTGTTTGCAATCCTGCGCATCCTAATATTGCCACACCACTAACAAGAGGCAAAAGCAGCAACACCGACAACACCGGCCATCTGCTGAGATGCAGCGACTGCAGCCCACCCGACCCACTGCTCACTGCTTCCGGGACATTTGGAGGCTTCAAACCCTCAGTGCTGTCCTGTGGACCTCAGGAGGGCGGGTCATTCATTCTTCTGATGACCCCGGATAGTTAGTTAGAAAGGTTAATTCCCTAACCCATCACAGATCTCAGTGTTATTTGGTAATAGCTGGACCTTAATCCTAACCTATCTGCTGTTGGGTTTTCTTTATGTTTGTCTTCAACAGTGACACCAAGTCAGAGTAATCCCCAGCAGCCTTTTATGAAATATTAGAGTTTACATTTCATGCAGGGACCATTTTTTGTAAGAGTCGTGAAAGCGATCAGCATCTTAAACAGATGCAAAGGAGAGAGAGAGAGTGGAAAGTGCAGTGTTTGGGTCGGGTTTGCAAATGGTTTGCCCTCTTGCGATGTCCACCTGTGCAGTGGAGCCAGGGCACCCACCAGGAGCTTTCGGAGAAAGTGCAGCAGCTCCGTTACACACGTAGCAGAAAACATGCAGGAACGTAAATAAAAAGCCATCGGAAAGCCCAGAAAATTCGCGCCAAAATTCTGTGATCGGAGATGCAATGTTTTTTCCCCTTCCCATTTAGCAACCTTGGGTTTTTGTCGAGCAGCCGCAGTATGTGGCGTGCTTGTTTACTGGAGATGTAATTAAACTCTGCAATTAATCAAGCCTTGATTGAATGAAAGACAAGCACCCTGGGGTGCGGCTGTGGTTTAGCTGATGTTTCTTCCACTATGTCCTCCAACACAACCTAGAAGAATGAAGAGGGAAGGGCCTAATAAACCAAAATAGTTGAATATGCAATGTCCATCATTCCTGGTCTTTTGGCCTGGGCACAAGCAAAGGGCATGACCCTGGGTTTCACTTCTCCTGTCTTTGTCAGTTTGTACTCCTTGGAGCTGTAAGGTAAAAACGCTCACTGTTGCAGTTGAGGAATATATTTGTTTACTAACATAAAGGAAATATTTCTTCAGGGAAATGTAATAAAATAGCATACATGGTACAGTGCAATGTATAAAGTGTCAGTTTTGATCAGTATTAATGCAGTGGTTGATAGTATTTCCTGTTACATTGGCATAGAAGTATGTAGTTGGAATAAAGCTAGATGTCTTATGAAAATGACTCTCAGGATCACTGGGAACATAAGGGACTTTTGAGATACATGTTGATGTACCTTTCTTGTTTATGATGTTTGACAACAATATTGTAACTTATTATTTATGAATATTGTATGCTGTTTGGATTTAGTGTTATGGGACCAGAATCTTAAACTTCTTGAATATAACTCCTGTAAACACAGGAAACGCTAAGGACTAACAAAGACCGTCAAAGTTCAGCCCTCCAATTAATTAACTCTCCTATCACAGCACCCAAACATATCTGGGGACATGTGCCAAAATTTGGAGAGCTGTCCTAAGTAACAGCCTGACATACTCACATAATTATCCCTTTCAGCCAATATCCCAGATGTCGTCTTTATCATCCCTGGGTATGTCCTACCCACTGGCAGGACAGATCCACCAGAGGCCACGCACAGTGGTATACATTTGGGAGGGAGTGGGCCTGGGAGTCCTGAACATTGATGCTGGATCCCATGAAGTCTCATGGCATCAGGTCAAGCTAGAGCAAGGAAATCTCCTGCTGTTTACCACCTACATGATAGTCCTCAATGTTGAACACCATTTGAAAGCAGCACTAAGGGCTGCAAGGGCACAGAATGGGGGATTTCAGTGTTCATCAGCAAGAGTAGCCTGGTAACACCATTCTTGGCTGAGTCCTGAAGGACAGAGCCAGCAGATTGGGCCTGCAGCAGGTGACGAGAGAACCAACACTAGGGGAAAACCTAATTGAACTCGTCCTCACCAGTCGACCAGTCTGGAAGTGCATCTGTCCATGACCGTATTGGTAGGAGTGACCACCGCAGTCCTTGTGGAATTGAAGTCCCATCTTCACACTGAGGACATGCACCTTTGTGTTCTGTGGCACTACCACTGTGCTAAATGGGATAGATTAAGAACTGATTTAACAACTTAAAACTGGGCATGCATTTTTTTTATTCATTCATGGGGTGTGGGCGTCACTGGCTATGCCAGCATTTATTGCCCATCCCTAATTGCCCTTGAGAAGATGGTGGTGAGCTGCCTTCTTGAACCGCTGCAGTCCATGTGAGGTAGGTACACCCACAGTGCTGTTAGGAAGGGAGTTCTAGGATTTTGACCCAGCGACAGTGAAGGAACAGCGATATAGTTCCAAGTCAGGATGGTGTGTGACTTGGATGGGAACTTGCAGGTGGTGATGTTCCCATGCATCTGCTGCTCTTGTCCTTCCAGTTGGTAGAGGTCACGGGTTTGGAAGGTGCTGTTGAAGGAGCCTTGGTGCGTTGCTGCAGTGCATCTTGTAGATGGTACACACTACTGCCACTGTGCATCGGTGGTGGAGGGAGTGAATGTTTGTGGATAGTGTGCCAATCAAGCGGGCTGCTTTGTTCTGCATGGTGTTGAGTGTTGTTGGAGCTACACCCATCCAGGCAAGTGGAGAGTATTCCATCACACTCCTGACTTGTGCCTTGTAGATGGTGGACAGGCTTTGGGGAGTCAGAAGGTGAGTTACTCGCCTCAGGATTCCTAGCCTCTGACCTGCTCTTGTAGCCACCGGCCGTCCATGTCTCCGTTATAAAGACGTCTGCAAACGCGACATGAAATCGTGTGACATTGATCACAAGTCGTGGGAGTCAGTTGCCAGCATCCGCCAGAGCTGGCGGGCAGCCATAAAGACAGGGCTAAATTGTGGCGAGTCGAAGAGACTTAGTAGTTGGCAGGAAAAAAGACAGAGGCGCAAGGGGAGAGCCAACTGTGCAACAGCCCCAACAAACAAATTTCTCTGCAGCACCTGTGGAAGAGCCTGTTACTCCAGAATTGGCCTTTATAGCCACTCCAGGCGCTGCTTCACAAACCACTGACCACCTCCAGGCGCGTATCCATTGTCTCTCGAGATAAGGAGGCCCAAAAGAAAGAAAAGAAAAAGAATTTATATGACTACTCCAGTTCAGTTTCTGGTCAATGGTAGCCCCTAGGATGTTGATTGTGGGGGATTTAGCGATGGTAATGCCAAGGGGAGATGGTTAGATTCTTTCTTGTTGGAGATGGTCATTGCCTGGCACTTGTGTGGCGCAAATGTTACTCGCCACTTATCAGCTCAAGCCTGGATATTGTCCAGGTCTTGCTGCATTTCTACACGGACTGCTTCAGTATTTGAGGAGTTGCGAATGGTGCTGAACATTGTGCAATCATCAGCGAACATCCCCACTTCTGACCTTATGATTGAAGGAAGGTCATTGATGAAGCAGCTGAAGATGGTTGGGCCTAGGACACTACCCTGAGGAACTCCTGCAGTGATGTCCTGGAGCTCAGATGATTGACCTCCAACAACCACAGCCATCTTCCTTTGTGCTAGGTATGACTCCAACCAGCAGAGAGTTTTCCCCCTGATTCCCATTGACTCCAGTTTTGCTAGGGCTCCTTGATGCCATATTCGGTCAAATGCTGCCTTGATATCAAGGGCAGTCACTCTCACCTCAGCTCTTGAGTTCAGCTCTTTTGTCCATGTTTGAACCAAGGCTGTAATGAGGTCAGGTGCTGAGTGGCCCTGGCGAAACCCAAACTGAGCATCACAGCAGGTTATTGCTAAGCAAGTGCTGCTTGATGGCACTGTTGATGACACCTTCCATCACTTTACTGATGATTGAGAGTAGACTGATGGAGCGGTAATTGCATGAGGTGTTGTGAGCTATCAGCAGTGGCAGAATTGTATTCCATCTCATGTTGTAGCCTCATGTCCCGGCATATCCCTTGCGCAACCATTGCCATCAGGCCAAGGGACCAATCCTGGTTCAATGAGGAGTGTAGAAGAGCATGCCTGGAGTAGCACCAGATGTAACGAAAAATGAGGTGCCAACCTGGTGAAGCTACATCCCCGGGGCTACACACATGCTAAACAGCTGAAGCAGCATGCTATAAGAAAGCGATAAGCAATCCCACAAATAGTGGATCAGGTGAAAACTGTGCAGTCCTGCCACATCCCATTGTGAATGTGGTGGACAATTAAACACCCAACTGGAGGAGGAGGCTCCATGAACATTCCGAACCTCAATGATGGCAGAGCCCAGCCTGTCAGTGCAAAAGACCAGGCTGAAGTGTGGATGGTCTTCCTCCTGAAGTTCCCATTATTACAGAAGTCAGTCTTTAGCCAGTTCAATTCACTCCACATAATACCAGGAAATGGCTGAGCTCACTGGATGCAGCAAAGGCTCAGGGCCCTAACAACATCCCAAGCTGTAATGCTGAAGACCTCTGCTCCAGAACTAGTCATTCCTCCAGCCAAGCTGTTCCACTACGACTAGAACACTGGTATCCACCTGACAATGTGGAAAATTGCCCAGGTATGTTCTCTCTACAAAAAGCAGGGCAGATCCAGTCAGGTCAGTTACTGCCCCATCAGTCTACTCTCAGTCATCAAAGTGATGGAAGGTGTTGTTGATACTGTGATCACACGGCACTTACACAGCAATAACCTGCTCACCGATGTTCAGTTTGGGTTTTGCCAGGACCACTTGACTCCAGACCTCATTACAGCCTTGGTTCAAACATGGACAAAAGAACTGAATGCCATAGGTGAGGTGAGAATGACTGCCACTGACATCACAGCAGCATTTAACCAAGTGTGACATCAAGGAGCCCTAGCAAAATTGAAGTCAGAGGGAAAGCTGTCCATTGGTTGCAGTCACACCTAGCAGAAAGACAGAATGTGGTTCGAGGCCAATTATCTCAGCCAGAACATCACTGCAGGAAATTCTCAAGATAGTGTCCTAGGATGAATCATCTTTAGCTGTTTCATGAATGACCTTCCCTCCATCATAAGGTCAGAAGTAGGGATATTCACTGATTGCACAGTGTTCAGTGCCATTCACAATTCCTCAGATATTGAAGCAGTCCGTGTTGGCATGCAGCAAGACCTGGACAACATTCAGGCTTGGGCTGATAAGTGGCAAATGACATTCATGCCACACAAGTGTCAGGCAATAACCATCTCCAACAAGAGAGAATCTAGCCATCTCCCCTTGACATTCAATGGCATTACCATTATCGGATCTCCCACCAACATCCTGGGGCTTACCATTGACCAGAAACCTAACTGGACTAGCTACATAAATTCTGTGGCTACGACAGCAGGTCAGAGGCCTGTCCACCATCTATAAGGCACAAGGCAGGAATGTGATGGAATACTCTCCACTTGCCTGGATGAGCGCAGTTCGAACTACACTCAAGAAGCTTGACACCATCCAGAAAAAAGCAGTCTGTCCATCACCTTAAACACTCACTTCCTCCACCGCCACTGCACAGTGGCAGCAGTGTACCATCTACAAGATGTACTGTAGCAATGCACAAGGCTTCTTTGACAGCACCTCCCAAACTGCCAACCTCTAACCACTATCGCCTAGAAGAACGCATGGGAACACCACTTCTGAGTTCCCCCTCCAAGTCACACTGCCCTGGATTGGAAATATATCATCGTTCCTGCATCATCACTGGGTCAGAATCCTGGTACTCCCCACCTAAGAGCAGTATGGGTGTACCTATACCACAAGGATTGCAGCAGTTCAAGAAGGCGGCTCACCACCATTTTCTCAAGGGTAAATAGGGATGGGCATTAAACACTGGCCTTACCAGCGATGCGCACATCCCATAAATGATTAAAAATTCTGAATATTCCAACTATTTTGCTCTGCTGTCTTTTCTGCATGTTTTTGTGATTTTGTTCTATATATATCTGGAATGGCTTGAATACCAGTGTCATGTACACTATTTATATTGAAAAGCTACTATAAAAATAAGGGTAATTATGCTGTGGATACAATATTGTGGCTCAGAGTGTTGAAGCATCAATGAGTTGTGACATTTATTGGTAGGATGGAGGTTTGGGCTTTTCATACATGACATAGTTGCATGTTGCATGCTCAAAGGGAGGGTACAATTGAAGGGACGGTTGTGCAAGGTTGCTCTGGCACAATATTTTTATAGCACAGATCTGGAGTGTAGAACAATACTGGTGGAAACTTGGCAGAAAGTCTTCAGCCTGTTTTCTCAGTTGGTGAAGGTGTTTTGTAGAAAGAATTAATTAAATTAAAAATCTTGGAATTATCCAGAAGCATTTAATCTCTAATTAAAAGTTTGATATTGTAATCCTGTATAACATGCATATAGAGCATTTACAAGGTGTGCATTTTCTACAGTGTCTGTATTGTTGATTTGCAAACAGACTACTCGGCAGCATCTCATTTGGATGTTAAATACAAGCCTGCCGCTGTCTTTTTCAGTAGCACTGTTTTTGAAGAATTTCAACAGTGCATTGCTAAAACCAGCTTCTACAGAATGCAAGGATACCTCCCTTTTGAGCTCTTTAAAATCAGTACTGAGAAGGTTACTTAATATTTCCCACTAAGTTGGAAATTTCTCATTGCCTTTGTTAGACCTATAACCTGTCCTACAAGAGTAGGGGCAGTACAGGACCTAATCCTAGGGAATGAAGCTGGACAAGTTGTAGAAGTGTCAGTAGGGGAGCATTTTGGGGATAGTGACCATAACTCTGTAAGATTTAAGGTAGTTATGGAAAAGGACAAAGACGGGCCTGAAATAAAGGTACTGACTTGGGGGAAGGCTGATTTCAATATGATAAAAGAGGATCTGGCCAAAGTGGATTGGGAGCAGCTACTTGTAGGAAAGTCTACATCAGACCAGTGGGAGTCATTCAAAGAGGAAATAGTGAAAGTCCAGAGCCAGCATGTTCCCATGAAGGTGAAGGGAAGGACCAACAAGTCCAGGGAACTCTGGATGTCAAGGGATATAGAAGATTGGATCAGGAAAAAAAGGAGGCTTATGGCAGATTTGGAGTGCTGAAAACAGCAGAGGCACTAGAGGATGATAGGAAGTGTAGGGGGGTACTAAAAAAAGTAATCAGGAGAGCGAAGAGGGGACATGAAAAAACACTATCGAGCAAGATAAAGGAAAATCCTAAGGCGTTTTATAAGTATATTAAGGGCAAGAGGATAACCAGGGACAGAGTGGGGCCCATTAGGGACCAAAGTGGCAATCTGTGTGGAGCTGGAGGACATAGGTGAGGTTTTAAATGATGACTTTGCATCTGTGTTTCCTATGGAGAAGGACGATGTAGGTGTAGAGATCAGGAATGGGGATTGTGATATACTTGAACATATTAGCATCGAAAGGGAGGAAGTATTAGCTGTTTTAGCAGGCTTAAAAGTGGATAAATCCTCAGGCCCAGATGAGATGTATCCCAGGTGGTTATGTGAGGCAAGAGAGGAGATTGCAGGGGCTCTGACACAAATTTTCAGATCCTCTCTGGCCACAGGAGAGGTGCCAGAGGACTGGAGGACAGTGAATGTGGTACCATTATTCAAGAAGGGTAGCAAGAATAAACCAGGTAATTACAGGCCGGTGAGTCTAACATCGGTGGTTGGGAAAATATTGCAAAAAATTCTGAGGGACAGGATTAATCTCCGCTTGGAGAGGCGGATTATTCAGGGATAGTCAGCATGGCTTTGTCAGGGGGAGATTGTGTCTAACTAACTTGATTGAATTTTTCGAGGCGGTGACTAGATGTGTGGGTGAGGATAAAGTAGTTGATGTAGTATACATGGACTTCAGTAAGGCTTTTGCTAAGGTCCTGCATGGAAGATTGATTAAGAAGGTAAGAGCCCATGGGATCCAGGGCAATTTGGCAAAGTGCATCCAAAATTGGCTTCGTGGCAGGAGGCAGAGGGTGATGGTCGAGGGTTGTTTTTGCGAGTGGAAGCCTGTGATCAGTGGTGTACCGCATGGATCGGTGCTGGGACCCTTGCTGTTTGTAGTGTACATTAATGATTTAGACGTGAATATAGGAGGTATGATCAGTAAGTTTGCAGATGCCACGAAAATTGGTGTGTCGTAAATAGTGAGGAGGAAAGCAGGACGATGTAGATGGGCTGGTAAGATGGGCAGAGCAGTGGCAAATGGAATTTAATCCTGAGAAGTGTGAGGTGATGCATTTTGGGAGGACTAACAAGGCAAGGGAATATACAATGGATAGTAGGACCCTAGGAAGTACAGAAGGTCAGCGGGATCTTGGTGCACTTGTCCATAGATCACTGAAGGTGGCAGCACAGGTAGATAAGATGGTTAGGAAGGCATATGGGGTACTTGCCTTTATCAGCCGAGGCATAGAATGTAAGAGCAGGGAGGTTATGATGGAGCTAATAAAATGCTAGTTAGGCCACGGCTGGAGTACTGTGTACAGTTCTCGGCAGCACACTATAGGAAGGATGTGATTGCACTGGAGAGGGTGCAGAGGAGATTCACCAGAATGTTGCCTGGCCTGGAGCATTTCAGCTATGAAGAGAGACTGAAAAGGCTAGAGTTGTTTTCCTTAGAGCAGAGAAGGCTGAGGGAGGACACGATTGAGGTATACAAAATTATGAGGGGCATTGATAGGTTAGATAGGAAGAAACTTTTTCCCTTAGCGGATGGGTCAATAACCAGGGGGCATAGATTTAAGGTAAGGGGAGGGAGGTTTAGAGGGGATTTGAGAAAAAAAAATTTCACCCAAAGGGTGTTTGGAGTCTGGAACGCACTGCCTGAAGGGGTGGTAGAGGCAGGAACCCTCACAACATTTAAGCAGTATTTAGATGAGCACTTGAAACGTCATAGTATACAGGGCTACGGGCCAAGTGCTGGAACATGGGATTGGAATAGTTAGGTGCTTGACGGCCGGCACAGACACAATGGGCTCTATGACCAGCTGTGGTAGTTCATGGAGGCCTGTCTTCTTGCGTTGCCCCATGCTTGTGCAGTAGTGCCCCTCAAGCTATATATTACCAACTGTATCTCTCTAATGGGGAGAGATGCCTATGGTCCTTTAGACTACGGCTAGAACAACAACTCATACAGGCATAAGTTCGCTTTCTATCACATCTATGGATTTTTACAAACTCTTTGTGTCCTTTACCTTGATCTTTACTCCCTTCCATGACTGTAATCTCTGGGATATGAACTGAAGCACAGAGGCAAATGGAGTAGCAGGACTGCTGAGGCACATTGGTGAATCATAAGAGCCACTTGGCTGTACAAAGCTTTGAGATTGCATTGAAGCAACAGAACTGGGATGTCAATCTTGGTTCAGCGCCATGAGCTGGATTTGTAAGTTAGCTCAGTAACCAGTAAAAAGACCCACCATGGTGGACTTCCAGCAGGCTGCTTTTAACAGTAAATATGTGGCATTTCTGCTCACATAAGAGAGATAATCAACTCACTTTATTTTTACACTAATGATGGGTGCCTTTGCCTGTCTTGATGCTCCTATGCAGTGCTACCCCAGTGGTTACAGCATCGCTACATTGGAAGCCTGCCCACTATCCTTAATAAGACGGCGAACATGGAAGTGGTCAGTTAGGAGGCTGCCTTCTGAAAGATTGCGCTGCCAGTAAGGGTAGGCTCAGGATCCTCATTTGATCCCAACACAGGGGTCCTGAAGCCCATGGGAAAATGCAGCCGTTTTATTGGGGTGTCAACATCTGTGGGACACATACCCCTTAAGGGCTTGGTGCCTGTAATTGATGAATGCAAGTTTATATACCATGGCGGTTGTAGATTTCCAGAAAACCTTTGATAAAGTTCTTCATGAAATACTGCTACTTGGAAGCAAATAGTACAGAAATTCAAGTTATTTGAAGTTTATTTTAAGGATCCACATGGACTCGATGGGTCGAGTCGGCTCCTTCTGTGTCGTAAATGACTCGATGGCTGGAATTTTACCCGCCCCCCCCCCCTTTGGGAGTGGGCTGAAGGTGGGGCAGGGGAGGGGGGGGTGCTGTAAAATTGAGTGGGAGATGGGGGGTGCAGTTCCCGTCGCCTTTCTGCCCCCGCTGCAATTTTACAATTGCAATTGTCCACTTTGGCAGGAAGAATAAAAAAGAAGCATATTATCTAAACGGTGAGAGATTGCAGAGCTCTGAGATGCAGAGGGATCTGGGTGTCCTAGTGCATGAATTGCAAAAGGTTATTTTGCAGGTACAGCACGTAATTAGGAAAGCTAATAGAATGTTATCGTTTACCGCGAGGGAAATTGAATACAAAAGCAGGGAGGTTATGCTTGAGCTATACAGTGCATTGGTGAGACCACGTCTGGAGTACTGTGTACAGTGCTGATCTCCTTATTTAAGGAAGGATGTAAATGCGTTGGAGGCAGTACAGAGAAGATTTACTAGACTAATATCTGGAATGGGCAGGCTGTCTTACAAGCCTATCCTGTCCAATCTGTCCTCGTATCAGCTGGAATTTAGAAGGGTAAGAGGCGACTTGATTGAAACATATAAGATCCTGAGGAGTCTTGACAGGGTGGTTGTGGAAAGGATGTTTCCTCTTGTGGGAGAATCTCGAACTAGGGATCACTGTTTAAAAATAAGGGGTCACCCATTTAAGACAAAGATGAGGAGAAATATTTTCTCTCAGAGGGTCATGAGTCTTTGGAATTCTCTTTCTCAAAAGGCAGTGGAAGCAGAGTCTTTGAATATTTTTAAGGCACAGGTAGATAGATATGCAAGGGGGTGGAAGGTTATTCGGGGTAGGTGGAAATGTGGAGTAATCAATTTTGCCATGAACTTATTGAATGGTGGAGCAGGCTCAAAGGGCCGAGTGGCCTACTCCTGCTCCTAATTTGTATGTTTGTATGACAAACGGCCCAGCCGCACCAGGCCAACTAAGGCCCTTAAGTGGCCAATTAATTGCGACATAAGGACCTCCTCCCGCCACCATGATATATTACTAGAGGTGAACGGGGGGCTCAGCACCTCAGGAGGCTGCTCAGTAAAACCTGTGCCCCAGTGAGTCGTTCCCCCCTTCCCCCGCCCAACAGCACAAGCCACCCCCACTGGAGCACTGAGCCCCCCCGCCCCCCCTCACCCACCATGCTGGGCCCAGCCATTTGTCTCCTGCAAGGCCCCACACACTTATCTCAATTCTGGGGCCTCCTCCATTGTTCCTCCTCTCGCTACCCCACTGGCTGCAGCATGGCTGGTGGAAGGCTACTGGCGGAAGATTGCAGATGGCCTTGCAGGATGACTTTAAGCAGATCTGGGTCTTGAGGGCCTGGCTTTGGACTGCACCACCTGGGCATGGGTGGCAGCAGTCTGAGCTGGCTGGCTGACAGGCAACAGCAAGGGCATTGGCGGAGTGGCAGTGGTGGGAGCACAAACGCTGTCTTCCTGAGAGAGGACAGCAGGTTTGTGCACCACAGAGTCATTGCCACCTCAGCATTCCTTGGAATCTGCTGGAGCACAGATTACTGGGCTGCTTTGAGAACTTGCAAGCCCTTTCGAACACTGAGATATGCATCCACGATGGCAGCTGTTTGTGCCTGGATGGCAGCAGTCTTAGAGTGGTTGGCAGCAGCCAGGGATCTCATGACCTCTGTCTGATCTTCCACTGCACTGAGACAACGATAGGATTCTGCCTGTGCTGCACTGGAAGCTAAGACACTGGTCAGCAGATGCTCCATCATGGGTTTCTTCTGGCAGTGCTGCCATGCAGGTGCCCACCACTTCCACAGTGGAAAGGATGGGCTCCAAGTTATGTGTGACGCCCTGTGCCGTGGTGGAGCAGGACTCCTCTATGTTCCTAGCCCCTGACTGGAGGCTGTCTGGGAGGCCTGCGAATTCACCAAGCATCTTGGTGGGCAGTTCCTGATTATCTGAAAGCACGAAAGCATAAGGGGAGGGTAGGGGAGGCGGGGTGGGAAGGAAATCAGGAGGTCCACGGTCACTCCAGCTGAAGCTTCCATTCACTGGCACCTTTCAGGGTGAGGGGTGAGTGGAGATGTAATATAAGGCAGCAGCTTACCATCGTGCTGGTTAGCTTCTGCTTTGTGGTATTGGTCCTGATAATTCTCCGCACCATCTCGTCGAGGGCATTGAGGGGATGCAGGTGTGCTGGTTGTCCATGGTTCTGTGGTCTGTCTCCCTTTATAGGCCACCTTCTACAAGAGAGGGGGCAGAATGTCAGTGATTTTATGTCATTGTGATTGGGTGATGTGCCTGCCATAGCTGAATAGCTGTAGATTTGCAAAGGTGTGTAGATGTGTGTATGGCTGGTGTAATTGGAAGGTGTATGTGGGTGAGGTGCAGTGTAAGAATGTTAGGTATGTGTCCTGAGTGTCAGGGTGTGCTGCTGGGTTAGTGATGGGGCTGTCGTGCATTGAGTAGTGTGATGGGTATAAGATGTGGGGCAGAATTTAGTGGAGCCGGTGGGGACCTGACTACAAATTGAAATGGTGAGGGGAATCCTGCCTCGGCCCTTCGGAGCTCCCTCTCCCTCCCCATGCCCCTGGCGCAGTTCAACAGTGCATGGGCTATTAACTGCGTGACGCTGGGGTCCCTGTCCCTTTAAGGATGGGAACTCCGCCTCCTAGATCTGCCAACCAATCAGGAGGCTGGCGGCTCAGTAGTATCAGCAGCGCCACTGGAAGTGGTGGCCATTCATGGTGCTACACCAGTCCTGGGACCAGGCCACTCTGGCAGGCTCTGAGGGTGGGTTGGGTTGGGTTGGGTTGGGGAGGTGGGGGGAGGTTAGCGGAGGGGCGGCCTTTGCTGCCGGGGGCCCTCGGTGGGCCATAGGTTTCCTACAGAGGAGGGCCCTTCCCCTCGGCCACTGGTCCAGTTCCAGCGGCAGCGGGAAGAGGCCCTTAAATGGCTACTTAAGGGCCTCAATTGACCTCTGCCTGGTTAGGCTGTCTGCAGCCTTTCCTGCCCCCACCCGACTTAAATGCAGCACGACGGAAAGGTGATGGGCCCTCCTTCCCCCGCCTTCCGTTGTGATTCTGTGCCCCCCCCACCCCCGCCTCCTAGCCTGTCTCCTGGGGGGGCCGATTAAATTCCACCCATGGCTCGCAGATGCATTCATTCACCTTGACCACCTGAGTGAGGTCATTAAACTTTTTTCACTGCTGCTGCCAGGTTTGTGATACTACACTCTGGGCATTGACCATCCTTGCCTCATTCTCCCACTCTTTGTTGAAGCTCATTCTTGAGGGCTTTCTGCCCCCCCCCCCTCTAGAAGTTGTTTGCCAGTTAATGATGCAGCAACTTCCCTTGTGAATCAGAGCTTCCACAGGTACCTGATTCTCTCATGAATTTCTGCCTTTAGATGTGGGTATAAGTGCACTGTGGATGGACACAGAGAGCCTTTGATACAGCCCAGCTTATCTGACAACCTCCATCGACCCTGCTCACCTGCCTCCAAAAAGCAGGAGCAGAGGGAGACTCTACTGGGCTGCTAGTGTGGACATGACTACAATAGGCACAAAGGCTGCTGTCATCTGATTGGAAACACAAAAAATAAATAAGGAAAACGACATTGCAATGGACTCTAAATGCTCATGCCAATCTTCTATAGCTTCTTTAAATCCACTTCCCTAAACAGTTCAGACTCTAGCAGTATGAATGGGTGGAATAACTACAGTACACAGCTGAGCATACTGGGAAATTGTATGAACAATACAATGTTTTATTGCAGATTTATTTACACGTATCTAATGGAAAATAGGCAGGTGTGTCCTGGAGCACTTGGAGATCACATTGCAAAATTAGACATAGCACTAAATAGGTGTTACAGTGTTACAGCTCTCAGGTTGTGCTTGCTTTGCAATTGATTACTGGATGTAACTGTTCGGAAAATCTACCATTCTGACCTTTCTGTTACTACGCTATTTACTGTTGGAGGAATTGTTTTGTACATTTCAAATGACTGATCTTTTTCCTCTTTTTTTTAAAAGATCGGCTAATATGCAAATTTCTACCAGCAATTAGCAATCAGAAGCTTTCCTTAAATAAATTTGTCTCTAATTAAATTAATTAACAACAGAGAAGTGAAATTGAAAGAAGAGCACACATACCAATCTATATAGCAGGATATATGTACAGGATATATAACTTTAATTTCAAAATATTTGCCTTGCCTGCTGAGTCTTTCATTGTCAGTGGATGTTGTTGAGTATATGATGGTCTTTTCAAGAGAATGCTAGAGGTCTGTGCTAATGCTGTTTGTTTCAGTGAGGAAAAGAAAGTAAATTTTAGATAATTGCCTTCATTTGGATAATTTGGGTTTATTTTCTTAATGATTAAACTGAGTAAACATTCCATGGGACCCATTGATTCGCCTATTCTGTGTGTGAGGTATGCTGTCTATCGAGGATAGCTGGTCAGGCTTGAATAGTTGAGATATGAGGATCTCCATTAAGATGTACCAGAGGATTTGGTCCATGATAAGGTGCACGGTAAATAGCTTGGAGAAAGATTGGCCTTTTACTCCTATTTGGAATTGTTTCCCATTTGGAAACAAACGAACTTATTAGCGAGAGGCAGCATGGTTTTGTGAAGGGGAGGTCGTGTCTCACTAACTTGATTGAGTTTTTTGAGGAAGTGACGAAGATGATTGATGAAGGAAGGGCAGTGGATGTTATCTATATGGACTTCAGTAAAGCCTTTGACAAGGTCCCTCATGGCAGACTGGTACAAAAGGTGAAGTCACACGGGATCAGAGGTGAGCTGGCAAGATGGATACCGAACTGGCTCGGTCATAGAAGACAGAGGGTATCAGTGGAAGGGTACTTTTCTGATTGGAGAGCTGTGACTAGTGGTGTTCCGCAGGGATCAGTGCTGGGATCTTTGCTGTTTGTAGTATATATAAATGATTTGGAGGAAAATGTAGCTGGTCTGATTAGTAAGTTTGCGGACGACACAAAGGTTGGTGGAGTTGCGGATAGTGATGAGGATTGTCAGAGGATACAGCAGGATATAGATCGGTTAGAGACTTGGGTGGAGAAATGGCAGATGGAGTTTAATCCGGACAAATATGAGGTAATGCATTTTGGAAGGTCTAATGCAGGTGGGAAGTATACAGTAAATGGCAGAACCCTTAGGAGTATTGACAGGCAGAGAGATCTGGGCGTACAGATCCACAGGTCACTGAAAGTGGCAACGCAGGTGGATAAGGTAGTCAAGAAGGCATACGGCATACTTGCCTTCATTGGTCGGGGCATAGAGTATAAAAATTGGCAAGTCATGCTGCAGCTGTACAGAACCTTAGTTAGGTTACACTTAGAATATTGCGTGCAATTCTGGTCGCCACACTACCAGAAGGATGTGGAGGCTTTGGAGAGGGTAGAGAAGAGGTTTACCAGAATGTTGCCTGGTCTGGAGGGCATTAGCTATGAGGAGAGGTTGGATAAACTCGGATTGTTTTCACTGGAACGACGGAGGTGGAGGGGCGACATGATAGAGGTTTACAAAGTTATAAGCGGCATGGACAGAGTGGATAGTCAGAAGCTTTTTCCCAGGGTGGAAGAGTCAGTTACTAGGGGACATAGGTTTAAGGTGCGAGGGGCAAAGTTTAGAGGGGATGTGCGAGGCAAGTTCTTTACACAGAGGGTGGTGAGTGCCTGGAACTTGCTGCCGGGGGAGGTGGTGGAAGCAGGTACGATAGCGACGTTTAAGAGGCATCTTGACAAATACATAAATAGGATGGGAATAGAGGGATACGGTCCCCGGAAGTGCAGAAGGTTTTAGTTTAGGCAGGCATCAAGATCGGCGCAGGCTTGGAGGGCCGAATGGCCTGTTCCTGTGCTGTACTGTTCTTTGTTCTTTATTGTTACTTTTATTAAAAGATTCAGTATTCCTCCCATTTGAGGTAAAAACAGGAAGAAATTTACTTAGCATTAATTCTATCTTTCTGTGATATGAAAATCTAAGCTGTACAGTATATCCGCAGCCTCACAGCTCCAGGGACCCGGGTTCGATTCTGGATACTGCCTGTGCGGAGTTTGCAACTTATCCCTGTGACCGCTTGGGTTTTCGCCGGGTGCTCTAGTTTCCTCCCACAGCCAAAGACTTGCAGGTGATAGATAAATTGGCCATTGTAAATTGCCCCTAGTGTAGGTATGTGGTAGGGAATATGGGATTACTGCAGGGTTAGTATAAATGGGTGGTTGTTGGTCGGCACAGACTCGGTGGGCCGAAGGGCCTGTTTCAGTGCTGTATGTCTAAATAAAAATTTTAAAAATAAATAGATGTTTTAGAAAGATTTTGTTGACGGACAAAAAATGTATTTGAATGTTTAAATAAATTGGATGTTATGCATTGTTCCTGCAGCTGAATTGCAATGGCCGTGACACATCTTCAGTTGTGCCATTGCATGATCAAAGCCATACTGAGAACCACCAGAAGGTGTTGGAGCAGCAGCTGCCCCTAGTGAGAAAGATTGAGGCTATGAAAATACTGGAAAGTAAAAAGATCAGCTGGATTCAGGATCACCACGAGAAGGATCACATGCGCCCTGTTGCTGTTGTTTCAGATCAGAAAAGAAAAGTTGTTTCTTCAAACATCGATGTACCCCGTGCACGGTAGGAGAATCACCCTATTCAAATAAGCAGTGCATTAGGTTATACATATTTTTCTCAGCCTATTTTTATCATGGAAACAGAAATGCTGGAAAATACTCAGCAGGTCAGGCAACAGATTTAATGTTTCAGGTTGATCTTTCATCTTTATAGTTGGGTAGGATGTCAGGGGTGGGTAGTGTACCAGAAGTATTTACTGTATCTAGTTCAAAGATAGATATTTAAAACCAAAAAGCTGAACACACAGATAGTCAAATACTTCAAGAAGCACCTTTGTGAAATTTCCAGATGGATAGCCATCTCTGTGGGAGTCTCCTCCATGCACTTTGAACAATACATGGTAGTACGGTATACACTTTCAGTAATCCAAGGCCTAATTATGATCATTAATCCAAAACTTAACTCAGACCAATAATTTAGCTGCTTTTAAAATAAGATGAATTGGGTAAATAAATGAACTATGAAATAACAAAGCAGCAAAGGAGCAAAATAGGATAAAGATACAGAATGAAAAAAATGGATAATAAAACGAGTGAAAAATTGTCAATCATTATCTCACACAAGAGCATAGAGATTGACCATCCCATACCCATCCAGCTGATCGCTCAACATACCAACTGAGAAACCCCGCTAATGCCGACCATTGGATTCAAAGAAGTGGCACAGCCCCAAAAACTGATGGCTCCAAAATTGCCCTGAATGTAAACCTCTGACATATAAAAGAAGTAATTAAACTGAGTGCAGTGGACACAGCCATGTAACTTAAGTTGTAGGTATACGTAACATTTTTCTCACTCATATATTGGAGGAACAAACTTAACTACATGAAATCCTGAAGAGCGATGTAAGTGTTGAAAGAAAATATTTATTTTCTAGAATGTTCTGAACTTTTTTTGACAGTCATTTGATGCATATTTCAACATTTTGGTTCCACAATGAACATCCATTTTGCATTTTTAAATCTAAAACTGAAGAGACATTTACTCAAATGCATTGTAAACTACTCTGTTTTTGTCATGTGAGAATTTCTCTTTCTCTTAACATTAAAACTTTGTCCATTATTGCTATATATTATCAAGCTTTAATTAATTATCTGTTTTAAGACATTAAGATAGTGTAATGATGAATTTGATTCTATTCTTATTGAACATAGCTTTAAATTGAGAATTATACTCAGTTTTCCAAATACTGCCCCCGGGCCCCTATGCAGTCTGAGCATATTCACTTCAAAGTTTTGAATTTTTACAATAACAATTTTATATTGCGGTTAATCTTTAACACAGTTTTCTCTAATATCACCCTTACTTCAAAGACACTTTCTACCCCTCTAAGATCACTCCCAGTTCACAGGTGCTATCTGCCCCTCCACCCCATAGTTCACTGAGAAACTCGCGGCCCTCCAACCCAAGAGGTTCATGATGACACTCCTCTCTCTCCCCTTCAATTCATGCTGTTGTGCTTCTACCCCACGATCTCATCTCCCAGGATCCCATCCTTGTTCGTCAGGCGCCTAACCCACAACCCCCAACCGAGCACTGCTCTAGTCCATTCTTTTCCCTCTTTAAACCTAGCCCTCGAGCTTAGCACAGCGGCAGTGGAAGCGTCTGGACGTAGGAGTAGAACCAAACAAGTGAAGTTTCACCAAGCTAAACAGTGGAGGAGAGGTGTCAGATGATTGCCTGTGTGGAGTTTGCAAGTTTTCCCTGTGTCTGCGTGGGTTTTCGCCGGGTACTCCGGTTTCCTCCCACCACCAAAAGACTTGCAGGTTAATAGGTAAATTGGCCATTATAAATTGACCCTAGTATAGGTAGGTGGTAGGGAAATATAGGGACAGGTGGGATGTGGTAGGAATATGGGATTAGTGTAGGATTAGTATAAATGGGTGGTTGATAATCGGCACAGACTCGGTGGGCTGAAGGGCCTGTTTCAGTGCTGTATCTCTAAGACTGCAGCAGGGAGGTTGAGGAGGATGTTGCAGAATAATACTTATGGTTATGGCGCAGAGGATGTCTTTTGGGATTTTGGCTAAGTTTGTTGTGTTGCAGTGAGAGGTGGAATCCTGATTCGAGAGATTTACATGGAGTTTCAGGAAAGAAGGGCACAGTTTTGGGAAGTGAGGACAAATTCAAGAATTTTGGAGAAGGGATGCATAGAATATCACAAAGCTTTGTATGATCAGATCTTATATATGTTGCACATTAAGGGACCCCAAGAGACTGGCGGGGAGGTGGTGGGGTGGGGGGGGGATAGGGGGGAGGGTGGTGCCCTTAAAATAGCGATGGAAAGTGAGGGGCGCAGTGCCCGTCGCCTTCCTGTTGCCCTGTGATTAAGTTTGGGGCGGGAAAGGTCGAAGACAGCCTTCCCACCCAGAGGCCAGTCGAGGCATTTAAGTGGCCAATTAAATGGGGGGGAGGGGGCTCCGTCATGTGGGGAGGCTGCCCAGTAAACCAAGGTGGCCTCCCTTCGGACTTGGGGGAATCTGTGGGCCACAGGGGGCTCCTGGCAGCAAATGCTGCCCCTCTGTTACGAATTTCCACCCCACCCTCAATAACCACCCACCCCCCGCCCTCGCCAGGGCTTGTCGACTGGCCCTGGCGACCCCACCACACTTACCTTGCGACCGGGGCGCCAGCGATGGGCCTGGTGCCAGGCCTTGTTTAGTACCAGCTGTGGCCACTGCTCCTGGTGGCACTGTAGATACTACTGAGCTGCTGGCCCTCTGATTGGCCGGCAGCTCTTGGAGGTGGGGTACCCCTCCTTAAAGGGACGGGAACTCTGCGCTGGGCAGTTGTGCCTGAATGCTGTTAAATTGCGCAGGGGCAGGGGCTCCAAAGGCTCGAGGCTGGGTTCCCCTCGTCTTTTCAGCCCGGCGTTGGGAGCTCTGCTGGCTCCACAAAATTCAGCCCCATGTTTGTTGCAACAAATTAACTGGTTATCTATTTGTGAATGTGTTGGTACACATTTTCATGGCTTGGTTTAATAAAATCCTTATACTTAATATAAGCATTTGACTTCTAAAATGCTAATCACAGTTTTGCCACCCGATAGTTCCTATTATTTAATGAGGCTTGTTTGACAAAATGTGTTGCTATCTTTATGCTGTATTTGTTTAATACACAATTTCTCTTCTGAAGCATAAAGAAACTTCAATATTGGCAGATAGCTCTCCTATCCTATTATGAATTCCTTAACCCTTTAGTTCTCTCACCTTGGTAAAACCCTTTGCTGCTATAACTCTTCTGACCTGTGACATTGTGACCTCAATTTATTGCACACGGGGCCGGATTTTGTTCCCAGCCCGACGTTGGATTTCTTGGTGGAGCAGGAGAATCGGAGCGGCAGCGGCCGCCATGGAACCTGATGCTGGGATTGCTAGGCCCGATTTTCCCAACGGCGGGGAAGCTCTGTGACGGTCTCTCCGCCGCTCTGCGAAGGAACCCTGGTTTAAATATTTAAAATACCTATCTGCATACATTACCATGTCATCCGCGACAATCTTCCCATCCATTCCCGATCTTCAGCGCAATGTGCGGTACTCAGGCGCCTTCGCTTTCCCGTCCAGGAGAAGCTGGTGCCACCGAGGAGGGGAAGGGTTCACCTCTGCATTCTGAGTATAGATGGGGGGGATTGGGGAAGGGGTCAACTCTGCATTATTTAGTTTATGGGGGAGGAAGGGGTTAATTCTACATTATTTTGAGCCTTTTAAAAATGGCGCCAGCACCTGCTCTGGCATCAGGTGATGCCGTGAACAGCATTGCCAATGCCGCCCCCACCACGTGATTGGGGAGGAAGTGGCGTGGGTGGGGTTGCACAGCTGCTGTCAATATGTTAAGTGGCCTCTCTCCGTGTAATTGCAGCAGCGCGGCTCCCGTGTGGGGCGGCCACCATTTTCTGGGGGGCAGAGTGGGGGGTGGGCGGGGGTTGCAGGGGGTCAAGAGAATCCAGCCCCATTTGTGAGCAACAGTCCTAAACACAAATCGATATAAATGTGGTGAACCTGGTTCCTGGACAGTGGTAATGCTCACTCCACTGCTGCGTGAGGTGTAGAGTAACCCTGGTCTGCTTAGGACATAGGCCCCATACCAACACTGTAGAACGAGGCAATTTAAATGACCAGAGCAGATGCCTCAAAAGTGTCTTTTGCAGTCCACTGTCCAAGGAAAAGCAGGAGGCATGGTTTTTTTTTGCTCCTAAAGGAATAATTTGCAGACATTTTAAATGTAATGGATCCCTTCCAGTATCGATTTACTTTTTTATGAAGCTTCCGTGCTTTTCCTGGGGTTTCAGTGCAACTCAGGTGGTGTAATTTGGCTAGAGTCTTTTAAGGGAGGAATGGGTGGAATCTCCCAGAACTTCTCCAACCATGGTGTAAGAGAGCATTTAGAAGATCAGCCCTCTTTCCATCACTTGCTGGAATTTAAAGGGGCAGCGCAAACAGGGCAGAATCCCAGCAGAACCAGATTCCACCCAATTTTCTGGCCCTCTACAGTCAGAAATCTTGCTTTCCACCTGTTAGAAACCACGAATTTCAGGCCCTACATTTTTGAAACTAGGTCATTACTTTTTATTTTGGTAGTTGGAGTGGGGGAGCTTTCCAAGAAAAACATATCTTGGGAGATTTAATTGCTGATGAGCTGGATGATGGGTTTTAAGTTTCACTGAGTCACAGTTAGGACACTTGGCTTCCTTTGAAGTATGGCAGCAGCACAAAACCAACCATATTGAGGAAGTGTATTGCAGCTTTATGAAACTGCTAACAGGTAGCTTTGATAAATTGGTTGATCTTCCATTGTGCTGTTAAAGTAGCTAAAATGTTTTTTTTCACTCAGTTTCTTTGTTGAGATAGCTTTTCATTTCACACATGGATTTTATGTTTGGCTACATTTTCATCATGAGTAGGGGGTGTTTGCAATACACTCCAAAAATATTTTAAATATCTTCTCTGTTCTATCATTATATCATTTGGCACCACAATGATTTCCTGTCCATGTATAATTTTGTGCAAATTAATTGATCTTAAATTTTGAGAAATGAAGAGAACAGCAGCCAGCTCGGAGGATGTGCTGCGTATCTCAAACTTCCGGCATAATATACATCTGAAAGATTGCTGTACACCTCAAACCTCACAGACATGCCACTTGGGCACCACAAAAGCTTATTGTAACTGAAAGACATTGTATTCATCACACCAGACTGTACACAGACCAAAGTTTCTGCTACATTTCCCTAAGCCGATTTGAACAATCAAGTGCTGTAATTGTTAGGTTACTCTCCTCCATCGTGTGCAACTGTGTTGTTTTTATATTCTGTGAGCACTGTATTATGGAAGTTGGCTGCTGATGTGCAGGGAGCCTGGTTGCTGGCCATGGCAAATCCTGGAAGGGTTACAATCAGATTGCCACCTTCTGTATGATAGTCGCACACACAGAAGCACAATAAGCACAACTCTCCTAGAGCAAGTATTGTAGTTCTCCAATACAGCGTAATAAGTCAAATTAGTGAATATTTAAAAGAGAAATGATAAACCAGATCAGATGATTCAGTTAATTTCTTTCCTGGTTTATCCTGACCTAAATGTAGAAGAAAACCCTAATCTTGCTGGTTACTTCAGATGTTCTATGGTATTTACTTGCAGCCACCTAACCTGCAGGATATAATTACACAGCATCATTTTATAAAATACAGGGCTTTTGAAGAAATTACCGTTTTCAAATTTTAAAAAAAAGCAAGTTCTGGATATGCATGATTTAATGTGATTTACTCCAACATAAACAATGATAGCAAGATAGTTGAAAACATCAAGAGGCCAAAATAGGCTTGCTTCCCAATAACTACTCATTTACAGCTCATTCCTTAAATCAGTCACCATTTTCTAATTATAACCTTCTCTGTCAGGAACTTTGGTTGACCAGAGGAAACAGGGAAGTAGTTCCAAAGTTATTCATATTTATTACAGATTGGGCATTTATAGCAACACGGCAGCTCCTGAAAAGCAATCTTTTCTGCCATCTAGTAATTGTAATGTTTCAAGTTCCAAATGTGTGCCATTTACAAAGTAAATAAACCTCCTGCAGTGAGGTTCTCCTCTTCCAAATGAGGGTAGTGCAGCTGAGATAGAAACAGTATTAAAATTATGTACGGAAGCCCAGCTGATAATTACAGAGGTCATCCAGCAAGGGTCACCGGCCTGAAATGTTAACTCTGTTTCTCTCTCCACAGATGCTGCCAGACCTGCTGAGTATTTCCAGCACTTTCTGTTTTTGTTCCATACCTATATTTGTATTTTATCCTTCTTTTGGATTATGCCACTATGCAACCTCCAATAGCCAGGGTTCTTGGATTGTCTTGATGATGGACTTCACCATGGGCAATGCTATTGGTTTACCAAGATTAGCTAAAAAGAAACATAGCTGACATTGAAAACAAGCAGTATAATAGCTTTTGTTGCCGTCTCCGTAAACTTGAGCTTATCTAAACTCTGCTGCCTGTACCCTAACCCACACCAAGTCCTGTTCATCCATCACCTCTGTGCTTGCTGACTTACTTTGGCTCCCAGTCTGGCAATGCCTAGATTTGAAAATTCTTATCCTGGTTTTCAAATCCCTCTATGACCTTGTTCCTCTCTATTTTGTAATCTCTTTCAGCCCTACAGCCTTCTGTGATGCTCCAATTCTGGCCTCTTGTGCATCCCTAATTTTAATTGCTCCACCATTAGCGGCTGTGCCTTCAACTGCCTAAGCCCTAAGCACTGGAATTCCCTTCCTAAACATCTCCACTTCTCTGCACCTCTCTCCTCCTTTAAGACACTCCTTAAAACCTACTTCTTTGAACAAGCATTTGGTCACCTGACCTAATATCTCCTTATGTGGCTCGATGTCAAATTTTGATTGATAACGTGCCTTGGAGTGTTTTGTTATGTTAAAGGTGCTATATAAATGTATGTTGTTGTTGCTGCAGCATTTTCTAACTATTAATGACTGTATCTTGCCAATGCCTGCATTGAAGGCAAAGGCTGAAAAGTGAACCATTTATTTCATTGCTGCATTGCAAGCAGTTGTACAATGGCATCACTGTTTTGCCAAACATCTGCATATAAGCTGGATGCAATCCTTTCAACTGGAAACAATATTTTAATGACGTTGGTTTTTCTGACCAGTGTTCAAAAAGAAATAAAACAAAATCTTGGGTTTTTTTGACCGCATACTTATGCTTAGTATATGCTGAGGGATGTTTGGACTGAGGGATGGAACATTTGTTTCTCATCCAACATCTGCACAGACCAAGAGATACACAGTAGAGCTTCCTCTGAATTGCCACAATAAAGCATCTTAACTCGATCCTCAGATGACTATCGCCTATGGCACCAGTGTGAGTTTTTCCATTTCCCGACTAGCACTTTTTTTGCAGGCTATCTAAATGAGCTTGCCATGTACCGAATCAAGGTTATTCAGGTGCACTAGGATGTGGATTGAAATGACCAAAATTGAGTTATCTATGACTTCTGCAGCTAGCAAGGTGTCCCATTACCCTGGATTAGATACAAACCTATGCCCTAGGACTCTTGCAGCACTGTGTTATGTTTGAGTATTATTTTTATCAAAATGCATTTCGAAGTATTTTGAAATGTAGCTTGAAAAGCAAAAGCAATCTGTTTTTTTAACCAGTTCTCTTCAGTATAATGTATCAGGAGCCAGAATTTAAGAGTAGACCAGCTGCTAGTGGAGGGAGAGGAAAACAGTATTCATCTTACTAATATTATCGATAGATACCTGTATAGACTATGTAGTCATCCTGGCTAAAGATTTTAACCTGCACTGCAAATAGAGGAGTCTGTTATATGTGTGGTGTTGCTCTCTGCATTACTAGTATGTGTGTAATTAGATACATTTTCTTTGCAGTAAAATCACCTTTTTCTAAAAGGCTTCATTCAGGTATTTAGTATCATTGACTTGTCTGATCTAGTAATTCTTGTTAAAGTTTCAAATTGAGATACATCACCAGATTTATTCATAAAGCTGGCATATTGTTGATCTACTGCTGAGCGCCTTTGTATTTGAGAGTGAACTCCTTGTCCCATAGCCTTTGAAATTGCTGGTGTGAACTGGGCACAGGGAGTGATCCCTGCTCCAGAACTGGTAACTATTTTTAACAAACTTATAGTTTTGGTAAAAGCAAAATACTGCAGATGCTGGAAATCTGAAATAAAAACAGAACGTGCTGGAAATACTCAGCATCTGCCTGACCTACTGAGTATTTCCAGCACTTTCTGTTTTTATTTTGTATTTTTGGTGGTGGCCAGATCGCTAGTTAGGCCATGATTTCCCGAATGTAACAGGCCCGGCACCAACAGTGATCAGGGAAGAACAATTCAGCAAAGGGAGCCTAAACTGTCATTAGGCTCCTTTATTGGCATATGCTTCAAGATTTTTCTGTCTTCGCCTATATCGTGTGCAGTGCACTTCCAGCATATGATGCACTTGTAGTCATAGCCTGCCATAAAGCAGGCATAGCATAAACCAATTTCTAGCCGTAGTCTCCTTGGCTAACATGACAAATGCAGTCTAGAGAGTGGGCAGATGAGCTAATCTCAAGGCTCTGTCAGTAAGGGATAGGAGAGTGAGCTTGGCACTGTTCTTTGTTGGTTGTAGGGACTTGTCAGGCTTTGTCTCAGTGGCTCGACAGCATCTTGTCTGAAATCATGAAATCTGCATCCTAATATTTTATGACACCACGTGCATGATGATGCTCCAGCACATTACACAGCTGTAATTTTTTCACACTGCATTGATGATGTGTTTTTCTGGCTGTCAAGATCTTATTCCAGAGAAGATCCCTGCCCTTGATCTTCCCAAAGTTCAATTTTATTATTTTAGTGCCATAATCTCAAGTTAAAATTTAAACGAGTAATAATTGCATTAATTCAGGCCTCCGATCAGCTCAGTTGGTAGCACTGAGTTAGAATGTTATGGGTTTAAGTCCCGCTTTGGGATTTGAACAATCCGCAGCGAGTGCTGCACTATTTTGGGGCTGTCAATCTTTGGATGGGGTGTTAAATTGATGTTTGCAATATTTTGAAGCAAAACAGTGAAACTCCCTGTGTCCTGGACGAAATTCCTCCTTCAACCAATACCACTCAGAATAAAGCAGATTAACTGGCCATTTATTGTTGCTGTTTATGGAATCTTGCTGTGCACAAAATGGCTGCAGTATTTTTCCATATTAAAATTGTCACTGGATTTTAAATTAACTGAATGTTGCAAGTTTTGAGATCTTTTCTGAAAAATTAGAATTAGAACATGACAGCGCAGTACAGGCCCTTCGGCCCTCAATGTTGCGCCGACCTGTGAAACCATCTGACCTACACTATTCCATTTTCATCCATATGTCTATCCAATGACCACTTAAATGCCCTTAAAGTTGGCGAATCTACTACTGCTGCAGGCAGGGCGTTCCACGCCCTTACTACTCTCTGAGGAAAGAAACTACCTCTCACATCTGTCCTATATCTATCACCCCTCAACTTGAAGCTATGTCCCCTCGTGTTTGCCATCACCATCCGAGGAAAAAGACGCTCACTATCCACCCTATCTAACCCTCTGATTATCTTATATGTCTCTATTAAGTCACCTCTCCTCCTCCTTCTCTCCAACGAAAACAACCTCAAGTCCCTCAGCCTTTCCTCGTAAGACCTTCCCTCCATACCAGGCAACATCCTAGTAAATCTCCTCTGCACCCTTTCCATAGCTTCCACATCCTTCCTATAATGCGGTGACCAGAACTGCACGCAATACTCCAGGTGCGGTCTCACCAGACTTTTGTACAGCTGCAGCATGACCTCGTGTCTCCGAAACTCGATCCCCCTACTAATAAAAGCTAACACACCATATGCCTTCTTAACAGCCCTATTAACCTGGGTAGCAACTTTCAGGGATTTATGCACCTGGACACCAAGATCTCTCTGTTCATCTACACTACCAAGAATCTTCACATTAGCCCAGTACTCTGCATTCCTGTTACTCCTTCCAAAGTGAATCACCTCACACTTTTCCGCATTAAACTCCATTTGCCATCTCTCAGCCCAGCTCTGCAGCCTATCTATGTCCCTCTGTACCCTACAACATCCTTCGGCACTATCCACAACTCCACCGACCTTAGTGTCATCTGCAAATTTACTAACCCACCCTTCTACACCCTCTTCCAGGTCATTTATAAAAATGACAAACAGCAGTGGCCCCAAAACAGATCCTTGCGGTACACCACTAGTAACTAAACTCCAGGATGAACATTTGCCATCAACCACCATCCTCTGTCTTCTTTCAGCTAGCCAATTTCTGATCCAAAGCTCTAAATCACCTTCAACCCCATACTTCTGTATTTTCTGCAATAGCCTACCGTGGGGAACCTTATCAAACGCCTTACTGAAATCCATATACACCACATCCACGGCTTTACCCTCATCCACCTGTTTGGTCACCTTCTCGAAAAATTCAATAAGGTTTGTGAGGCATGACCTACCCTTCACAAAACCGTGCTGACTATCGCTAATGAACTTATTCTTTTCAAGATGATTATAAATCCTGTCTCTTATAATCTTTTCCAACATTTTACCCACAACCGAAGTAAGGCTCACAGGTCTATAATTACCAGGGCTGTCTCTACTCCCCTTCTTGAACAAGGGGACAACATTTGCTATCCTCCAGTCTTCCGGCACTATTCCTGTCGACAATGATGACATAAAGATCAAGGACAAAGGCTCTGCAATCTCCTCCCTAGCTTCCCAGAGAATCCTAGGGTAAATCCCATCTGGCCCAGGGGACTTATCTATTTTCACACTTTCCAAAATTGATAACACCTCCTCCTTGTGAACCTCAATCCCATCTAGCCTAGTAGCCTGAATCTCAGTATTCTCCTCAACAACATTTTCTTTCTCTACTGTAAATACTGACGCAAAATATTCATTTAGCACTTCCCCTATCTCCTCTGATTCCACACACAACTTCCCACTACTATCCTTGATTGGCCCTAATCTAACTCTAGTCATTCTTTTATTCCTGATATACCTATAGAAAGCCTTAGGGTTTTCCCTGATCCTAACTGCCAATGACTTCTTGTGTCCTCTCCTTGCTTTTCTTAGCTCTCCCTTTAGATCCTTCCTGGCTAGCTTGTAGCTCTCAAGCGCCCTAACTGAGCCTTCACGTCTCATCCTAACATAAGCCTTCTTCTTCCTCTTGACAAGCGCTTCAACTTCTTTAGTAAACCACGGCTCCCTCGCTCGACAACTTCCTCCCTGCCTCACAGGTACATAATTATCAAGGACACGCAGTAGCTGCTCCTTGAATGAGCTCCACATTTCGATTGTTCCCATCCCCTGCAGTTTCCTTCCCCATCCTACGCATCCTAAATCTTGCCTAATCGCATCATAATTTCCTTTCCCCCAGCTATAATTTTTGCCCTGCGGTATATACCTGTCCCTGCCCATCGCTAAGGTAAACCTAACCGAATTGTGATCACTATCACCAAAGTGCTCACCTACATCTAAATCTAACACCTGGCTGGGTTCATTTCCCACAAAAATGTGGTGAGGTTCTATAAAAATACAAATCTTTATTTCCCTTAAGATGGATGATAGTGTACTTGCCTGTGGTTGATGTTTCTGTAGAATACCTCCACAGCCCAAGTATTGCATTTTCTTCGTATTATGAAATCTGTGTCAAACAGACTGCATTGACTATTTCTTCACCAGCTGGCTCTAACTAATCACAGCTGTGATGAGATCAGAAGGAAAGAAAGCATGAAACTTGAAAAGAACATCAAGGGTGCTTCTTCCACACATCATGCTCAATCTGCTTTACCATGGACTTGGCTCATTTAATGTGCTATGAAAAGATTTTACCTGCCCCAAAAGTAAATCAGGTGCACTCCAGCACCACATAGTTATCTAATCTTTCATTCAACATTACAGATTCAGACCAGCATGGTGCGATGTTTCCATTGTCCCAGCAATTCAAGAGAAAAGCATTTTCCATGTTGTCAGGATGTTTCAGTCAATAAATTTATTTTTGAAGTGTAATCGCTATTGGTTTATAGGCCAAATTATTAATATATTTTAGTCCGGGCAGTAATATGGGTTACTGCCTGTGTTAAAATAGAACAGAGAGGAATTTTCTATGAACATGTTAAGTATTAATGCATGATTCCTTCTTGTGCTATTTTAATACAGACAGTAACCTGGATTCTGAATCAATCTTAGATATTTGGAATTAATTTTCTATTTCCTGATTCAACTGGGACTTCTTTTGAACGTATTATCAGGCAGTCAAACTGACTCAGGACAGTTACATATTCGGCTAGAAATTAGTCCTCGCTATTCTCTGGGTGCACGGGGCTGCGACTCGTGATCTTCCCGTGCCCGTTGCCATGGAGGTAGGTAGGCAGCATGCAGATTTGGTGCTGCCACCTCATTTACCTGATTGTAGCATTGGTCTGAGCGGGGCCTGCTCTGCTGGCTGCCTGTGCACTCAGCAGGAGGCCATGCAGCATTCGCTAATAACACGTGGTGCTTAAAGGTACTTAAAGGCACTCTGACCCTCTTAAAGGAAAGCTGTACTGAATCACAGGAGGCTGCTGCTGAATGCTTTTTCTGCAATTCCGAAGAAGAAAAATAGAACACTAGGGCAGAGAGAGGGCTCCCAGGTTTACGGAGGCGATCCTGGAGGCCTTGGTCATGGAGGTGGACAGGAGGAAGGATGCCACGGTTCTGCCCTCAAGGACCACCCTCAGAACGGACTGGGGGCGGGAGGCCAGGGAGGTGGATTCCTGGTGTTTGGCCCCGAGGATCTGGCAGCAGTGTCACAAGAAGTCCAGTGGGTGCATTGGCTGGCCTGCCAGACAGACTTCTGTCACTGTCTAGGAGCATGGAGGATTCCGACTGCAACTTGATAGAAGACGTCACGCAAAAGTTTGTCCTATCTGCAGCCTCTGCTCCATCTCCCTATCGTGCTGCTGACCTAGTGGCACTGTCACTGTTGCAGCCTTTGTGTGGACAGATCACCACATTCTCTGCCCTCCCTATGAGGATGCAGCCACACTCCCAAATATAGGAACTCGCCACAACACCTCCAAAAATACTCCACAGTAATTCCAGAGGCTTTGCGATAGCAGAAGTTAGTCTGATTTACCTTGCTTGCAATTTGGGTGCCTGGCCCTTCAAATACCCTCGTGCTGGGCCCCCCTTGCATCTGAATGCATGTTCTTTAGTGAGTGATGAGTGAATATGTTGAATGGACCTGCGTGGTCCAGGTTTGCATATAGAGTGTCAAATCAACCAGTAGGTCTCAGTGACATCATGACAGCATGAAGCGCCATGTGGGCCCCGCCAGACGTGACTAGAGGTGCAGTGTGCCCCGCTTGGAGGGCCTCCAGCTTCTGTAGCGCATCTCCAGCCGTGCTATGGATCCAAATTTTGCGCCCTTTATAATTATGTCACCATAAATTTTTCTCATGCTATCTGCAGAAAAGCACTCTTCAAGTTCTACATAATTAAGGTTACCACATTTGTGGAAGTTATCTTAAGATTTTTATTATTACATTTATTATTTATCCCAACAATGTTTTTTGTTTTAGTTGAGGTCTGACCCTTTGGTACAATTTTCAACTAATTATCTCTGCCAGGAAAGGCAGTTAGTCTGATTTAGAAATCAAAAAGCCAGGGGCTACTTTTAAGGTAAGTAGTTGAAGTGAAGAATTAAGACAATAATGGAGCATTCAAAGCGAACCATTCTAACTGCTACTGTTTGTTATATGGGGAATCTGCAGCTAATTGTTAAAACGAGGATCATAAAGAGCAGAGGGAAAATAACGTCAAAGTCGAAGTACACTAATACCTGCTAAAACTAATTTATCAAAATTTATTGGTGCGGATTTTGCAGTCAGCGGCGAAATGACGGTTTGTTGCTAACCTCAAAGGAAGATCGAGCAAGCTCTGGTGTGGATTTCAACTTTCTTGATGTTCATTTCATTTTGGTACCAGCTATGAGGGATCTCTGGCCTCCAGCAACAGTAATGTCATCAAGCAGAGTACACAGTCAGTCACATTGAAGAATTCGCACAGACAGCAAGCCAGAAAGTAACAAGCAGTTTTTATCATTCACTTTTCATAATTTTACAGAAAGCAAAATAAAGATTGTGGCATATGCGTGGAATTAAATTAGGAGCTGAAATATAAATGTTTAAAAACAAAATTAATTTTTATTTTAAAAATCTGTGGTCTTTTTCTCATGCAATAGAGAAATTGGACATTGCAGAAATATAAAATTAGTTTTTCAAGACCAAGAATGTTGTTCATCAGTAATTATTACTTAGTATGCAATTAAAACTCAGTTACACCTCATTCAACAAGTTGTAACTTTTACAAGGGTTTTTACAGTGAGAATAAGAGCATAAAAAGTGGATGTTCACATCAGTTCACTGATTTCTATACGTTTTCTATCTGCGAAGACTTCAATAACACACTCCGTGGCGTAGCAGGGAATCACTGTCAGCAACTTTTGGATTCCCAAGTCACTTGTGCATGTGCCAGAGTTTGCTGTCAATTTCACAAGTAATGTTGCCGAACAGACAGTTTCGCTGTCATTACAACTGGCAAATCTGGGCCATTAAAATTAATACAACCCTCTTAATGCACAGATTCAATATACATGCAAAGTTCTTTATGATAATTGTGAGACTTAACCTGTGCATTTACCTGTATCTTAACAATTAGCTTGAATTTGTATCGTAGGAGTTCTTGAGTCGATTTAATGACTATTGTTAAGGTAACAGCTATCAAATGATTTTTGAAGTATTGCATCAAATCAAAAAGGAGGTTGTTTAACTGTGGTGTAACACTTAATAATTCAACTAGCTATCAAATCAGAGCTGTGAAAAGCCGATGGAGTGTGAGAGTCTTGAAGAATGGAGATTAATCCCAACAGGAATTAAGCCTTAGAGCGAATTCAGCCTTGAAATGCAGTTGGACTGGAGTTCTTTGTGAGTAAATGGAGTTTGATTTTACATAGAGTTCAGTGCTAGTGGAAGTTCTGGTGAACACTTCCCATATTTTTTTGAAAGTTAAACAGAAAGTTGACAGTGTAGGGAGCCCTGTGATGTGTGTGAAGTGCAATATATAGGCCATCAAGGATCCTCAATGTATTTAGGGTGAACAGCATAGATTCATTAGGATGATGCCAGGGATAAGGAGCTATAGTCGTGACGAGATGAGATATTAAGGACTATTTCTACTGGAGCAAAGAAGTTAAGCGATCTTATGTAGCTTTTTAAATTATGATGAGTTTTGATTCAGTGAATAGTGAAAGACTTTCCTGTAGTTGGGGAGTCAGTGTCAGGGGGCATAAATTTAAAATTGTCACTAAGAGAGTGAGTTGAGAAGTTAGCAGGGATTTCTTCACACAGAGGATTATTGGAGCATGGAAGGGTTTGCCTTGGGAGATTGTTGAGGCAGAGACCAGTGAGTCTTTTAAGGGGAAAATGGTATAAATATTTGAAGCAGAGAAAGATGCAAGGATAGAGGGCAGGGCAGGGGCATTTGTTTTGAATTGTTTTAGAAAAGAGCCAGTAAACACGATTGACTAACTGACTTCACAACACAGTAAGCCCCTGTGTTCTATGGAAAGCTGGGAGAGTCACAATTTTTAAAGGATAAATTAACTCTAGGGCAAAGGACTTTGATTATACAGCTCTTAGTGCTGGATGTCAACATACAATTGGTATTTATTTCCACAATGCATATGGTGAGAAACTGAAAATTTGTGTATCTGAGGCCTGGCTGCTCCCAGCTCATCTATTTTACATGTTCTGTTGTTCCATCAAAGTGGAAAGAAACTTCATTGAGAAGATTTAACTGTGTGGCATTCCCCTCTTACCTCTTCTTCAAGAGCAGTGGATCCCATCCAAGTTGTAAGCACCAATGTCCGTATTGCTACTTATATTGAAGCTTATGTTGAGCAGAGTGAATGAGAAGCTGATACAACGTCACACCCAAAAACCTGTTACTTGGTTGCCCGTTTGCCATTGCAGGATATCAGTAAACTTGTGACATTCTGAATCTCATGATTTTCACAACGGGGCACATGGTGCGTGGAGTGTGCAGCCACCCAGCTGTTGCTATTGTGAAGCCTGGGTCAATTTGAGACGTGGGCCATATTTACATGCTGCTGGAGGAGTTATGGACATCCTGCTGCCACTTGCTGATGTGGGAAATCAGCAGCTCCCATACTGATTTGACCAAGCCTGAGGGGTTTGTAGGGGACCAGGGGGCTTGTGTGGGCTGATGGGTCAGAGTTTTTTGTGGCCCTTGAGGGACACTCCTGCTCCTCATGGCCCTGCCGAAAACATTAGAATGGTTCCAGCGACATTTTTGAGCAGCCTCTGGTGCTCTTTTTTTAAGGACCACTGGTTAGGCTGGTCACCAT